>NC_061534.1:9007500-9362500 GCF_022379125.1 Scophthalmus maximus
GAGCTGCTTCTTAGCGGCTCGTCTGATTTTTTTGGTGCTTCAGCCTTTGTTACGATGTGCCACAGCTGAAGCTGCTCAATGCAAGACACTGCGGCGTTGAAATTAGTTGCATGTGAGTCACTGAACGTGTGACAGAAGAGGATGATGTACAAAGAGAAAGAAAGAAAAAACTCCGTCGAAACACTCAACACTGTGTTGTCTGATCTTCTTCTTCAATGTAACTGACAGTAAAAACAAAAAAGACAGAAGAGGGAAAGAGAAAATGATTCAACTGAACTGATCATGTTTCAGTGCTTTTCAATATCTCACTACGCCGTCCCATCGTGAGAAGAGAAAGACAGTGAGACAGGCCGAGAGAGAGAGGGAGAATGAGACAGCGTGACGGACAGAGGGAGGGGAAGGAGGCAGAATCTTGCTGTGACAGCCTTTTCACCCCTTATGAATGACGTTTTTTCTTCCCCCTCAGCATTCTCTGGGACTTCAAAGCGTCAATCTCAGCAGAGCGACTTGGCCCCGCCATTGTGTGAATCTTGAATATTCATCAGGGTCTTTCTTCTCCTGGAGGGCTGGGACTCTCAGCTGGGGATCTGCGCAGATCTCACGATATATTGCTGTTACATATATATATATATATATATATATATAACAGTGGTGGATATTAGATAGTGTCTGATGTCTGATGATGTATGGAGACATACTCTCCAGTAAGTAGTATTCATGCTTTACTGTTGATTGGCCTCCTCCTTACTACTTTTCCTTTGTGTTGCAAGAATGAAACAGATAATCACTACGTAATGATTAGCCCATTGTCACAAAGCAGTTTATAACTAGGGGCAGCACAGAGGGGAGTGTTTTGCATATTGCCTAAACTCACAGACAAATAATTGACTTAATTGATTTAGTCAATGGGACATTTGAGTGATTTCAATTTTTTCATCGATTGGCAGTGTTTCTTCTCTAAATGTAAAATATTGGGGTTTTGCATCTGAAGGTGTCCTATCAAGTAGTCAAATATAAGTTTGCGGTGATTGTTCTGCTCCAAAATCTAGTATGAAATAGTTTCTTATGTCTCAATGAAGACAGAAAGCGTATCTGTGTTTCGCTGGACGATGAAGATGGGGGTATCTTGCACCCCAATCGGACCCTTTGGGCCGGACAGCTGTGTTGCCACGGTAATCAACTGCGTTCCAGTATTCAATGACAGCAGTTTTAACACTGATCTGCTGAAAATCCACCCTAATTTCACAGAGCTGAGGGTCAGCCTGGCCCTGGCTGGGACATCGCTCATGATACGCATTCCGTCCCTGCCCGCGGTAATTTCCTCATCTGTGTTCCGCCATGGCTTTTTGTTTCACAGGTTAGCGTGGATTTTCCACAGTCGTCCGTCCCATTCCTCTTGCTGCGTGATGAAAGGTGTGTTTACTCCTTTTAAAGTCCTTTTCTGAAATTAAAAACGTGGCTCGTTGTCACGGTGCGTTGTGCCACGGTTGCTCGCATTAATGCGAGGTCTCAATTTCATAAGGAAAATGTTTTCCTTATGAAATGGAGACAGATTATTACAAACAATCATGCTGTATTAATTGATCGCTGACTGCTGGAAGGTAGAATGTGAGGGGCGCAGATTCTGCAAAACACATTGCAGAATAATCTCGCAGCTAAGCACCGCGAATGAAAATGAAAATGAACTCTACATATTGTACCAACATACAGTTCAATAATGTTTGCCTTGTCTGCAGGGCACAGCTCCGCAGAGGAGGGTCCGCACACAACATTTGAAATTCCAACTCAGGACAGGAGTTCCTATGATTTGTGAATACGGCACTACAAATTTCCCACAGTTATGCAGTCTCTGCCCTGAAAGGAGCATTTGACAGCTATGTACCTGGATTTTTATTCTAAGGTCAGTAAAGCTGAGTAATTTTTAGACCGTGTGCTTATCTGCAGCAAGTATAGGGCTCTTTAGGATTTTGCTGGAACAAACTTGAGAGCTTGAGCAGTAGGTCAAGTATTGCCAAGACAGGAATCTTAGAAAACATGTCAAAGTGTAAATAATCAGAAGGTATGTTTCTGATTATTTTTCTGATTAGTTTCTCCCGGGGCACGGATAGAAAAGAATGTCAATCTTCTGCAGAACTCTTGTTTTTGCTTTCGTTGGTTTTGTTTTTTGTCTCATAGAGTGAAAACGCTAGCGCAGACGCGTCCGTTTCAGTTTGAAAATGCCATTTTAAAACAGTGATGTAGCAGTATGGATGAAGCCTCGGGTTGAGGGCCTTTCAGGAGTCAATAAAAAAAACCCAGACAGGATACAGACAAACATTACACGTTATTATTGGTCAAGCTTCAAATCAAGTTAACCCAAATGACATTATCAGGTTTTAAGTATTACGCTGTATGGCGAGTGGACTAAAAACTGGGCGGAGTGCCCCTTTAATGCAGCTCTGACGTCCTTTTCCCCATTTTGACCCGTCACAGTAGTTAAAAGCTCAGGGGTAAACAATGAGGTTTATTACTGGGACTGGCACCATCGTCAACACCTGGGGACGAGCCAAAATGTCCGCTGCGTAAAAAGTGTAAAGGGCTTTTTCCTCGTTCAACTCGCAACAAACATCGCAGTGATCGAGGCGCCGACAGAAAGATCTCGGCGGCGGTGTTATTAATCATCCTGCTGGTGTGCGCGATGATGGATGGGCTCTGCCCTTTAAGTCCAAACCGAGGAGAGAGGGAGGGGAAATAAAGGAGCCGAGGGAAGGGAAGAGTTAACTTCAACTGAAAGCAAAGTCTTCCAACCAGTCTGCCCCACTTTCAACCTCCTTTATGCGGCGGAGTGACCCCCACCTACGGAGCCGCTCGCTCGCCCGGACCCCCCATCCCCGTGGGCTGAGCGGGCTGTCCGAGAGAATACGGGGGGCGGGGGGGGGGGGGGGGGGGGGCTCCACGCTGGGCGTTTGATGGAGCGCAGAAGGGTGTGTGAGGTGCACTGACCCGTTCACGCTGCTCCCCATGCACTCGTGCTCCAGAGCGGGCCGACTCATTGCATGTAATGCACGGCACTGCGCAAACCAGGAGGGACAGCTATAGGGCTAGTGGAGCGCTGTAGGGGAGAAGTGGCTTCTGGGAGCTGCTGTTCCCACCCAGCCAGATCTTTTTCTAGAGGGGACAGGTGTTGGGGTGGAGATGCCCATTTGGCCTGTCCATGTTCTTTGCCCTCCTCCATCGCTGCTTCAGCACCGCAGGGACTTTATCTCTCTCTTGCAAGGATCTCACGTGTGCAAATTTAGGAAAATTCGACCATCTCCGAGATGTTTGTGGTTTGTGTAGGTGCTGCGGTAGACTTGATGTAATCTGTCTAATAGCTCGGTTAATCCTCTTAACTTGTAACCCATATAAATCTTTCACCGTTGGAATGTGCCCCTATTGTTATCCCCCCCACCCCTCCCGTGGTATTGCATGTTTTCATGTGTGTCTATGGGTTGGATTAGTGTGAAGTTGTAAAGTTGTGGTGGTGCCGGGAGGTGTGAGCTCTAATCACCTCTAATCACCTGACGTGTGACGGCCTGATCCCTGTTGTGTTTACACCCCTTTCACACACTCACATGAGGAACGGAATGAGATTCCGCCTCGTGTCTGAATCTAAATGCCAGGTTCTTGGTTTCAGATTAATGCCCATGAGGATTTGCCATTCACACAACACCTGTGTTCTGCAGCTGTAGTTCCACTCACGAGACTTCAAGACTTTGTCTGTGCTCGATGTGGATTTTCTTGCGGACTCTGGGACACATGATGGGAGCGTGTCCTTTTGCCTTTTGTTAGTTTAAGGGAACGTTGTTTCAGTCTTACTTTCATCCCTTCGGTAGATGCAAGTATGAAGATCTCATGCCTTTAAATGTGGAGTTATTACTTTTTTTCCCACAGTTTTGTGCTGTATATTATTATGGATAGTGATTAGGCTCCCTTAAAATCCTTTTAGTAGTAAATAAAATACTAATGTTCAGGGGGTAATGTCTGGCATAACAGTAACTGGGAAAACTGAATGCAAAAACCTATTTTCGGAATTCATTTTTAGGCATCATGCTATTGAGAGTAACCTAATTTATGTCTGGCGTAAAACACCACAGCAAGTATCACGTCCTTTCCAGTGCACTGCTTTTCACACCAAAGCTGAGCCGTGTTGGGACAAACGAAACAAAGTGTTGCTGAGCCAGGACGGATGACATGCATTGACTCGCCGACAGCACGCGACGTGTTCTGTGTTTTGTTTGGGGACTTTGTCGAGGGTTGAGGTACCAGGCGGTTTTATTAAAGAATATGTCCTCTGTAAGATTATTCTCTTTAGATCTGTTTGTGGTGTGTGTCCGTGTCCCTCTTGGCACGCTGTGTGTGTGTGTGTGTGTGTGTGTGTGTGTGTGTGTGTGAGCCCGTGGCAACAGTTCATAATGCTTTCACACCTCATTCAACTCCCCTATACTCACACCCATGGCCCCGGTTCACCCCCTTGTGCGGACCTTCGATTCTGCCCTCCGTTCTGTGTTCGAGTGATGTGAGAATCTATGTGTGTGTGTGTGTGTGTGTGTGTGTGTGTGTGTGAGAGAGAGGCTGTGTGTGTGTGTGTGTGTGTGTGGGTTCAGATATACTCAGCTGCTCCTCCGTAGTGAACCGCTCATAGAAGGGGCTGGACAAATAACACACTGAGAGAGCAACTAAGTAACACCCTCATCCCCCCTCTCTCTTCTCCCCCTTCTCCTCTCTCTCCATGTCTGTCTCTCCCAGGCTGTCAGTGTGGAGTAGTGCTGGAGGCTGCGGGGCGGCTGTGCGCTGTGTGAAGTTCCTGAGAGCGCAGAGAGAGGCAGAGTGGCAGTCACTCGCAGGGACACACTTGTACAGGAGGAGAGGACTGGCGCTCTCTCACCAAAAAGGATTTCTAAGATTAAAAAAACCCCCGCAGCCCCTGCACGGTTGTGTTCGTTGTGGCTGCACCTCAGGGATTTGAAGGAGGCGGGCTGGTGCTGGCGTGATGTCGGTGCTGTGGTCGCCTCAGGAGTGGGCCTGGCAGGCGGTTCTCCTGGTGACTGGACTGGCGTCACTGAGCCGCGGGTCTGATGGTGAGTACTGGTGCCGGACGCCGGCCCTCAGTGCCGTGTGCTTTGATGCTTCCGCTGTCCCACTGGCTTCATGCTTCAAGTCACTGCGAGACTGAGGCCTCCTTGTGATTGTTTTTTAGTTTGTCCATATTGGCTAAACTGCATGCAGCAAATTGTAAACATTCATTTGTTTGTTTGCTTTTTAAATTTGTGCATTTTGTTTCTTAAATATATCTCATATTTATGCTTTTAGTTTGGAGACTGAATGATGCATCTTATCTTTCCTGAGGGTCAGATGCAGGTTTTATGCGTTTTATTGTCAGTATTATGAGGGGGGTTGGTGGATCGTGCTTGCTGTGAGGTTATCCGTCTATTTTTTGCCCCGTGGTATTTATGATGAGCAAAAGCTATTATCATCTCCGCAGGGGCCACCATGAGAACGGGTGTGCATGTATCTGCCCCATCCTCTCCCTTCCCACCCACCCACCCCCCCGCCAGCCCCCAACCCCTCTGTTCATGTTTTGAATTGTTTGAAGATGGACAGCCAGTTGTCTTTTACGATGAATGCCACCAGTGTCACGGTGCCCCGTCAGGTTGTGACAGGCGGGGCACCGGCCTCCCGCAGATGACACTTGTGCATTTGGTCTGTTTCTGATCAGAAAACATTCAGAGTGATGGTTGGTAAAGAGAAGTATTAGTAAAACCTTGGTTTGGCTCTACACATTTTAAAATACTTGCAATTTCTTTGCTTTTGTGATCTCAAAATTTCACAGCGTGGCTTTTTGTTAGAACTGAAATGGTTAGTCGATTCATTGATTAGAGTAGCTGATCCAGAGAAAATATATCTTTAGCCATTGTAAAAAAATAGTAATACTACTTTACGATTTCAAGCTGTAAAACCAGCATCTGGGTGAACACACACACACACACACACACACACACACACACACACAGTAACTGTGTGGTGTGTTTATAAATATTGCCATCAAAAGATGGTCTGGAAAATTTCAGCATATGACTCCATTTCCATTCGACGATTAATTGTGTGTCGGTTCTTCATTTAGTGACCTATATTCATGCTCTCCTAGTCTCCTCTTGGTATTATTTTGTTAGAATGAACTCCTAGGGAATGATCATGAATGTTTGCAGTGCGCTTCTGATGTCGATTTGTCAAACCGTTTGTGATTTTTATCCCTCACTCTGTAAAAATGTGAAAACTTCTCATCTCAATTCAACATCAGACTGAACAAAAAGAGGATGTGATCACGACAAAGCCACTGAACATAATCGACTCCACACTGATTCACGACCTGATTTTTGATTGTAATCCCGCTACAAAGAAATTCTTCACTGAAATTGTGTCAAAACTAAAGACCAGCTGTAAAATCCCCTCCGGTCGGCGCGGTTCAGAGCGAGCTGTGACTCTCACAGTCGGTCATGAAATACCTCAGCTGCCGATGAATGTTTCTTCTGAGAATTTCCTTTACACTTGTCTGCGCAGACTTGAGCGAGGTGTTTAATTTCTCATCCAATATTAGTCCAGCGGGGTTTGAGGGGTCAGGTACGAGGGACACGGGACGATGGATTGAGACTCAGGCAGAATCGTCTCTGAAGAGCTGCACAGATTTTCATTCTTCCGACGGCCTGACCGCGAACCGACGAGAGGCTCCTGTCACTGCAGACTGATAAATAAGGCGGTGAAATGAAGCTGTGAGCCGTCTTGGGAAGCTTTCATACTGAAGCTCTTTACGCTTTGTTGGACTTGCTCAGTTTCACTCGAATAACTCAGCTGCCAGTTGCTTCCCCCCCCCCCTGTGATCTGATCTTTTAAAGGTCGCCCCAAATGAGTAAAACATGTGGGAGGTTGCCCATAAATCTTAAGTGGCATGGTCAATTGGCCACCTGTTTCTATAGGCTGGTGGTTCACAGAGAATAGATTAACCCGAGCCCTGTTCTTCCGCCGGAAATACAAAGAATTCCCTGCCGCTATGACAATTATACCCAATATGACGGATCCATTTTCAAATATTTGCTTGGTTATGTCCTCCATCGATCGTTTGCTTTTGCTGCCGTGTGCGTGTAAAAACAAAACCGCAGAGTGACCCTGAAAACCCCGAAGTCTGCGCCACCACCAGTCCAGGAGGAACACTCATCTACAGCAGCTCATCCACGTCAAAAAGCACGAAACCTTCTAGATGAAGTGGAACCGTGAGACTTGAAAAAAAAGGTGACGCTCAGATCTGTGGACATACGTGTGCAGTCAACGGGACTCACTGAGGGCGCCATTTTCTGTTTTCCCAGTGTAGTGTAGTGCGTGGTGTTTTCATTCAGAGCAATCTTCAAATACCTGAAAATGTCAGTGTGTCTCCGCAGGAAGATTCAGAGGGAGTCTCAGTTTTGACCTCATCAACAATCGTTTCTTTCTCAGCACCTTCACTTGAGAGTAAAAACGAGTGTGAAGAAGTTTAAGCTATTTTGTGACGGAACAGAATAGTGTTGACGTCCTGTGAGGGTTCTTACGTTTGTACTTTAAATAAAAGGTGTGTGATTTCACTGAGGAAGGTTTTTCATGCTGAGACGGGACGGGGTCGTCATGGTTGGTTTGTGACAAACATTGTGTCCTATTTATATACAGATACAAAACATTTCCAGCTCGCAAAGGATATACAGAATGTGTTCCGCGGCACTTGCTGTGCTCCTTTCTGGAAGACTGTGTTGTGGAACGAGTGCAGCGCGGCGTCGCCGTGAGCGGTTGGTCCTCGACAGGCCCGGGCCCCTCCGGCCTTCCCGTGCACTGCTTCCTGCCAGGATGTGGACGCGTCTCCCCCCAACACAGGATTTGATCCCCAGGCAGATGTGCTGCTCCAGTGGTCAGGCACGGGAGCTCAGTCTCTGTGTGTTGCGCCTGGCCTCATGTGCGTTTGTGTAATAGACGTTCGTGCGCAACGCATGAGCACGTCCGCCTCGTGATGTCGGGACGCCTAGGGCTACTTTGTTTTGTCGGGGTCAGACGGAGAACTTGGTGTGCAAACGTGCTGTGGTTTAAAGAAATGGAGATTCAACAAGTAGCAATGGTGAAATGCGGTATAGGGGAACTTACTAAGCTTAGAATAACGACTATCCTGCTTTTGTCCAAATCTGCCCGCCGGCACCCGATGTGTTGATTAGTGAACTGGTGTGAGGTGGAGTTTGTTGTTTTTGTTTTGGAGTTTACCCATTATCTGCTGCTCACAGTACTGTACAGATTTGAGAGTGGTTTATCGATCCGCTCGTCTAACCCTTTTTTACGAGACGGTGAAAAAAACATCACAACTTTCTCTTTTCCAATTTAAAAGCCTCGAGTCAAATGCAAGTGATTCTTTAAAAGTCAAGCACCAGGTAATGCACTTCATAGAGACCTTGAGTAACCTTGTGTCAAAACAGAAGCTCTGCACGCTTTTCTTTTGGGGGGGGGGCAGAATATTATATATTGTGGGGTAAAGTGACACATTATGGTTGCTCTCTCACTGTGCCTGTAATGGAGCCCAGCATTACTCAGTGGCTTGTGGCTTGTTCCAGTAAATCCAGACCACATGGATAGACGGTGAGTGAGAGAGAGAGAGAGAGAGAGAGCGGTGAGATGCATTGACGGGCATCGTGGATAGGCACTGTTGAAAAACGGCAGCAAACTTTGACAACTGTAGATTTCAGGTTCAAAGGAGCAGGAACACATAAGATAAGATAAGATTGGATTGAGGTAGTTTGTTGGAATTAGAGGCAAACACAATCACACCGCGATCACTACAAAGCCTCGGTTTCCTTACAATGCCAACTTCGACACCTGTTGTGTGTCCATCAGTCGGTGTGCGTGAGTCTATGTGCCCAATCTGAGACAACATGTAACCGTACGGACGATTGTTCAGCTCTTCTGTAGCACAAGATTCAGCATGTGTGTTTTTTTTCTTTTTTTTTATGTGGATATAACAGAAGCACACTTTTACACAGAGAACATATCATGTTCTCCTAACGGGTATTCATTTCCCTGAGAAGTGCACATGAGTCATTAATGTGTTTTTATGTACTGTAATAACTTTAGTGGTCCGGAAAATTATCCACCATAATCACTGTTTTTATTACCCTTTCAAATTTAAGATGCATGCAAGTTTTTCTGTGACTTATCAGTACAGCAAGTAAATCACTGTACACAATGTCTTTTCCTCAGTGATAGAGGTGTGTGTGTGTGTGTGTGTGTGTGTGTGTGTGTGTGTGTGTGTGTGTGTGTGTGTGTCCATTCTTGGCATTCATAGATATATTGCAAAAGTCAGTTTGTCTGTGTGTGTGTGTGCGTCTGTCTGTGTGTGAGTGTTTTGTTGTGGATATAGCAGCTCCCTGCTGTATTCACACTCATGTGTGGAGTTTCCTCTGTGCAACCGGTCTCACAGTAGAACTAGTTTTTTTCCTTTTTCCGTGCATGGACTTGGAGAACAACATGGAGCTGCGGCCGGCAACGTCTCCCTCCATTTATATGCCGGGGCGTTGTTTTTGCTGCGGACGGTGGGAGCCTCAAAGTGACAATCTCATTCCTCCGTGGAGGCAGCCCAGGTCACGGCCGGTAAACACGGAACAGGTTGTTGGAAGCCGCGCGGCAGCGGCGGGCGGAGGCGGAGATGGAGGAGTGAGCGAGGAATGCGCTCCTCAGATGCATTCTTGCCGCCGTGCATGTACACCGTGTGCACATGTGTGAGCGGTTCGTGTGGCAGCGGCCTTTGAAGCATGCAGGGGGCTAAGAGGGATGAGGGTGGGGTGGCCGGGTGGAGAAGGATGTATGGCCCCTTTGCAGGTTGGTTGTGACCCCTTCAGGGTCAGAGTGCACTCTGGAGACACTGGGGAAGATGTCTCCTTTGAGGAGGTGATTCATCATGGCCACCTGGAGAAACTTATCTCCCTTTTCTCCCATGTCTGTCCCGTCCCGTCTGTGTGAAGGTCTCAGATTAAATGGTGCGGATTCATGGGCTCGTCTTTCTTTCTTTCTTTCTTTCTTTCTCTTTTCTCAGTTTCTAAGAAATGAAAAACTTTTCTCTCTAATGTCATTACTGGTAATGTCAGTAACTCTATCTTACATTGATTTCCAGTTATCTCCTGATGGAAAAATAAAACCCATTATTGTAACCTTATTTTTATTGATTGCCTTCGTTTCTCAAGTGAAGTACAACTTCAGTTACATGTGAAGGCGACATCGCACACATCTCTTTCTCTAGTGCACGGAACAAATTATGCTGCTGGAGACGAGCTGTGACTGAAAAATCTCTATCTTCTAAATGCTTCAAGTGTGTATGTGTGTGTGTGTGTGTGTAATATTGTGTCAGTGTGTAATATTGTGTCATATGTGTAATACACTGATTCTTGGTGTGCATTTGTCCACTTTGAGGAGCAGCCTGTGGAATGTGTGGGGGATGCAGATCAGATTTCTGGGTGACATTGAGTGTGCCCTGTAGCTGACACAGCAAGTCTGTTTGTGTGTGTGTGTGTATGAGTGTGTGTGTGTGTGTGTGTGTGTGTGTGTGTGTGTGTGTGTGTGTGTGTGTGTGTGTGTGTGTGTGTGTGTGTGTGAGTGTGAGCGTGAGAGCAATTATACATATATGTGTGTGTGACAGACAATGGACTAGTGTGATGTATTATGTTTAGCAGGCCGATATTTTATTTCATATCACCAAATCTATTAAGTTGAGACTATTTGCTCTTTCAGGTGATTTTATACCTGTTATTTTTTGTTCCTATCTGAGTTTTTATGTTAAAGAGAAAACAGCTTTCTGTTATTAGAACTTCTTGTAAGCGTAACAAAGATGGCCTCTCCCTCAAGACTCCCGCTGGCTTTACATCCTTTAACCTCTTTAAACGTCTGTTGAACACACTGTGACTCTGTATTAAACCCTCTCTTATACACCAACCATGACACACACACACACACACACACACACAGTTCTCTCTTTTAAAATGTTGCTCTATCGAAGTTTCTCTAGTTATGAGTTTAAAACCTGAGTTGGTGTGTGAAGTGTGAGACACTTTCAGTAATTCAATATATGTGTGGCACTTATTTAATGTTCATTAAGATATTAACATAGACCTGTTGGTGGTGCAACCATTATGAGCCGCCATTTTGCACACTACATTTTCTGTGCACTTTTTAATTTAGTGATGTTTTTTTGCTATTGCTGCATATGAAATTAATTCACAGGAAGACAATGGTAATCTGGAGAGGTGTCACTTAGCCTGTATACAAAGCAGTAAGTAGTCACAGTGTCTGGAAAATGAAGACAACGCGGAAGTGTCTGAAACCTGTATTCTTCTGAATGACCAGCAGAGGGCGACTCCACTGGTTCCAGAAAGAAGTCTTTTTTAATAATAAGTCTATGAGAAAATGACTGTAATTCTCACTTCATTTATAACGTCAGTAATCATTTTAGAGTAGTTTATGGTCTCAATCTCTAGTTTCAAGTCTTGTTCATTACAGCGTGATGTTCATTTTATAAATTGTGGTCTCATTTAGAGTAAATTTGGCAAAGATTTCAGTGTGACTTTGGACGGTCTTCTCCCACGAGCAGAGACGTCAGTTTTTCTGTTACACTTCTATCGGAGGTGACCTGCATCTGTCTTCTTCGCTCATTTATTGCTGTTGAGAAAGAAAAAAAGTAATAAAACAGCGCTGATATGGACAAGGGTGTATCTGAGAGAGTGACATGTTCATGTAACATTCCTGCCTTGTGTTTTTTTAGGCACACTTGCAGAGCAGATGTGATAGACAAACCAAGGCCGCTGTGAGGGAGGATGAGAACACCCCCACAAACTTCCCCTCTGACAGAAACAGTATTAGCTCAAGTCCCAAGGACACAGAGAGCCACTTAAAGAATAGGCACTGTGTTTGCACCGTACCCCACTTCGATTCATCCTTTTGATCGCATGCTGCTCTGAAGTATTGCATATGTCCCTTTTCCTATTGGTTAGCTGGCTCTTGTTTTTTTTTGCATAAGGCTTAGATCTACTTATACCCGTCTTATGAATGTGTGCATCCATAATGTTCCTTTAAGTCTTGTGTAGAGCTGATTGGGACCTTCACTGTCATGCAAACGAGCGGCTTGGTCTCACTGTTTTTTCTCTTTTAAATATGATATTGTAATAAAAGGAGCAGAGGAGGAAAGAGAGAGAGAGAGACAGAGAGAGAGTGAGAATCAGACAGACAGTGAGTGGAAGACGTCCATCTCATGTGGCACAACACCGTTCAGCTCTCTGACCACAGAGGCCTTCAGGGACGAGCTGCTGTCAGAACTAGTTTCATGTCCCACTGGTCGAAAGTGTGACCCCTCAGTTACTTGATAATTAGGATTAAAAGGTAGGAAGCACTGCAAAGCAACAATTTCTTTTTAAAGAAAAACATAACTTTACATCAAACATCCATCAAATAATCAACAATTCTTTGTCTAAACATTTGACTGATGAATTTTAAGCACTAAAAATGAAGCATAGATTATTAATATAAATTATTTAAATACAATGTATACAATAAGCAATGTAATCATTGACTAATTCAGCTTTCGACTGGTACGTGCTGGACATTTTGATTTTCAGATCAGGTGACAATATTTTCTAGAGTTTATTTTGCGAAATCAGTGATAAATATAAATAATGCTGCTAATGATATTATTATGCTCATGTGATATTTGGAATATGTACTGCACACACACACACACACACACAGATATACACACACACACACACACACACAGACACACACAGGTTTAAAAAAACCACTAAGCTCACTATGAAACTATGAAGACTGGACTGTAAATACAGACACACACACACACACCCGCACACACACACACACACACACACATACATACATACACACGCACACAGCACAAAGACTTCTTTCTGGTGAGGAGTGTTTTTCTGGTTCCAGACTTCATGCAGGTACATTGATTCCAGTCCAGGACAGCAGGGTTGCTTTCAGCACCACATTTTCACACTTCGAGTGGATCGCATTGCCATGGCAACAGTGCCAAGGCAGACAGAACTGATTCATGTATATATAATTCAAAAGACCCATTTGAAATGAGCATAAATGTTGTCCGGATCTTTTGATTTATTCCTACTTTAATTTTCCTGAGGTATGTGTACCTAAGTTTTCTTCTCTGGCCTTGCTTGAACCAGTGGAGTGTCCAGATGTTTTCGTCTGCCCTTGAGCTAAACCCAAACTCTCTCTCTCTCTCTCTCTCTCTCCCTCTCTCTCTCTCTCTCTCTCTCTCTCTCTCTCTCTCTCTCTCTCTCTCTCTCTCTCTCTCTCGCTCTCCCTCCCTCCCTCCCTCTCCCCCTCTCCCTCCACACAGGCAACATGTTGGACACCATGTTGCTGAAGAACGGACGGAAGGGGGGATCGGAGCGAAAGTCGGAGGAGAGCAGCGGCACAGCGACCGTCTCAGCTCAGAACCTGCTTTTGTGCCACTGCAACCACCACTGCCCGGAATCCTCTGTCAACAACACATGCATGTACGGTGAAGCATATAAAAAATTGGCACCATAAAAATACATCTCTGTATGAGGGTTGTTAAACCACAGCACAACCTATAATTACCTGATCAGAAAGTGCACCCATGCTCACTTTAGTTGCATCCTTTGTTGAAAGACATGGAGAGTTTTATATGTGCATACAGTACAAGCTTTTTTTTTGATATGCCACAGAAATGATTCCTGAAGGTGCATATAATAAATGATAATATATGAATATTATACAACTGTATAAATGCAGATGCTTGAGTCATTAAAATGTATATATATATATATATATATATATATATGTATATGTGACATCTTGAACATCTTGACAATAACAAACTATCAAAATTCCCAAACTTTCTGATCTGCAATTACATAAAACACAAATAATCTTTGCACTTGGAAATTAGAAATCACTGAATTTTTACGATTTTTCATCATAAATAACCAAAATGATTAATGCCTTCAAAAATAGCTTGTTATTGATTCATCCTTACAGCATTAATCAATGCATTTGAATTTACATCCTTTGGGTCCATTTCAACCTTGATTCATTGAGGTCATTCTAATCTAAATCCAATCTGTAATCTATCAGTAAAAATGTTTTAGTTCAGTTCTGAGTACTTACAGTTTTTGGAACTGGATTAAACAAATAGATTTGATACGGATTTCAAAAGGATTTAGTTTAAATAAGCAGATTCGGTTCAGGATTGGGACCCAGTGAAATGTTATTGAGCCCCGACCCCCAACAACTATAGTGACGAATCTGATGTGTGTGTGTTTTTTTTGCAGGACTGATGGTTACTGCTTCACCATGGTGGAGGAGGAGGAGGGCGGCGTGGCTGTACTCACTGCAGGTTGTTTAGGACTGGCTGGTTCTGAGTTCCAGTGTAGAGTAAGTCAGCTGTATGTGTATTTCTTACTGTGTGCGTGCGCGTGTGCGTGTGTGACTTCTTATTTCTTTCTGAATGAAAGACTAGTGTATGTGTGTCCTTCTTCATGAACCATTAAGTCTTTATGAGCTGTCCTCGACTGCCTACAACTATTTATGAGATCTGTTTATATCGGACTTGTCAGGCTCCGCTATCTTTACACACAGTGGAAAAACCTCTGGTATAACGTTCTCACTGGCCATTAATGTGGCTTTAAATAATTGTTATGCTTGTGTCCTCGTTAGTGTGTGGAAATCCATGTTGGTTTACATTTGTGTGTGTGTGTGTGTGTGTTTGATAGGACACGGGGAAAGCACGTTCTAGGAGAGCTCTCGAGTGTTGCACAGATCAGGACTACTGCAACCGAGATTTGCATCCCACTCTTCCTCCGCTCATGACGTCAGGTGAGACACACACACACACACACACACACACAGACCGACACACACATTTGTTCACACGCTGGAATCCTCCCCCACTTAAAAGCGCGAGTGGCTTTTTGCACCAGGCCCTAATTCAGGCCGTGCTGGGTGATGATGGGTAGTGACAGTTTAAACTGCTACAAACCACAGTGTGGTGCTGGAGTAAAGTGGCACATGCTGCTCCGGGGGCCAGGGGGGCGAGAGAGAAAAAGAGAGAGAGAGAGAGGGGCAGGTGAAACAGAGCCTGCAGACTTGGCTTGTTCTCTCACCCTCTAATGAAAAGGACAGCCTCTCCCCAGGGCCTGCTTGAGTTTCTTGCCTCGGTACGGATGTGAGATATCTGTCCATCTGTCCCTCTGGAACACACACACACACACACACACACACGAACAAACACATCCCAGTCTCTGTCGCACACACACTCGCCGTTATGCTTTTACACAGCTTCACATACTTCGTTATGACCTTCAAGCAAACGGCGATAAACTGATTTGTCATCTAAGGTTGGAGAGAAAATAAATAAAGGAAGATTCTGTCTTTTTCCAACTTATTTTCATAGTTTTGACTCTCATTTCTATTAAGTATGATAACGTTACGCTCGCCAAAGCAATCGCTGAGACCTGAGAACATTGCAACCTTGCCGCAGCGAAGTTTGACGTGGCGATAAACAAGCGGACAGATGATCAGACCGCTTTTAAACCAGACAATAAGTGTTTATTAATAATCCCTCATTGTACAGGAAAACTGTGCACAACTACATTAAGTAAAGTTGTGCTGACAATGTTGAAACAGAAAATCAGTCCGTAATCTGTAACGGACTTTTAAACACACACAGTCAGATTATCCTTTTACTTATTTGTTCTGCAGGGAGTTTATAGATATTTTGCTTGTCATGCTGTTCATCTCTGTCCACCAGGGCTGCTCACTGTGTGTGTGATTCTGTGCACACCATGAAGTATCTATCCCCTTTGTTCATTCGCTGTGTGTGTGTTTGTGTGTGTGTGTGTGTGTGTGTGTGTGTGTGTGTGTGTGTGTGTGTGTGTGTGTGTGTGTGTGTGTGTGTGTGTGTGTGTGTGTGTGTGTGTGTGTGTGTGTGTGTGTGTGTGTGTGTGTGTGTGTGTGTGTGTGTGTGTGTGATTGACAGGAGCACGACAGAAAGGCTAGAGCCCCGGAGCTGCTTTAGGCCTCAGGGGCTTCTGCAGCGACGTCGGTGTGACACCCGATATGTGGGATTCAGGAAGGGGATGTGATCGATCACCCGCTGGGAGAGGGGGGAGGGGGGAGCGGGGCAGGGTTAGAGGGAGGGAGGGAGAAGGGAGCTTGTCCCTGCCAATGAAAATTGGACAGATGCAGGATTTGAAAACGGTGAACAAATGACCGTCACCAATTATTCATCAGTTCTAATTTCACAGACTTTCCTTCCTGCTCAGGCCAGGATTATTGTATCATATATTTTTTTTAGCAATGATTAAATAATCGAAATGACTTTTTCCTTTCTCTTTTTAGATTATGTCGACAGCAGTATCCACTACATGGCTCTCTTCATTTCAATCACAGTCTGCACCATCATCCTTGGACTCATCCTCGTCTTTTTCTACTTCCGGTGAGACATGGGGAGAAAAGCTGCACCTTTCGAGAAATTCACACGTCCTGATGTGCTCTTAACCTTGCGTCACCTTTTTGTGCCAGATATAAGCGGCAGGAGTCACAGCCACGCTACAGTATCGACCTGGAGCAGGACGAGACCTACATCCCCCCGGGGGAGTCTCTGAAGGACCTCATAGAGCATTCCCGGAGCACCGGGTCTGGCTCTGGGTCAGGACTCCCTCTACTGGTAAGAATAGAACAGTGCACATCTGCCTCAACACACTAAAGGAACAGTGTGGCAGTGGCATCTAGTGGTGAGATTGTAGATTGCAGCCAACTGATTGCCCCTCCGCTCACCCCTTACAGTGGCCTTCAAAAGTTCTGTTTATATTGTTGTTGTTCTTTTTCTTATTATCTTAATAAAAACATAATTCTAAACATTGCGCTGCCAATAGGTCTCCCTAGATCTTTAATATCACGTAGAGCTGGGAGCTATTGTTGAAATCAGTTTTGTTCTTTGTTTATGAATATTTTCCAAGTGCATTTGATTTATGCCAAATGGAAGTTCAAATAATTTTGGATGCAAAAAAAATGTCTGCATTAGATTAGACCGTTTTTTTTAATGTTTTATCACAATTTTCTTAGAAGTTTTGCAAAACTTTGTAAGAACTATGCAAAGTTATAACACAATATGATCATTTACAGTTCTCTTAAATGTCAGTTAACAGTCTTACTTAATCATCACCTCTCATCACAATGAGAAACAGGACCAACATAACGGCTAATAACAACAAGAAAGCATACAAAGTGCAATTATGATGTTCCACTTATCTACAGGTTTTAAAGGGAAGTGGTATAATAAAACACATATGTATTAAAATAATTTGCTGCCAGGTGCAACGAACCATCGCCAAGCAAATACAAATGGTCAAGCAGATTGGAAAAGGGCGATACGGAGAGGTCTGGATGGGCAAGTGGAGAGGAGAGAGGGTGGCAGTCAAAGTCTTCTTCACCACCGAGGAAGAGAGTTGGTTCAGAGAGACGGAAATCTATCAGACCTTCCTGATGAGACATGACAACATACTCGGTAAGAGAAAAATCACAATGAAAGAAATCCTGTGCCGTTATCATCTCTGGCATTTCTCAGTCCGGTCACCCGCACTCTCCAACCCCCAGGGTTCATAGCAGCCGACATCAAAGGAACCGGCTCGTGGACTCAGCTCTACCTGATCACAGACTACCACGAGAACGGATCCTTGTACGACTACCTGAGGTCCAACACGCTGGACGTCAATTCGCTGCTGAAGCTGGCCTACTCCTCCATATCGGGTCTCTGTCACCTGCACACCGAGATCTACGGCACGCAGGGGAAACCGGCCATCGCACACAGAGACCTGAAGAGTAAAAACATCCTGGTTAAAAAGAACGGATCGTGCTGTATAGCAGACCTCGGGCTCGCCGTCAAGTTTAACAGGTACGACGTGAATACTTTTGATATATTTTAGGAGTATCCCGGACTTATGCCCAAAACTTATTTTTACCTAATTGTCTCCTCGTCTCAGTGACACTAACGAGGTGGACATCCCTCCCAACCTGCGCGTTGGTACGAAGCGCTACATGCCACCTGAAGTACTGGACGAGACTCTCAACAGGACCTACTTCCAGTCTTTTATAATGGCCGACATGTATAGTTTTGGCCTCATCGTTTGGGAGATGGTGCGACGTTGCATCTCTGGAGGTCAGGCACAAAACTTTAAAAAGTCTTATTTACGTTCAAACATGATCTGTGTACGACAATGTCTTTTTTCTAAATGATCCCACTAATCCCCACACACACGTGTTTTTCCTACAGGCATTGTGGAGGAGTATCAGCTGCCCTATCACGACCTCGTGCCCACTGATCCTTCCTATGAGGACATGCGAGAAGTCGTCTGCATTAAGAGACAAAGACCTTCATTTGCCAATCGTTGGACCAGTGATGAGGTTTTCAAAACGTTTTTTTCTGATACCGCATTAAACATGAAATGGAAGGATCCTCCTGAGTAATTGAAGATAAAAAGACATTCAAGTTGAAATCAATGCTAAATTGTTCTTACAAATGGCTTATTGCTAATAATCAGTTATTAAGGACTTATCATTACTTATAAACTGCCTATAAATGGTGGTACATATATATATTTTCAATTGCACATTAAAGTTAACAGCTTTATATATATATACTTATACTTCTGTATGTACTTGTGTCTTTAGTGTCTACGACAGATGGGAAAACTGATGTCTGAGTGCTGGGCTCACAACCCGGCGTCTCGCCTCACGGCCCTGAGGGTGAAGAAGACCCTGGCGAAGATGTTAGAGTCCCAAGACATCAAGACGTCAATGTGACAGAGAATCAAGAGGGATGCTCTCCTCATCCAGAGACTTGTCGCTGCCACTGGCACGGCGCCGCTTACTACTGGCCAAAAGAAGAAAGTGGGGGGGGAAGGAGACTGTGACTGATGGGACGAAAGGAAACCGACAGGGAACATGAGTGATGGACATAATGGCCGACCGGGAGCCAGAAGAATGAGAGGCGAACGATTTATCATGTCGGGCTGGTGGGAAATCAGACCTCCCGTTGTTTGAGTCACCTCTGCCTCAGACAAAAGTGTTCAGGTTGTGCTTTCTGTGAAAGCTGAGCGTTTGTCGGGTCCAGACTGTCCAGGCGGGCGGGCGGACGGGGACCCTGGCAGGAGAGGAGAACAAAAATCCCTCTGATGTGTTCAGCACAGAGGAGGCTCCTGCTCTGCCCTTCTTAAGCCATATAGCAGTATTCAATGTGCAGACTTTTGTACCGTCACAGCTGCCTTCGTGTCTTGTTTTGTTTTGACTCAGTCACTGCGTGCTGTGAGCCCATAGCAGACTGTGAACGGTTCAGTTCACCGTCTATTCCCTCCGCAGTGATCCGTCCAAAGAAAAGACCAATTCATGCCCAGTGACCTCTGTCAAAATTATTATTATTATTATTATTATTACAGAACAAAGCAGAGTAAAGACTAAATTGATGAGATAAATTGTTGTTTCTTGCAGAAACAGAATTCCCTATATAGTATGTCAAGGTACATTTCATTTTAATACTCAAATAAGATCTCTGGGTCAAAGCGTTGCATCTCTGATGGCTCACACTAATGGTCTTGTTCTTCCTCATCGTCTCCTCGATTCCACTCACAATTCATTTGTAAATAGTTGAGCTGGAATCTATTGCTAATTATTGGATGCTGAAATATGTTTTTGATGATCCCTGTGTACAGAATACGTCCCATCCACTCTACCACGATGGCATGTGCCTTATTTAATCTGTACATATGTGATTATCAGAGTGTATGATTGGATCTGGATAACATTCCCTAATAAAAACGACTTGTGTCTTGACGGCTTGTCAGTTAATGAAGATTTGTGTTCCTTAAGTCTCACTGTTCAAAACAAACGGCTCCCGGAGCTTCCTTTCCAATGTTGCATATAAATATAATTTATTATTAGTCTTAAAAATTCTTTCTTACACTTTGTACAATAACTTGACAGATGAAATGCAAGCAGTTGCGAGGGACATTTTGAGTGCCAGAAACAGACAGGCTACATTCTCACTATACACAGTAATAATTGTGAAGCTGAGGGACAACGAGGGGAATGCAAAGGCTTAGCCCACTGAGAATGTAGGGATTGTTTCAAAAAGATGCAAAGTTTGCATAGACGGTTTTACGAAAAACAGGGACAACTGCCATTAAAAAAAAGAGAAGAACAATCAATTAAGACCACTTGAACAATCACAAGTGCTGCTGAATCAAAGGAATGTTGCATTTACAGCTATCACTTTATGCACATAGTCAGTGTCATCATAATACCAATGGCTTCCATCACTGATTTCAGAATTCATATACGGATGACACGTCACTTTGTTCTGAACACAGGAAAACGTCTCATTTCGAAATGACATTTGACATTCATATGATCAACTTGTGTATTCAATTCAATCTCATAACACTGTATGCTGTTTTGTTTTTTTTTGGTAAAAAGCAGTTGTATTCAGTTTGCATTGGTCCTACAAAAATATACTCATTTGATTCCCTCCTCCACAGTTTCTACCTGTCATCTCTGCCTGGTCTCTTTAATGCATCTCGCACAACATACAAATCATCACCGTTAGTCAGGAATTTTACTCAGCGAGGGAATGAAATGTTGATTGCCTTTCATTACAGGGGTAATAGACTGGTGGAATTTCCCAAATGATAAAAAAAAACAAAAACAAAAAAAACAAGCAATTCAACTTATCAAGATATTTTAAAGACTTGCAACTAAAGAAGCACACATACTTGAAAATCAATAATCATACATAACATGAATAATTAATTAATATTAGTTACAACAGCAACACTAAAAATGGTAAAATGGTTACATCATCGATTTCCTTCTGTACATGTAAATGTGGCTGACAGGATGAGTCGTTACTGTAGGAGTCCACCAGGGGGTGCTATGATACAGTCAAACATAATGAAAGAAGAAACAACAACAAAAAACTGTGAGGACACTACAAAGTATTCCCTAACAAGCAGCGTAAAATACAAAAAAAAAAGATACATATAAATAGACATATTATTAAATACAATGTCATCACAGAACACATACTCCACAGAGTTGCTATGGAGACAGATTTCTGAGAGAGTGAGAGATGCTTCCTCCGATCTAAGCCGTTCGGATCCTTTGACCTCTGACACTGTGTCAATACTCAGACTCTTGGCTATGGAGAGAGCATCATTCACATATCCGTACAGTCCATCCCAACAAAAAAAAAAACGGACAGCTGATTCCAAGGAAACCAGAGCCAAAAAAATATCAAGTCGTTCTACCATAGAGAGGAACAGCCAGAGAGAAATGACTGGCACAGATTCTTGTTTACCCATCCCAGTTTTTACACCCTTTGTTGCCAATGTTTAACTGGGTCATAGCTGAGCAGACCTAGCTGTTTTTATCTTCTTACTTCTTTGGGTGTACAGACACACAGACACACACACACACACACACACACACACACACACAAACACACACACACAGGGTCTGTGAGTGTGTACGTGCATTTGTCACTGTGATGCCAAAACGACTCTCCTGCTTTCGTGGCGTTCCCCTCACTTATTTTCTTTTTATGTCTTCTTCCTCCCTGGAATTCCACAGTCCCTGGTGGGCAGATGTCAGTGCTCAGTCATCGCAGGAACAAGGCTGTCATGACGTCCCATCTCCTCCAGTACCTGAGCGAGGCGACTGAGATTGCCATCCGGAAAATGCTGGGCCTCCCACAAATCCAAGATCACTCCCGTAGGACTGGATTTGGTGGCAAAGTAGTTAAGGTACCTGAATGACAGATTGTGACAAAAGAGAGAGACATAGGTTAGCAAAAAAAGTCTGCGGTTAACAGAGAGGGGTCTCTTTACTTAAATAAGGACAGAGGTCTTGGCTGGTGTGCTGACACATCTGAAAATGATTTTAACATTATTATGTTTTTTTGCTCCAACATCTGTACAGGTACTTCAGTTTGTTTTTCTATTCCTCTTTGTGGTCACTAAGTTTTCTCCTTAATGGGGATAACCTGGTCACAACAGGAAAGTGTGTGTTTATATTTTAAAATATGTTTGTGGTGTGACAATCAACGGTCACATCTTTCTTCCGCTTCTCAGATTTCCCCTTAAAATGTCAGTCAGCTGGTTAAAACTGTCATCTAGATGTCATGGTTTCTTTTCTATCACACATCATCCACATAGTGCAGCCACATCCATCAACTTTAGACTTTAGTGTCTTGCTCAAAGACGCAGACTAGAGGAGCCCGGGATCGAACCATCAACCTTGTTGTGAGTGGACAGCCCTCTTTTATCTCCTCGGCTGAGCCACAACCAACCTGGCGAGAAGGTGTTGACTGTAGTTTAGAGTAAATTGACTTATCTTGAGACGAGCACAGCACAGAAAAAAAAAAAAAAACAATTCAAGGAAAGTTAAGACAAACATGGTGAAAGCAAATGAGCTGCTGTCCCTTTAAGTAATCAAAGAATTTCGCCCAAAGGTTAACGGTTTAATTGTGTTAGTAAGTGTTTGCACTGCAAACAATATTTTCAAAATGCTAATGATTTGTTTTTTAATCAATTTGACACCCAGTTTGTGAAATTCAAAACAAACACTCTTTTTTTTTTTTTAAAGATTAAAATGGAAAATAATGAACTGAATAACAACTACTGTTCCGTATGAATCATCAGTGAACGCTGTGAATAAGCTTGAATAAGCTTGGTCTCCCGCCTGTCTCTCCATTCATTCACGCTACACTGTCAGCGGTCTCGTCAATCTGCAGCTGGTGCCTGTGATAAGGCCGCCCCGCTGAGCTGGGACCTTATAAATGGACAAATGCTGTAGCATCGTCTCACACACACACACACACACACACACACACACACACACAAACGCGCACACACACGACCATCAAAGGCACACGGGTGACGCTTTGAAAGGAGAAGCGGTTGTTCTATCTTTGTGTCTCTTCTCTCTCGCTCTCTGTCGCAGTTCTGTCCAGTTCAATTAATCTCCATTCAACAGATGCTTATCTATATGAGTCACATTCCCCAAGAACAATCACGATCAAATAAAAAGGGATTAGTCTCATTTCCCTTGTGATCTTTTTGCCTCCGGCTAATGATAGGAGGAAAAAAATGGGCACTTTAAATTGCACATCAATATCAAGTCAACATTTGAGTGTTTTTGCTCATTTCTAAAACAAGTCACCCTTATTTCTTCATTTCATCTCTTTCATTTGCCCTTGTTTGAAACATAAGAAAGCCCATGACAGCCTGCCCTTGTGACCAGACTGCGACCACTAAGGGCCGAGGTCTGAGTCACCGTGTGACTCCTCTTCTTCTCTCTTGGGCTGCGGCGTTCCTCTAACCCACCTGTCAAGGTTGAGTTTGTGGGCCAACATCCTCCAGTCATTGCCCCTGGTCTGGGGCGCATCCAGGCTGCCACACAACTTCTGCCGGATGGAGACGGGGATGCGGAAGGCATTGGGCCCGACCAGCGTAGTGATGTTACTGGCCGGGTCCAGCAGGGACGTGTCGATGCTCTGGGAATCCTGCACGAAGGAAAGAGAAAGGGAGAGGTCTGACTGGAGAGACACAGGCTGGAGCGGCCGCTGGCACTTCTTTTTCCCCCCGACCGCAGGCGGCATGAACATACTTTTAACACCATCCAACAAAACTAAACATAATGTAGCCCCGAATGGATTTGTGGCACTGCAAATTTCATCTTCTGAGTTCCGTAAAAAGTGAAAAATCATTCATTCCTTTTCACATCCATTTATTGATGCAAGCCGAGTGATTTTCGAATATGTTGCGTCGGGAGGATTAAGTGTCGGAGGTCTGGCTACTGAAAGGAGAGCAGGACCCGGAGACAAATGAAGCGAGGCCAGACGGGGACTCGGCGCTGCACTGCTTGTACTGTAATTCATCTCATTACTGAGCACAATGCCTGAGTGCTCCACCATCCCTCAAGCGCTAGTCTCCTGGCCAGATGGCCCTTGTGAAGCAAGAAACAGCGCGACTGGCGGGTGATTATTCCCCCTCTGCTCCTCTCTGCTCTGCATCGGTACGTCACAGGCAGACCTACACCAGGGGCTGCAGGGGTCAAGAATTCCTGTCTTCCGCCCTGTCAGTCTTTGTGAGCATTGCGAAATGCGGTGGGTAAATTCACTTGAGTGCCGCACCACAACAGAGAATGGGCAGCATTCGGGTGACAAGGGGGATCAAGGGACACACTGATCCTTTTAGAATTCTGTGATGCATTGCTCCAATCTAAAGAAGGACACTACAATAAATGAAATGGAAGATTTAAGCGTCGGGCCCTACCTCTGACAGTGTGGTGTCCAGCTGAAAAATCTGTCCTTCTCCCTCCACTTGGCGCACACAAATCTTACAGGCCAGGTCCACTGTGCTGGCAGAGAACCGCTCCAGGGTGAAGCAGCAGTGCAGGTTCCTCTGTGAACCGCTCCACACTTGCTGAAAGGAAAGCTCCTACAAAACACGCGGAGAGGGTAGAGGAAGTTACTCAGCTGCCGGGCCGGGGCGGGGCAGTGCGTGACACCGTGTAAGGTCCCGGAAAGAGTGCGCGGTCCGTTTACCTGGTACTTGGCCAGCAGTTTGCTCTTCCAGAAAGTGTGAGGGACATCATGGATGGAAAGTCTTAGGTTGTGAGTGCTGTCTTTAAAGTTGAGAGTCTTTGGTTCGTCCAGCAACTTCCCACCCATCTGCTTCTCCATCTGCAGGACTTCCTAAACACACAAAACACACACTTGATTAGTATATCAAACCGTGCATCGAACCGTGACTTCAAAAAAACCATCCTTTTTCTACGTTTGTTCTGCTATAAACTGTTGTTTGCTACAGTGGTCTCTTGCAAATGCTCAAATGGAAATTCACAAATGAAATGTTATTTCTTTTTATGGCGTATTCAACACTTTCCCTCGGGGCTCTATGAATCTGAATCTGGACCCGCTATCTGAAACCAGCTTCAATGTCCTTGCAGCAGGATCCCTATCACTTCTCATTACCCATTCCCAAACTTAATAACCGTGCTCAATATCCCTGCTCAGTGTAATAATCCTCCCCTTATCTTTCCGCCATGTAGGTAGATGGAGGTATTAAACAGAAGTGAGGTTGGGGAGACGACAGTGGAGTACAGGGAAAAAACCTACATCTCTCTAGCAGGGGCAGCTATTCAAATCCAAGCTCGTCTCCCCTTATTGTGCAACACCAACACAAAGATTTGTCATTCAACCTCCCACATCTCATCTGCTCGCTGTGCCTACACACAAACATTTGGTCGAAATGACAAACTCAAGAATTTAGTTCTGCTACATAACCAGAAGACCCCACACCCACACCCCCACACACACACACGTGCAACATGCGGCATGTTTACCTTGAGCGCGTCCTGTGTGTCGTCCAGGCAGTAGACTCTGATGTGATACTCCATGGCGGGGCAGGTGACCGGGCCGAAGATGGCCAGCTTGAGGCGCTTGGTGGTGGCAGCGCTGAGAGTTTGGCCCACGAGGCAGTGGGTGCCCAGCGTCTCTGTCAGGATGTGGCAGGCCTCGTCATCCATCTGGATGTAGCACGGCGTGGTGAAATTCTCTTCGCCTACCACGACTACATCCTGCAATACGGATGGAAAGAAAAGAGCAAGTGTGGGTGAGTAAAAAAATCTTAAAGAGCCAGAAAGGAGTCATGGATTGTGTCATAATTTTGTTGCGCTGTGTGGTTAGTGATTGCAGTTGGAAAAATGCCTGTTTTGAAGTGATGGGGGGAAATAATAGATGAAATCAAACAGGAACATGATTAATAAAATCTTTAAATAGACCAAATCTGTCACTCTGGCTCGGTCCCACCTCAAGTTTCTGTGGGTTTTCATTTGTTGGCAAGGAAGGCTGAATTATGACTTTTAATCACAGAGAGCTGAAATGAGATCCGAGTTCACCGTTAGTTTCCCAAAGATCTCCAACATCTCATTTGATTCTTTTTCATTCCTAGAAATTGTAGTGTTCAATCCAAAGCACTATTAAAAGATCCACTTTCTCTGTATTCACAACCCAATGGAGATCATCAGACACCAGAAATTGAGTCCAATTTGCAGTTGTAGTGTCAGGGAGTCATTTGAGCAATCTCCTATAACCTCTTTCATTGTTCCCCAATTTAAATATTTTGACACAGAGCATAATGTAGGTTAGTTCATTTTTGTACTGTTGACAAAATTGACTGTGTGTATGGAAGTACAGTAAAAAACGTAACTTTTCAGAGTTGTAATTATCAAGCTTGATCATTAGTGTCACATGCGTAACATAACTTGTTTTCAAAATGGGAAGACAATTGCTTAAAATGAATACAATATGTGGGGAAAAAACGGGTTTATTTAGTTTGCCATTGCGTTCTGTCACTGCGGTTAATCGAAAGTGAACTGAATTTAAATTTCAATCTAACAGGGGAGCGAACAATCAGGGGTCGTGGCCTTTTCGCATAAGCTGTGTCCGTTTGGAATTACACTTGGTATGTGTGTGTTACTAATGTCTGACACGCTGCCATTGTGTATGTGAGGTAATGGAAGAGTGAGTAACAAGGCCATTTGCAGTTGCCCCCTGTAAAAGCACTAATGCCAGGACATATTTCTCTTTAATTAAGACTGTCGGATAGGAGAGGCCTTATGTGGCCCACTATCTCTCTATCTCTCTCTCTCCATCTCACTTGATCTTGCATTCTCTTCCTCTCTTGCTCTGTGCCTTTTGCTCTCTAATCCAAACACTCCTGTGAGCAGCGCATCGGCATTAATTCAGCCTATTATGAGAGACAGAAGAGGAATTACAGTATTTTATTGTGAGCTGGGCCGTTTAACAACAGTATTACGGCTGATCATTAGACTCTTTAACTGCTCCTGGGGAATGACACTGGGGCTCCTTATTGGGGCATAATTAGGAAACACAGTGGAAAAGTAGGCTTCCGCTTCACACACGTGTGCGCGCCCAAACAAACGCGCAAACGCACACATGCTCAGACACACTCGCACGGCATAATTTATTCGCAAATGTCTGACTGCAGTCATCAGCTGCGGCGCATCTATGTGGTCACCGAAGCATTAAGTCCCACATGTTCCTCATTATATGATCTCCTGTGTTCATCATCATCATCACAACACCATGTTTCCTGAATGACACAGTGTGTGCGTGTGTGTGTGTGCGTGTGTGTGTGTGTGACACACTATAATATCCATGAATTACTTCAGAGAAGCTTATCTCTCCCGCTTCTGCTGCAGTGACGAAAACACATTTTGACAGCGCATGTCATACACGGCGAGGTCTCACACATGCAGCATGAAGGCTGGCCTCAGTGGGAAGAGAAGCTCATATGAAAAGGAAGCTGCCATCACCTTGGATATTACCATCTGCATTTCTGACAGGTCAGAGATGTAATCAATAGTTATTTCTTCCTGAAAATTATTTGGTTTACACCGAGCTTTATTGGCTGCCCCCGAGTAATTCGTCAATGTCACAAAGGTATGTGGGGCCTGTCTGGCAGATGTATCTGAGCCATAAGTCATATCATGACATCAGCAGTGGAGATTGTGCAAAGGCTTCCTGAAAAGGATGTTATTCAAGCCACTATTCAATGACAAGCCATATATTGGACTTAAGTTGCATTTTCTATATATGATTGGCCTATATTTTTACCATATATCCTCAGCAAACAATGCCCTCTTTAAATTGTAATCTTATCAATTTAGGCCATAATCCTACAGTATGTAGACTCAAATCCCATTAAAAGGTGGATTATCTAATATTAAAATGATACAGTACATCTGTGAAGCGTGTTTTCGGTGACAAACACATCATTTTGATACTCTGCATTACATGACAGCTTCAAATTTGAACATGGTGACAGACAGTGGAATCTTCTGCACAGTTTTCATCATACATCTCACCTCCCACTGGCTCTGCTGCGACTGGTTCTTGAGCTGGATCAACCAATCCTGTTGGCCGTCAAACACGGCGCAGTGGTGCATGGTGATGATGAGGGGCCGAGTCAACAGGGCCCCGGGTGGCCCACAGCTCACCACAGGGCTCAGGACTGTTTGACCCTCTTCCACCGAGGGCCTGGAGGTGCACAGAGAATAACACACTTACACATACACACGTGAAAATGCTGCTTAGTGATGATGTGACAGCAGCCTCTCTGCGTGTGCAGAGCTGACAGGGGTAAACACGGCTCTGGGGCGTTGATGTGGCAGGCGGCGCTGCGTACCTCATGTTGTCCTTCCTCTGAACTGTCACATACATCTCGTATACTCTGCCCTGAGGAATGGCCCCTGCTGGAATTAGCAGACTCACCCCTGGGGAGCACACAAAAACAGAAAGACAAAAAAACACAGGCAGGTGTAAGAGTTGTGAAATGTCAGGTAGACCAGAGAAGTCTTCACGGTGACGATTCCTGTCATAAGTCGAAGTTTAGTATTTTGTCAATTGCTCGAATCAATGAGAACACACAGAGAGGTATCAGGCCAGGATAAAAAAAAACAACATATATATTCGTATGATATATTATATCTTCCGTTCAAGTGAATGGGAAATGGTCCCAGCCAACGGGAGCAGTAGAATATGTTTACATGGTGAATCTCAGCCACAAAGCCACTGAGATATCCAGTTTAAATTTAATTTTAGGTCCTTAATGGTTGTTTAATGGTTTTACTTGTAACGTGCATATTTTAATGAAGAACCACACCAGTAAAGTGCAGTTAAATCCCCAGTGAAAAGTGATCATTATTTTTCTTAAAGAAGAACAGTAATAATCTCAACTCCCCTCAGTCACACACATAAAAAACGATGGCACTTTACTGCCTTTGCCGATGGCTTCAGGAAATGATGTGACATTTCATTTCTAAAATCAATGGTCTTGCTCCCCGTCATAGGATTCTCATATTGCTGCAGCCAGCATGATTTACATTTTTTGTATCCATCTCAGATTGATTTGATATGTCCTGTCCGATATGTTTTTTTAGGACCCCCCCCACACACACACATTCCCTCGTGCATACACACTCACAAACACAGTTTCTCTGTCTGGAGGGGGTTTCTCAGATAGCTCATTGATTTCCCATGTCCTTGTACTGAAGTTTCAAAAGAGGCGACAGACAGCCTCTCCTGCTAGGTAGCAACATCACAACTCTTCCACGGGGACGTCTCGCACACTGCCACTCTCTCATCGCAGCTCGGCTTCAAAGACATCGGAAATGCATTTTAAGATGCAAAATACCAAACAGCCACACCGGCAGCGCCACAAAATAATTCATTACTCTGAAACACACGAACGGATCAAATATCAAATGTGCCCTATGTAACACGATGAGGTGGCTGAGCACAACCAGCAGCTGAGAACATTTTTAAAGGAATTAAAACGGGGGGGGGGGGGGGGGGGGGAGAAAAAAAACTTGAGAAACTTAAGAAGTCGATGTATCCTTTAATGTCGCTGCTGGTTTGTCTGAGCCTGTCAACACGCATCTGTGGCATGTTACAAGCAGCCCGCGTGGTTTTGAAGTGAGGACAGCATGGCTAATGTAAGCTGACTGAAACAGTACACCTCACACACACGCGCACACGCATGCACACGCATGCACACACACGCACAACTTAGGTATCCATCAACTCATACTGTGAGTCATACTGTGTGCGGTCAATATGCTGATAGGTTACATATGGCTTAGCCATATTATTTCAAAGTCCTGTCTCTGTGTGTAAACCTTATCCTGGCGGAGACGGTAAGGTATGAGATCTCATACGTCATGTAGATTTTATTCCATGTGCTACCTACTGGAGCAGCTGCAAAGATTACCAAAACTCTCTTATAAACAAGTACACATAATAAGTTATGGCACATGTGCATTGATAAATGTGCTTCTGTAAATAATTAGAGCGGCTATTATTTGTTTGTTTGACATCTGATACCTACAGTAAAAGGTGTTTTACAGATAGAGCAAAGTAAATATCTAAAAACTTCCACAGTGTGGTTACAAAACTAAGTGTCTTCTTGGACACAAAGCCATGCTTTTGTCACCGACAGGCTGTATTATTGTAATTCCCTGTACGTTGTGTTGACCCTGACCTATTCACACTTTGACACCAAAGGTGACCAGGTTCCAGGTTATTGGAACCAGGTTTTCCTAGTTTTCCTTGTTTTTCAAACTCATCTGCTGCAATTGTAAATCACTCGTCCTGTTGTTTTAAATGTGCTATATGTATAAAAGAGACTTGAATTGACAAAAAGAACTTACAGTATTGCACCCAGTACCACTATTCTGATGGGGACACTCATTGACATAATGATTAATAGCTAGCCCCTTACTAAAACCAAAACTTTCACCTCGCAATATGTAAGGTCCAAACCAGCTGGTCCTCACAAAGATAGGAGGATAGGGGTAAGAGTACACACACTCACGCTCTCTCTTTCTCTCTAACACACGTGCACGCGCACACGCGCGCACACACACACACACACACACACACACACACACACACACACACACACACACACACACACACACACACACACACACACACACACACACACTCATATCTCATATTCTTACATGCCATGTAGAGCCACTGAATAAATGAAAACCTGCAGCACCATTTACAACAGACAAAAGACGGCTAATGAGTTTTAAGATGAACTATGAGAGAATTTGCTGGAACTAGCAGATCCTTCTTCTATGAATCACAACTAATGCATTCCTTCGTTATACTATGTTCATCTCTGCATACACGGAGATTTGCAAACCTGGTGAAAAAATGTGAAAATGAAGAGAGTCACAGAACAAGACACACAAATGTGAAAACTATTCCTCTCCCTTGTCTGGTACAGTACCTGAGTTTGGCACAATGAGGTGTCCCCCCTGGGAGCTGAAGGAGCCCAGGGCGGTGCAGGATGGGTCCCTGGTGCGGAGCAACGTCTGGGTCTGCGTGCGACGACCCATCGTGCTGTCGCTGTTGTCCAGCAGGCAGTGTGGCAGCTTAGGGGACAGTTTGGAGGAAAATTCCCCTCCCAGGTCGTCCTGTGGAGTCACTAAGCCCGAGGAGTTATACACCTTAATCTTCAGGTTTGGAAGAGGGTCAAGCAGAGGGGAATTGGTCATGGGGATTTTGTCAGCCACATCGTGGAGGGCGTAGACAGGTCCGCGGTACATGGCCGCTGCCGAGGTCAGGTCAGGGGGTGCCGTTAGGAGCTCAGCTGGAAAAAGAAAAGAAAATGGACATCAGTCAAGCAGAGTGAAAGAGAAGAGTTGTGGTGATCAGGTACACATTCACCATCAATTCGGACAACTGGTGACTCTAAACCGAAAACAACCCCGAGGCAATTTAGTGTTGGCACCAGCTTTTGGATTTACTCATTTGTCAGTCACTCATGAAGGAAGTCCACTTCATCACCAAGAAAAAAAATTCTCAGTCAGAGAAGGAACAGGCGCAGCTGTGATTCGTCAGTAACAGATGGCCTCACTAACACTCAGTTTACCCGGTAGGTACACGTTTGAATGTTCAACAGCTGGACTGAGTGGGTGGAGCGAGGGCAGCGGGAGCTCTCTGTCCTCCAGCTTCTCATCTGCGGCCAAGCCCCTCGCTGTTTTCCAACAACACCAAGTGTCTAAATGACTCGGATTTCAATGAAAGTAAAAAAAGGGTTGCTCAAGGATGAGAGAAATTAATTATTGTCTTTACCATCACCGCTGCTAGTAGGGCAATCATTCAGTATTGGTGGTAACAATCAGTATCATTAATGCAGTATAAACGTAAATTGTGTAGCATTATTATCCTCTCCACTTTAACCATCAATATTGCTGGAGGCTAAGACCAATAAACATTCATCAACATCTATATTTGTAAAGATAGCCTAATCATTTGTGATAAACCCGTTTCATCAAAGGGGAATTGAAGCATTTCAATTATTACACGTGTGTGAATGAAATTTGGAAATGATTTTTACAGTATATTCAAAATGTTCCTTCCAGCTTATGTTATCCGTCTGTTTTTTTCCTTCTTCTTTTTCAATTTTCCTGTCCCCCAAACTCCAGATTATTTACATCAGTATAACTGTGACCCGCTGTCTTTTCTGCCCAGCTCACATCCACCTATCCTCATTCCCTGTGGTCTCACTTTTAAGTCCTGCATCACTGGCCCAAATCTAATTACAGTTTAATATGTGACATACAGACTGGCCTTATTAGGGTTTAATTATGGGGCATAGCTGGGCCTCCCATCACAAACGACAAGCATTTTAATAGTTTCATCACCTCATCTGCGCTTCTCCCACAAACTCCCAGCTCATCTGCAGTAAAATGGGTAACGTCACATTCACATTCTCAACAATGTGCTGCCAGAGCAGCTGAGTCAAACATATCTCATCAGGTTAATGTTGTGACTTGCCAATGCAAAGGAATTCCCAATGCTTGGCAGATGAAAAGTTTTTTTTTGAGGAACTGGACATTAAAATTCGCCAGATTTTACAGATTTTAATTAACTTTGCACATTTCAGATTATTTTATTTCAGTACTTGTACAGCTGCCTTAGATAACATCCAAGAAATTTTGTGTGTTTTTTTTCTTTTAATGTGCGATGAGCTTTTCTTGTTTTTGGTAAAATCTCGGAAAAAAACCCCAAACAAGATACAAACAAGTATCTGCCGCCTACTGAATCTCAAGTGTTGTATTATCACATCGATCTGAACATTTCAAATGATGATGCCCTGGTGTTAACTGCTGGTCACTAGCTGACCCCCAGAGGTCACGCATGCACACGAAAACAAACACACATATTTATATACAGTATATCTGCTGTGCCACACCTTTCCGGGCGGTCTTGATGCTGACGGGCTGGAAGCCCCCGTTGAGGGCGGAGGAATCGATGATGTCTGAGTCGAAGTCCCGGTGGTTCTTCCTGTAGATGAAGAGCGCCACCACGACAGAGATAACCAGGCACATGATCACCGCTATGACAATGCCCACGTACAGAGCTACGTCATCTGTACTGGGGGCCACTGGAGGAGGGGGTCGGGGGAGAGAGGAAAGAGAGACAAAACACAAGAGAGAAAGACTTTTAAAGATTTCACAAATTTCTGTTCGGGGTGTCTTTCTCAGTATGCAGGTGTTGTGATGAAGACTCCTGGATATTAATAACCATCTATTGGAAAATAAATGCATACAGCATATCTCGTCTTTTTTCATTGTATGTAATGCTGAGCTGCTGTGACAATCAGATTGGGTGTTGATGGTATAAAATGGGACGTTCTACCTGCGCTGCATGATTGTGAATGTGATGATAAGTTGTCATAATTGTAATGATACAACACCCTACCACACACACAGAAACACTCTGCACACAACATGTACATAACATTGTCACTCATAGGCCTTATCATACAAACACCATATGTCTGTCTACTACATTTTACTTCATCAGTATTTTTAATGATGCATGCATTGAATTTAGTTTGACACACAGCACTTTTTAAAATTTTAACATTGTATTTTCACTGTTTTATTTTAAAAAACAAACACCTCTTACTCACAAAGAAATCAGTGCAACAGTCATAACTTGTGTCCATGTCGGTAAGTCAAAGGGTGATATTTCTTGTAAGAAGCCATATTGCGGGCGTTTACCATGTACCATCAAAGTAACGTTTTGCAACAAAACAAATAATGATGATGATGATAACGGCGCTAAAGCCCGTGCGAAACGGAACAGTTAATGAGGAAAGGCTCCTCCAGTGCAACCCAATGACACACTGTCCTAACAAGCAGACTCAGAAGCGAGACGAAAAGTCCTGAAGACGGAGATATAGATGTTTTCATCTTCAAATTACCGTCCTCTGTGTTGGAGTTCAGAGTCTGACTCTGGCTTTTTTCTTTCACACTGCAGATAAGATCTAGACATAGCTTGCATTTCTCAAATTGTCTTTCATCTCCTCCCGGAGTCTTTCTGTCCACTTTCCAGCTGGAGAAACCTCTGTGATTACAAGGCCTGGCATGGCTATAGTGGCGGTTAGAAAAACGCAGACTCAGACAGGCACTCATTACAGATCAGACTTTTTAATGGATGCCTACCGACAGTCTGAACTCTGTGGTGTTTCAGTAAAAAATGTCCTTCACTGTCACGAGCTGACAAATGGGGAGCAGCTCTCTTTAGAGGGCATGTGCGAGCTTGTATGTGTGCATTGTGTCGGCATGAAAACACACTGCAAATGTACAATAAGCCAAAAAAACAACAAAAGCATATAGAGTAAAATGCATACCTATTAGTATTGCAATTTGATAAGGGGATGCTGCCGTTTTTGAGATCATTTGAGTACGCAAATAGAGCAGAATCTACACCAGTAGATGGCAGCATCTGACATAAATCCATACGCCGCACTTTGAGGACGCTCATGATGGCCAAGCATTTGTGTAAATTAGCGTTGTGCATCTCAGGCGTACAGATGGCACACAATCTGTCTCTTGCGTTTTCTCGCACAAAGGAGGAAGAAGACCAAGAAAAGACACAGGTTGTGTGGTTTTATTTTATCACACACTCAATATAATAAGTGCATAGTCTCAATTTTCTCAAGTTATTACTTGATTTCCCATGTAAATAGGCTTTTATATGCATTTCAACTGTGCATCTGTTTGAAATCCATTATATTTCATGCTTTTTGAGAATCTCCACTAAGCTGATATTGGGCATGACCTTAACCGGGCGTTCCTTACAATGACATAATATACATGGTGATTAAAGATAATCACTAATCCCTAAGATATACTGAATGGCCAAAGTTAAAGGCACAAGGGATTTAATACGGCAGACATTTAAAATAATATTTTCCTACAGTCACCAGGATATACATGTGTGGAGTGGCGTTCTATTTTCAGCCTTAACAGAGACATCAAGACTAAAGAGGAATGTCAAGATACATCCTCATATATGTTAGACCTCTAATCCTTCCTCCAGCACAGACACGGGCAGAAAACAGAGCTCCAACCCAATGATGAAAGTCTGAAAATGTAATTTCATTGTGCTCCCTCTGCCAAGCTTCCCGGCGGATATTTAACATATATCCCCTCAGTCGAACAATCTTCCGTCCACGCTTTGATGATAAAGGCAGCAACCTGCTAAGTGTACGCATTAAAATGTAACGCTTAGATTAATACATCCCTTTGAACACGAGCCATTGTCAGACGGGGAGAAAAAGTACAAGAAATGGAAATGAAAGGGATTTTCTAGCGTTCCATTCTCTGCGAGGACACAGAGATTTACAGAGCGAGGGGTGAGACACAAATGCAGCAGAATCGGTGCCTTTGCTGACAGCGAGGCAAAGTGTCAGGATGAAGTTCATGAGGAGCAACAGGGTAAAGGGCAGTGTCAGTGCGGAGCTACAGAACAGAAACATGGCTGAGATCAGGCAGCAACCTGCCAGCAGAGAAAGATTATGAGAAAGGACAGAGCAGAAATGAAAAAAGGAAATGCCCCGCGGTGGTTATCTGTAAGTCTAAAAGCAAAAGAAAAGAAAGAATAGCTTTAATGAATCATTGATGGACAAGGAATAACAGTGGCAAACGTGTCATTTCATTCTGTTTTTAAAACGTGTTTCTTCTTTTATGTTGTAGTGCAAAAAACATGGGTTAGAGTTATTCCTTGTGCACAACCTGCCAGTGAAGCCCTCGCTAAAAACAAAAACTAGAGACAAAGTCAGAGAATGGATGAAGAAATCATATACAATAATAATAAATGATAAAAAAAACAATAACTCACATGAATTTCCAAAATCACTCTTGTCTTTTGCCTCAGAGGACTTCTGATAAAAGGAACCTTGAGGAGAGGAAGGGATTTGGAAGGGATAGAGTAGGAGAATGGGGGGGGGGGTAAAGGGGTGGGAGACGGATGATCAAAATCAAATTTAAGCCAACAGAAAAACAAATTCAACGAATGAGACAGCGACAAACTCATGAGTAGGAGTAATGACACGGGGGAGCGATCTTTCTTGATTTGGCCCCTCCTCTCCAGATCTGTGTATCGCGTATAGAGATGGATGAGAGGCGCGGAGGGGGGGACGTGGAGGTTCTGTGAGGGAGTGACGTGATCCATCAACTGGGCTTAGTGCTGCTCAGCAGCGGGAATGATGCTGGCAGGTGAGGGGAATGGAGGAGCTGATAAAGTGTGGGCTCCAGCGGAGTCAATAGAAACCTACACAGCCTTGCATCTGTCACTCGGAGGTGGATGGAGTGGACGGCGCACGGAAGAAAAGGAACAATTATTGCAGGGAAGAAAGGGATTGGGGAAAAAAAGGACAGAGATTTGGGGAAAGCTCTTCACCATACAGTAGACGGTGCTCCAAATCGGGGCTGTGGTCGGTTCTGTTGTGGACATGTGATGTGTTGAATGGAGCCAGAAAGCCGGCTACAATGGCAGCCGGGAATAGCGCACCAGTACACATAATATTCAGTCTCCCTGGGACATCCATAAACAACTATACAAACAATGAAGTCCTTATTGGAGGGGGAGAGAGCCACAGGCAGACAAGTGGACCGACAGGAAAATCAATGGCTTGATAGATGGGGCTGGTGTGTACATGTAATCAGGCAACAGGGAGGCCGGGCTGGAGCAGGGGGAGGTGACTGTCAGGGTCAGTCTAACTGATGGCCCATCGGAACGCATCCTGTAGAGTTTCTGTACGTCCCGACTGAGTCCACAGTACAGCAAGGTAAAAGTGGGTGGGCTGCAAAGGAAACCTCAGAGAAAGACAAAGTGATTCCTAACTGACAGCGCAGAGCCTCGGAGGAAAGAGGATGCGTACAGGAAATCACTGTCTGTGTTTGAACCATTAATTATCTGAATATGGCAGAAATCCAACCTCTGGGAATTCACTGACGTCGAGCGAAACTGATGTCATCCTTTCAATGGCTAAAAGTTAATTGGTGGTGATTCTGTAAAACTGAAATTGATGACACTACTTAATTATGTCTCTTCAACCACAATAGAGTGCATACGCTCATGTTCTTGGAACGCCGAGGTGAACCCTCGAGTTGGGATTTTTTTTTCCGGTCTGTTGTCTGAAAGCAATAAAGCATTTGCCTTCGCTGGAGTGTGTGCTCTCCTTTCTTGAGATCAATATGTCAAATGAAAGTCATGTCTGAAAGAGCAGACTCAACAAAGGCTTGGAAAACAACATCAGAATCAAGGAGGGATGTGCAAGAGTTACAGTTGGGAAGGTCTGTCCGAGGAGGCAAAGTGCAGCCTCTCTAGATCAATCTGTAGATACTCAGCTTTGTGAAATCCAACCCCAAACTCCCCCGAATGTCTAGATGTGATGAACAAGATACAAAGTAAATTATAACACAACTCTTTCCCCTTTGACTCGGGTCGGCTGAGTTTTTACGCAATGGAGAAACACCAAGAGCTCTATTCCCCAGCTCTGGTCATATCACATTCCTTTGCCAGATTTCTGTGATGGATTGCAATTGAAATGATTTAAATAAATTCAAACAACAGAAAATAAGATCAAGCTGCAACGGAATCCACAGACACGCGTTTGCTCAGATCCCAGCACTGCACTGGAGGGAGCAGATCAACGTTCCGAGGTGAGTTCAGATTGCACACAACTTCCATTCCCAATCATATTTGCTATAATGTGAGCTTTTAGATAATGGGCCGGTGTCCTAAATGCTGGTGGAAATGGTCATTAGCATTGACATAAGTGGCTTCACCCTCTTAGCTTCCAAAAAAAATCAATCTCTGAAATGATCCTAAATCTATATCATTATGGCTTTATATTCTCTGCAAACTGACCATCAATTTACCAAGAAGTAACGCTTCTTGCGATAGGCTGAGTTACAGAGGGCGTGCAGCGAGGCGGGGCCGTGCGGAGCGAACGCATGCTTTGCCGCAGAGGGAAATAAAATAAGATGAATAAGACGCTAAGGCTAAATGACATCACTGTGCACTGTAGTCACCAGTTTCCTGTCAATCCTCAATGCATATGAACGTACGGTACAGTACGTCTTTACTTTAGACAGACACATGTAGATCCTTCAGGCAGATGCATTTAACATGTGTATTGACCACCGACGCAATGTAAAAAGTATCCTATAGTGCATCATGTCAGCCTGATGCACTATACAGTTCACAACCCCCATGGTGCAGAAAAAAACTCAAATCAGCCGCACGCAGGGTCAGGCAGCTGGATAAAATTGTAGACATCCACCAATCCGAGCTTCTTATATTGTTAGAGTTAGTGGCACAATTACCATCTGCAGCAGGTTATACAGACACAACGTGTGGCACAATGTGCGGCTAACACCTTCAAAGATGTTAATTGGAATAGACCTGAGTTTAACCCAGTTATTATTTAACACAGTTTTTTTTTTTTCAGCTGTCACCTTCTCATAGGCACAGAGCCTGTGATAACAAAAAGACAAAGACTGTAAGAGTAAGTAGATGAAGCTCAGTGTATCAAATAATTCACCCTTTAACTTCCAAACACTGCAGTGAACACACACACACACACACACACACACACACACACACACACACACACACACACACACACACACACACACACACACACACACACACACACACACACACACACACACACACACAGTAGTTGCTCACATGCAGCATGATTCCAATACGTAAGTGTGTTATATGCGGAGGGGGCAGGAGTGTTGGCCCATGTGAACTGCGTGGTTGTTTTTAACTTGAGCGAAGAAAGACAAGCAGAAAACAATCTGCCGCCTGCAGTAAAAAATAAATATCTGGCTGCACCTCAAACTGGCTTTGGGCCTTCTTTGTTGTTAACAACAAAACAAATAAAAAAAGAAAACATTTTGATTTTATGAGAAGGAAATTTTGCTGCACCCTGGAGACTCTGCGTACTTTAAATGATTATGTACAGCACTTGCTCACTTTACCACCACATGTAATTGGCAGCTCAGGAGAAGGAGCAGGTCTACACTTGTGCCACGATGTGGCTTTGTGTTTCCTCTCATTTGACCTAAGGAATCCAGAGTTTTAAAATTAAGGTAGTAATCAGACCTCCCTTATGTAATTACAACATAATCACTTATTATTATTTTAAATATAACTCCCAAATGCTTCGCTTGTGAAAAAGGAGTGTTAACCTTTGTGACCTAGTCTTTTTATTTTAACATGTACTTAAATTTTCAGCAAAGCTGACACAGTAAAAGATGTGCAGTGGCTTGCGCTTTCATGTCCCTTTTATTCAACAGCTTTTGTGTATTATGCATGTGCAAATAAAGTGAGAGCGATCGAGTGCAGGCGACAGAGAGAAAGCATTTTAGCACGTCTTATTGTTTATGTATGAGTGAAGTGAATCAGCGTGAGTGAGAGACAGGGTGAGGGTGTTATGTGGGGATGTGAAACACAGCGTAGTGATGAAAGAGCAGAGTGAAAACTCATGGTCAAAGTGCAAAGAAATTTCTTTGGTTGGCAGGTCAGAGAGAGTAGCAGAGGATTAGTCGAGTACTCACTCTGCATGCACAGCCCATCGGTGCAGTTCTTGGACTGGAGTACCATGCCCTCACAGTCCTTTCCCCCGTTTTTGGGCGCTGGGACGCTGCATTCTCTCCTCCTCCAGTGGGTGCACTCTGTCCCACAGGTGGACCACTTACTCCACTCTGTCCACAGGCCATCCACTACCACACAACAAACAGGACACACCAGGTGAATGAAATGGCGAATGCGAAAGATGAGGACAAAGCGTGCGAGCGGGTGCGCGGATACATGATTGAGACAGTGAGACACATGTGGGAGAGAGACGCACATAAGGGCGGAGGCACAAATAGAGCGAGATATGCAAACAACAAGTTGCATCATATTTTCTTTGTATTTCATTTTTGTGCACTCAAACCCTTTCTGCCCACTTGAAAAAAGAGGGCGTATTGTTATGTTGTGCCATACCTGGGCAGAGAGGATTACACGCCAGCTTCTGGATGCCTTGCCCTTCACAGATGGCCCCGCCGTTCAGTGGTGCTGGGTTGGTACAGCTGCGCGTGCGTTTCTGGTAACCACGGCCACAGCGACTGTTACACACCGACCACTCTGTCCACGTCGACCATCCGCCGTTCACTGGAATACATGGTGGTAAAAGACAAGTCATACGTTACATATAGGACTTTTATTCGGATGGCTTTACATATAGGACTTTTATTCGGATGGCTTATATTGAATTTTTCAAAAACAGAACAACAGATAAGGGTGGAAAGAAAATGCATAAAAAAAGAAATATATATATATATTAAAATGCAGCAAAAGTAAAACAAAAATACTACATTCACTGTAGATTTGACTGGGCTTATTTTCATTTAGTGTGAGACCTATGGAAACATTTTTTTCGAGTCTTGGAAATATCAATTTATAGTCATTTTCCTACTATAAAATGTGAATAAACCGCAGGGTGTTTTGCATTTTGACCCTGAAATCTCAGGTCGTTACTTTGCAATGCAGCCAGACAGTAAATTCCGGTCAGATTGCTGAATTTTCCATTCACTGATTCCCCCTAATGCCTCTCTTCCTCTCTCATCCATCTCTGACAGCGACTAAATCCAGTGGAGAGTGACACCAGGGCTTGTGGCTGAGAACAAGTCTGTGGCATTTCAGACGGCGGCGCTTGGCTCGCCTCGCCAGGAGCGTCTGAGGTTCAAATGTGACATGCTTACGAGTGAAGCCCAAAATATTGAACTCCAGGGGGAAGAGCGCCACAACCCCCACATTCTTTTACTGCCTCCTTTCTTTTCTACATGAATTATGGCTCCATCTTCTCTCTCCTGCGTTCCTGTGCTCCTGTTTCCAGTGTCCTTGCAGTGGGTTGAGCTGGAAACCACTGGGCTAAAAACACGCTCACTTTTTTTCCTTTTCTCACCAGTATCAGACCCAACTCTCCCTTATCCTTTGGGTTTCGCATACTTCTTTGTGGGGATGTGCTATTTCTCACACACACACACACACACACACACACACAGCACACACACAGCACAGCTACGCACAAATGTGCAAGTATTCCATTTTGGAAAAAAGGGGGGATAAAGACGCAAGGGCAGCACAAATAGAAGCAGTGGCTTGTGTTACTCTCTCTGGAGAATCAGTTCCAAGACCTAATACACTGTGTTAGTGCCAGAAAAACTTGGGAGAGACGGTGACCCTTGCCCCTGAAATCTCTATGTGTTCATACACATACATCCCCCTTACACTGATCACCCAAACGGCCACATTATTCCCAATGCTCCACCGTAAGTTACAACAGACAGAACTACAAGGCATTTTCTCTCTTCAGTCAGTCCCACTGCACTGTCCATAAACCCAATGCGGTTGTGATGTTACTGAATCCCCCAAAAGTGAACCCGCAGTATCACGAGGAGTTATATCGAGCACAGGAAGAACTCTGCTGGCCTCGGTTAACTGAGCCACCCGAGCCAGTGGTTGTTCCGTACAGGAGAACTATTTGTCAGGTTCAAGAGAAGCGTCTGTTTCACGTGTCATTTCCCCTGTCTTGAGTAGCCTCCAGCAGGCGTGGAGGTTTATCTTCACAGCCGTGTTGCGCGGTGACAGTGGTGTTAGTTGATGTAAGGGAGACGGTGGGTGAGTGTATGTGAAACCGCAGCGGGGATGTCTCTAAGTACGGGCGCAGCCACATCAGCACCTCGCGCGCATTTCAGAAAATCACAAATCTTCCCTCCCTTACTCGCACGCCTTCCGGCAGGAACAAAATGAGTGAATGTTCCAAGCCGCGAGAGAGAGAGAGAGAGAGAGAGAGAGAGAGAGAGAGAGAGAGAGGGAAGTTTGCTTTGTGCAGAGTGACTTTGAAATTTGGTTTATTCTGAGTTGAGCTGACTTCTGATAGGAATTCAAGAGTTTTCCTCTACTGTTCTCTCATGTGGCCAATAAGGAGGATGAGTGTCTGCAAGTTTCCGAGATGTGAGACCTACGTTAGATCCAGTGTTCAGAGTAATAACGCAGTTTACCGTAGACGATAACTGTGGCGGTGGTGCTGCGTCTCTTGGCCACGATGTTCTTAGCCACACAGGTGTAGTTGGCGGTGTCGGAGAGGCGGGCCTGCTTGATGATCAGGTTGTGGTCAATGGTGATGTAGAAGTTCCTGTCGTCTGCGGGATCAATAACCTCCTCATTCTTCAACCACTCCACCTGGAAAGGAGAAGGGAGCACGCAACGTGAAAAAAAAAAAAGACAAAACACAGAGGGCCACGAGACAGCGGGAGAGCATCTCAAGTAGAAGATGTGAGAGTGGACATAAATAGGTTGACCCCGTTCAAGTGTGTGCGTCTGTGGGGGGGTTGTCACAGCAAAGTGTTTAAACAGCTACAGTTTTTTCTTGTCTCTGCCCAACTTCTGAAATAGTGAGTGCCAGGATTAGAGCAAAGTTGTTTGAGTCTCTGCGGTCCTGCTAGAAAAAGTCAATAGCAATCATGCTCTTTTTATTCTCCCCCTAGAACAAAGCACAACAGTCACAGCAGCGTGGTCCGACAGCAGAGAAATAACACTCGCCACACTTCCTGAAGCCGAGGGGCTCTCTGACCTTTCCTTATGAGTTCTATATCCCTAAATGATGCCGATATTGAACTCCTGGCACTATCACAGAACAGGGGACATTTTAAAGCCTTACTCGGCTGCAAATCACCTACATCCTTTTTTTCTCTCTTCTCTTCACGTTTGGCATTACGGAAAAGAATCGCACGAGCTGCCGCGCGCCCCTTGCAGCCACTTTGACTCAAAAACATTTCCTGGGCCTCTGGTTTTCTTCAAAGAAGCTGTCCAGTCAACAAGGAGGCCTGGCAAGCGGCTTACGTCCTGTGCATTGTGAGACCCAATGAGGGGCATGGCCTGATAAGAGATAAGACAACAAGGGGCAGTGCGGGCTGAGATAAGGGGATGTTTATAGAGGCTCTTTCTCACGAGAGATAAAGTATCTCAAAAAAAAGTGGGGCAATAACCTGATATGAGTCCTGCGGAGACAAAACAGCCTAAGCGTTCACCGTTCACAATTGTTGTATTATTATTATTTCTTTTTTAAGTTTAGGTGTAGAGACCAGCATTGTTAGAACTTTCTGAAAAGAGAAGATCTGGCCGATTGTGACACATACTGGGTTATATGCATCACCGGCTTCTCCACACTTCTGTGTCAGCCGTTAGCCTGACATGGCAGATATCAAAGACGCCATCAGTGTCACACCTCGGCAAGGCTGCCTGCTCTCTCATCCGGCGGGGACACACTAAAGAGGGCTGAGGAGCAAAACTATTTTCGACACTTCGCTTCAAAATTATTTCACGCTTAACCTCTTCCCACCCAGCTCTAATTTCAAATCAGCGCACGCAGCACTTACATCGCACCTCATAAGACACCGGCGCGGATTCAAAACTTAATATCAGCAGAGCCCCACCTTCCGCAAGTGTGATGTATATCCTCAGCTCATGAGTGTGCTCCTTCATGAACATGTGTTATCTGAATTCATCTCCCCGAGCCGGGAAGGAGATGGTTCCCCGTACCAGCCGTGTGCAGGCTGAAATCAAACATCTCTCTCACATGAGCACAATGAAATAAGGGAAAAGGGCAGCATGACATCAGACTCTATGTATAGGAGATGCATCACATCTGTCAAACACTTTGTTGAGACCATCCTCATCCCTCAACGGAAAGAAAAGGATGTTTTTATATCATATCATATCTAATTCATGATTGAGGCTATTATTACCACCAGAGTGCATTGAAACCGCAGTTTGGAGACAACAACATATCTAGTGCTGCGTTGGAGTCACTGACAGTCAGTCAGTGAAGAAAATCCCTGGGAGAAAATGAGACATTTGACAGTTGAAATTTTTCTTTGTCATGTTATTGACAATGTCAAGTCTGCATAGGTAAAAACATCCAGTAAGAATGACCAAATAAATAATAATAACTCAATATCTGTTTATACAGCATTTTAATGGTTACTCCAGGAATATTACGCAAAGCATATCTATATTATGATAAGTTTATATAATTAGGTATTTTAGTACTGTTCTATTGTTTTAATTGTATTACAACTCATCTGTTTTCGTTTCTGTTACAACTTTATTGACTGAAGGACCAGAACAATTTAGTAGTAATTCACCAGCCTGTAGTTCCAAAATGAAGAAAAAAACTAATTGAATATAAATAGAGTAAATAATTCCTACATGCTAGAGTTACTACACATGCATCAATGTTTGTGTATGTTTTACTGTTGCAATAAAAACATCATTCTTTAATTCTGAAATGAATGAGCAAGTTTCACTCGCGCATACAGAGAGCATTGACCCCGCGTGTGCAGAGAACAAAGATTTAACAGTGATTTTGAGTCTATTTTGTGTATTCTTTGTTCCCTTCTTTTCATGGTGAAAAGTTATGGAACATAGCTCCAATAAAACAAAATAAAGATGATGCAAACGGGAGAAATTATTGTTTTGCCGACTTGATAAATATTTTGTCTCTCCGTGCTCACAAGTGTGTGTGTGTGTGTGTGTGTGTGTGTGTGTGTGTGTGTGTGTGTGTGTGTGTGTGTGTGTGTATGTGTGTGTGTACGACATATGGCATTTGTGAAGTGAAAGGTCTGATCTCAGAGTCGAGATCGACAAGCATACAAAAAGGTGGTTATCCAATTTTGCACCAATCACAGAGGCAGCCTCTCCGAACGTGCTGCGATCAGATGTCAAGCGCACTTTTAAATGAGCAGGTAATTAAAAATTGAACAAAAGAGCTTTTCGGCGCAGATGGAGGGGTGGGAGGGAGACAGAGTGACGAGGGATCGAAAGTGGTAGAAACTCGTGTCAGAAGTGGGGAAGTGCGAGCGAGGGAGCAAAAGTGAGCAGCGGCTCACCCATCATTTATTCTGCACCGACTATAATTAGGGCTCATTAATAAAACCACAGATGAAAAGGTAAGACAATCTCTACACTGCTCTTATGAAAAAGATTACAAATGACTAAAAGTCTGCAGGGCACTACATCTCATAACGGCACAACTTTCTCACATACCAACAGACTCAAACAAACTTGTTCACACACACACACACACACACACACACACACACACACACACACACACACACACACACACACACACACACACACACACACACACACACACACACACACACACACACACACACACACACACACACACACACACACACACACACACACACACACACACTATTTGTTTGCGTCTGATTGGCAGTGAAACATCCGGAGAGGTAATTGGCACATTTCTTGTCATTAACCAAGCGACATTGCCACATGTCAGCTGTCATGGAGAGAGGGAGTCTTCCTATCTGGCTGCAGACAGCCAGGTGACAGAGAGAGAGAGACACTTTCAGACAAAACAGGGAGACAGGTAGACACAGGACAGACGGGAAAACACAGATGAGTTAGAAGGAAACAGGTCCACATGCAGAAGGACAGTGACTGCTTGTGCCAAACATATATATGAGACATTGTCACTGGAGACTGTCAAGAGAGAATACATATGGGGGGGAATAGAGGGAGAAGTTTACAAAAAATTGGGCTTTGTCTCGAAGAGTTGAATGAGGGACAAAGGGGGAAAGACTGAAGCGAGAGGTAAACAAAGAAGAAAGAGATCCAACTGAGAAGAGAGAGGGTTTTTTTTCCTCATCTCTTGAGCTCTGGAAAATTCATGGACCAGGATGGTTGTTGGATGGTGCAGCGAAAAAATAAATAAAAGAAAGAATAAAGACAAGAAAATGTGTCAAAGAAAAAGAGCTGTACAGTGCGGAAGAGGAAAGTCAATGGCCGTGATGAATCAGTGACATGCATGTGTGCGTGTAGTGTCGGCATAGTTACATACAGTACATCACAGACGTACTGAAAGCTCCTGTGCTGGTGCCCTGATTCATTACGGTGGCCACAAAGATAGAGGAGTTCTGAACGAGAATGTCAGTGTCTTGTTTTTAGCTGCAGCAGCTTGTGGGAGGCGTTGTGATTCGGCTAAGAGTTTTGCCCATAATATAAATCTGATTGTGCAAATTCAATTTTTATTTACATCACCATTCATTTGCAATTACGTTTGTGATTTATTTACATCACCATTCATTTGCAATCACGTTTGTGTTCATCTGAATAATGCAAATCCAATTTTTACTGTATTTTTTTTTTTTTTTTTAGCTCTGTTTTGGGGCTCCACCGACTCTTGAGGAAATCATCGGCCTCTTTAGCTGCTAAACGCTCAACCATGTTCACCAGGTCGTTGCTAACTTTGTTTCTCTGCCGTGTGGTGCCGGGCTGGCGGCACACATCGTGTTGAAACTATAATGCTAACAGCGGCCGCTTGCCGTGGCCAAAAACGACACTGACGACAGCGATGGAAGTGACCCAAAACAAAGTTTCACCAAAGCAACGGGCTTAACGTCCAGTAAAACTGAGGAGAACTGTGAGGTCTGGTGGTAACTGTCTGTGAGGTAAGTCATGTTATCCACGGTTATTACTAAAAAATATCGATTACAGATGTCTTAATCAATTTTTTTTTTTTTTTAACTACATCACATCCTGTCTGTGAACTGGATCTGGGCAACTCCCTTGTGATAGAGGTGTAAAATTAAAGCACACATATTTCCCTCAGGTCTTTTGAAGAAACTCAGCACGGTGGCCTATATCCTTTAAAGAATCCACGGCCTCAGCGTCCCACCAGCGTCACTTCTTCTCCCACTAGCAAACAGAACTGGCTGCGACCTGACCATCGCAGTGACGTGGGAGTAACCACAGAGTGGGCTGTCGCTGTGTGCTGCCAGGGCGTGCCAGCACAACACTGATCAGCCCAATACACAGAACGGACCGTATACAATCCGCTCACTTGTTGAGAACCAGTGCAAGGCAAAATCCATTTATTACTCATCCCTGTTGTGTCAAAAATAGAACGTACAGCGGAGTATGGGGGTGGAAAGGGGTGTGAAAAGCAAGAACAGGGAGGGGGGGGGGGGGGGGGGGGGGGGGGGGGGGGATGTTCCACAGCAATGTATGAGACTCCTCTACAGAGAAGTCATTATGAGCTCTCATGCTTCTCCACGTGAAGTCTAACTAACTATCCAGCGTAATTTATTCATTTCCCTTTTTTTCCGCAGCATACATCCGCTCCAGGCTTGAATGACACACCTGGAGAACGAGCCACAAAAGGTTACAAACTGATTATTCAATCATTCACTACGAGACAACAAGCCATATGCTCCACATCTGCGCGCACGAGAAGTATGGAAATGTGGGCTGTATAAATATTAACAAGCGGAATTGCACAAAGGTGCGATATCTTGAGATAGGATTTGAGAAAAATGTCTGCATGTGTGTGTGTGTGTGTGTGTGTGTGAATACTACGCATGTAGTATATGTGAGAGGATGTGAGGAGGAGCTGGAATAGGAAGGGTTAGGGAGGAGGGGGGTTAGGTAACGGAGGTGGAGTTGGACTACTACAGTAGGTGTCCATTCAGATGACGGATCGCTGAGACTCGAGCCAGGAGTAATAACCTCATCCAGCTCAGTCCCGCCTAAAGCTCTACACAGTCTGCTGAGGGAGAACAGCCATTTCTTCAACTAGCTCCGAGGAGAGCCACACACTTCACTTCTGAAACACAGCTCTTTTCTGTTTTCCACTGCCTCTTAAAAAATATGATTCCTACAATCCCTCACCACCATTACAAATGACAACGTATGTTTTCCCCAATCTCGTTTTTTGTCTGTTTGTCAGGGAGGTATTTGAAAAAAAATAAATAAATATATATATATATATATATATATATATATATATATATACACTAGTTTAAACGTTGGTGGATAGCCATCACTGGTGTAAGAAACAGTTGATTTTATTGTGATGGTGATGGTGGGTTTTGTGCCACTATATCTTCAGCTTGTTTTTAAGCCAAACTGTTTTTGATGCATTAATGTGTGGGTGGACTTATTTACAACCCGACTGCAGTGATGCATTGCCCCCAAATGCTATTTTATGTAAAGCATTGAATAATAAACTGGTGCGAGCCATTCTTACGGTTTTACAAGATGGAAGATCCACTCTGTGCACACATTCCTCAGTCTCCCCGAGCTTCCCCTGGCCTTTAGAAAAGCTCTCACCAGGTGGGGAGGGTTTTGTGCTGTGATAGAGGTCAGAACTCTGTCGATATACAATTCAACCTTCAGCAAGAAAGGATGAAAATGCTGGAACCGATTCGCACGCTCGGTGCAAAAAACATTTTAAATTGATAAAGATATAGCCCAAAATGAGGACTCTCTGATGCATGTTTAAAATGAAACTACCACCTGGCACACAACAGTTCACCTTGCCTTTGATTCCGATACGGTATAGCTTAGAGATATGTGACTTTATTCCCCCTTTTTTTGTAATTGTAAACATCATAAGATAAGTTTACCTTGGGCTTTGGAGAACGCTGGGATGGCAGGAGAACAAGATAATCAAAACGCAAAGAACGGCAAAAGGGTTTTCAGTGAATAAGTTTGTCTTGTAGCCCGTATAGAACATGTCCCTCGATTTTGTTTTCAAAGCTAAGTTCACACCATTCGATCCCCTCAGCATCGCTTCTTTCTCTACTAATTTTTGTTCATCTACATTCGTTCTGCTTTGCTTATCTATTAGGGCTTGACTTATTTGAGGCAGGAGTATGAAGGGGGCAGTGACTTCGTACAGAGGACAGCAGAGCTCTCAAATGTTGGGCTATTAGAGTAAATCACAGCCTCTGCACAGGAAAACTGCAGTGATTGACAGGTGAGTGCCTGGAGGGCAGTCTTTGGTCGGTTGCCGGAGGGATTTGGTCTGGCCTCCTGACACCTTCTCTCCCGTGGGTAACCTTAATGAAAACACACTTCCTGTTCCACTGGGCACTGAAGTGTTGATATTCTTGACATTCCCGGCCTTGCTCGAAAATACACCGTGCACCGTTTTTGACTGGGAGGAAGCACTCAGCTATTTCTTGACAAGGTGACCCGACGTGCTGCTGTTTGCGCTATGCCTTTTCTGTGCCTGTGAAGTGGAACTGGGCCTGAAATCACCAGTAATCACTGACATTTACACGGTGCGATGTGTGGAAAAGGCGGATGCTGGAGCTCCATTAAGTGCCACGGTCAAGATATTTGGGCGATATTAGATTTCATACCATAACACTCAATGAGGAGAGTCATTATGGCCACAGTACATTTAGTCGAAAATAAAAATGAAGCAAACATAAATTTGAGCTTATTGACAAAATCCACTGCTGGACTCAACACTTGAAAACCCTTGAATTGGCTCCGGCTCCAACTGTCGGAATTCATCCGACTTAGTCTTCTCACTTCCCTGGATGAGGGAGTGTGGGGTAAAGATCTTTTTGTTCCTGGCTTTCGTCTCAGTAAAGCCAATGGACTTAATCATGGCAGCAGGGTCCCTTCCCCTGCAGAGCATCAATGACTCATTACCCATGATAACACGGCAGGACCCTGGCTGACTGAGGAGATGCCTGAATTAAAATCCTGCTTCCATGGAAACCGGCTCAGCAGCTCATGGCTGCTGCGTCACCTCTGAACTCTTGTATTTCTCTCAAGGCCGTGACAAGTGCTGTGAAGTGGAGCTGGAGATGGAGGGCATGGCGTAAGAAAAGAGAAAGGAACAATAAAGCCGCAATCTTTTACAAAGGAGATTCAAGTCCATTTTATGAGCTTGCCACATATTCTTGAGTATGAAAAGAGGTCAATATTACCTCTGAAGAGGCCTTTTAGTTGTTGATGAAAGAACCTCCTGGAGTTATTCAAAGGACAGGACCTGCGCTGAGCCGATGGAAACTCTCCATCTCCACATTTATTACTATATCTCTGCAGCAATCACCAAGTAAGTCCACATAATGCGGAAACCGTGCAGAGAGCCTCTCCTGCTCAATCATTCCTTCTCCCCTTCTTCGTTCCTCAACTGTTATGTGTGCCATCTGCTCTTGATTACGTATGTATGTCTGTCAAATATTAATGGCTATGAAAACTTGTTACAATGACTTCGAGGAAGCCTGGTGATTGTCTAATTTATTCAGACCATACAAGACTTTTAGATGACTGAATCCTTGTGCTATTTCAGAAACCTCACCCGCAGCTTTTCAGTCCCCCAAGGCCAAAGTTCCATTGGTAATGGTCACAGGGAGAGCCAAAATAAATGCCTGCTGCTTGTTTTCTTTGTGTGTGTGTGTGTTTGCCCGTCTGTGGGTGTGTTTGTGTGTGTTTGTGTGTGTGTGTGTGCATGCGTGAGTGTGCATGTTGCCCAACTCAGGGACAGTCTGTACTTCAGAAAATCAATGCTCTAACATAACTTGTGAAAAATAAGGGCCTCAAAAAGCTCAGATGTCTGATGGGAACCGTTTCATGTGTTCCATTATGAAAACTTGTTGCATCATCGCAGGAGCAAATCCTGATTATTCAGCAGTGTGCAGTTTTCTTCCAGGGCAACAGTCCCCGCAGAAAGCCAACAAAGACTCAAACCCACTTGAATAGAATCACAGGATGTCATTACTGTGGTGAACCATTGTGACAACCTATAATGTAAATCATCTGAAAAAAGGAGAGACAAAGAAAGAACTCAAATAGCACAGTGCCACTTTGCAATATGAGATTGAACCTAATTGTGATCGACTTACTCTCACTATGCGTGGGAGTGGGCTTCCTAGTTCTGACATTGTACGTGCGAGTTTGGGTGAGTTAGCTCATCATCTAAACAGCTGCAAAAATTTGGCATTTATGGCTCATCTCTTCAGAATGCCTTTTTGAAAGGAGGAGTAGAAATATAAACAGCGTTGAAATATCACAAATTCTGAAACCTTTCACCTTTATGATGTCAGTATAAGTTAAGTTCTACAGTATAATGTTTTCTCTGCGCTATCAACAGTGACAATAGGAGACGGTAATAGCTCCCTGAACTCGTGTGACGTTTGGATAGCTGTCAAAACATATATGACAAGATTTTAATCATAAAAACTCTTCTTTCCCCCCCCCCACCTACATACCAGCAAGTCGAAGCACAAAAGACTGATTTCTTCTTTCAGTTTGTCAGCAATGGATTTTTTTATTCTGTTCTGTTCTGTGTTCACTCGTTACAAAAGACGAACAGACTTTCAGTGGTCATTTGAAGTGTTGGCAGCCTGTTACCTTGTGTCCTTGCTGCTATTCTGACATGTGGACATACATGTGGAAGTGCAGCTGTGACAATGCAGTACAAGTGCAGCGAGACCAGAATGTCATGGAGTGTCCTACTTCCATGAAAGAACAGCCTTGAAACCTTGTCACAGAGCACAGTGTCCGACACATGCAGTCAGCGTGATTTGACAAAAGTGCCGTAAGAGTACGAGTTTTATGGCTCAGCCATCCCACCAGCCTCTATCTCGCGCGGCAAGAAGCCCGTAAAGGCACCACAGAGTGAGCTGACAGCCCTCTGGAGGCCTGACAGCAAACCACCGGATCCAACCCCGACAAACCTCAACAGCTCTTCTCCTTCTGCCTTCAGCCTCTCTCTATTTTTTTCTTCTGTTGTTGCCGTAGAGTGGGTGAAATACGACAGATCCTTCCTTCACAATGCATGCAACATATTTCTGCCATTTCATATGTAACCACAGAGCCAATCTGCTTTTTCCGAAGTTTTTTTCTCTGGCGGGCTTGTGTGAGGAAAAAACCTGACAGATGAAAAAAAAAGTGCATACAATTTTGTGTCCCCCCCTGCCCCCCCCCACTGCTGCTGCTGTGTTTGAGTTCAGGGGAAAAAGAAGCGGAAAAAATACTTGCGGCAAGGAAATGTGTCTTTTTTTATTCTCTTCTCCATAGCCATGAGGTAAGTGTGTGTAATAAAAGAAGCTCAGAGTGGGAAAGAGTGGGAACACAAAATCCATCATACAAGGGGAAGTAAACAGAGAATCGCTGTTCTTCGTCAGGATACAGAAAATGACACATCCAGGAAGAATTCTGAACAATCAATGGAATCATTTCCCCAGATAAACCACATCCTAATTTCAGATATGGGGAAACCTAACCAATTATCATCGGTGTTTTTATTTGTTGAATAGATGGCTAGTTTAGTGATGGGTAACTATACGAAAACAGCACTGATACACCGAACACTAATGCATATCTTTACCCCGACTGAAAATACTATTCATTCTATGAATGAATATTGAGTCTTTTTAAAGTCTTCATCCGGGTTGTCATAGGAACTCCATATCTCGGAGAGCATAGATGTGCCATGATTGGACTCCAGCTGAGTCTTTAACCGCTGCACTAATCCAATCCCGGATTGACAGACAGAACTCAGTCAGGGGGCAGAATCACCACCGTACGGCTGTTACCCCAACACTATCTCGCCGAATCCTGGGTTGCATGAGGAGAGTCTGCGGAGTGCCGGTCCCAAAACTTTCGTCCATTTAGCCTGTCAGCACTTTCAGCGGGGATAAATGCTGTGCAGTTCCGCTCACTTAACTCAGCTTTTCCAGGTCAATCACAAGCCTTTACAGAGTTCAGTCCCTACACCAACCAGCTTGGGGGAAAAAAAAAATAAAAACACCAACGCACACCCACCACCCATCAAACCACCCTTTCATCCTCTATTTATGTTCCTGCAATCTCAACTGAGCCTTTTCAAATACAGCTGCAACAGTGTTCTACTGTAGGGCAGGGAGGAACTGGAGCATGCAGGAGATATTGGCTGAGCTAAGGTAACACAGGGACACAACTGGTTATATTCTTTCTTTTTTTCCCTCTGCAGATAATTACAATTTTCTCTCCTCGGACCAAATTGCAGTGACTGGCCCGTGTTCAGGAAATACCCAAACAGCCCAGACAGTGGTGGAAACATGCCCTTCTCTGTGCAGTGTGCACAGATGTGTCAGATTCATTCAGGGTTATTTCATTACAACTTCTAAAATGGGCAGAGTTCACGACTGAGGCCAAGACTGAAATCAACAGTGTTCACTTTCTAATTTGGCACGAGCGAACTAAACCAATGACTGGAAACACTTCAGAAAATAGAACAGATGCTTATAAATACATATGCTAAATATACAATTACGTGGGAATTGGACATTTTAGCTGCCCATTATATACTTAAAACACAAAAACCAGGCACGGTGGCGACACCCAAAATGTCACTGAAGCTCTTCACATGATCCTCTTTTCAGAACAGACAGGATTTTAAGGGAAAGCTTTTGTCTGAACTTGATGTATAATCGCAAATACCTGCTTTCCTTTTTTTTTTTCTTCTTTTCAAACAAATGTTCAGAGCTTCCAAACATTTTGTGTAGTGAACCTTACCTCGGCAGCGGGGATGCCTTCAGGTGGGCGACATTGGAGCAACACTTCTTGTTCAAGTGACACTTCCTTCCCAAGAGGTTCCTGATCAAATGTCTTCCTCAAGTCTGCAATGAAAACAAAAGGGTGCACCGTGCGTCAATATTCAATATTTGATATCAATCAGTATTTATATCATCAAAGGGTAGATGTGAGGGCTGTTTAGGGTACTAGTAATTATACACTAAGAATAAATCGTGAAGAGGTAAGGCACCCCTTCTACAAAAGCAACACACGTACCAGTGTGTATTTAAATAGAAGGGACAGTGACAGAGATGTACAGCTTCTTTCTATGTCCCTCACCCTCAGCACACCCTCAAACATAAATTGTCTGCAGTAGATGGAAGGAAGATGGGGAGAAAGGGATCACTTGCCCTCCAATGAAAAACCAATATTTTTGTGGCGCGAGAGCCCTGATGGAGTAGTGCAGGGCAGGGATAGAGGAGCTGACAGGGCAGGATTACTGGAGGTGTCATGCTACACTGGCACCCAAAGCCCATTAGACATATTTCATCACCTGCTGCACCGACGGAGACAGGAGCAGCGGGCAAAAGGCAGTGGAGAGGAGATAAAGGGAGTTAATGGGGAATTACAGCACTACTTGGGAACTTTGGAGTCACTGAAGCATCAAATCTACAATCAAACCTCCAAACTCCACTGATACCATTTCCACGGCCCTTATAATATTCCCGGCAAACATACTCTTTAGCCCCTTTTACTGACATATTCAGTCAAAAGCAGCAACCACAACATTAACTCCCTGAAATAGTCCGTGCTGCACAAAAGGATATCAAGAGTCGGATATGGACTGAACCCATTAAACCAATCCAGTCCTGCTTACAAAGACAAGAAAGAGGGAGACTGAGAAAGTGAAAGTGATACCTGCTCTATAATAACAAGCTTAATTATACATGTTAAAAGACTGTGTGAGATGAAGAAGTGACATTTCAACCATTTAGCTTTAAAAAAAAAAAAAAAGACGAAGGTACAAACAGTAAGACAGGTGCTGAGAGCCTGCCTCTACTTAACGTCTAATGCTATTCAAGTTTCTGATGAGAAGCCAATACATCCGTTTCTCTTTCTTCCTACACCTAAGTGTGTCCATGGTAACAAACCCAGAAGTGACCCCAGTTGCAGCGACTCAATCTGTGGACAGGATATGGGAATTTTCCTTCATAGAATGCTATCAATAGAGTAATGGATTGCGATTGACATTGTGTGCTGACATGAAGAAGAGATTTGTTATTTACATTAGATAGCTCTACAATGGCATATTGGTTTTAAATTCGAGGTTTAGATGTGAGCCTATACTGTGGATTGAAAGAAGCAGCAGATGCACAAGGACACAGATTGCATGGTAGAATTTCTGCATCGGAAGACGAAGCAGACTGCACATAATAAGTGTAATACTCTTGGGTCAGCGGTTGTTGAAGTGTAATAGGACCCCGTGCCCGTACTGAATCTATCATAGTAAATAAATGTTCTTCAGCGTCTGGGGAGATTAACGCATATGTATGAATTTATATACAGTACGGGCAGACCATGCCGTAATTCTCACAAATTTACTTTCTCTAGAAGGAATCATCACCTGCGATAAAGAGAGTCATCCCTAGAATTTACAGATTTCATCACTTGCTTTCCTTTTTTTTCTTCAATAGATATTGCAAGGGGAGACATTGAATTGGAATAGAGACATTTCATTATCTGGCTAACTGTTCCAAATCCCCTACAGGAGAGACTAGATCATGTTCGTATTACTGAATACATGATCAGAGTACACCCAGACGCCCTGAAGACATCTATCACCATTTTAAGGTTCTCTCTCTCTTCTTTTTTTTTTTTTCAATGAACCTTAAAATAACAAATTAAATGAGAGTTTGTCCCAATGCAACCTGAAAGTGTGTGTGTGTGTGTGTCTTCAGGGGAATATACCCTAACTCCCCAAATTTGTATGCATTATAAAAGCTGAAAGGGTGGCTGTTGAATTGAAAGTAGTTTCCGTAAATGTCGGGTATGAAATTAAAAGACGGAATGACTGGAGGCGCATATTCTGGGATATAGCTTCATGGATTTTGATTCAAGGACAAACCAATAGTTTCTCTTAAGGCAGGGAAGGGCAATTGTGAGAGAGGGAATATAAGAGTCATTTTACTGTTGCTCTGCTGTCAGTAGTGGTCATGGTAATGTCCATACCAGGTTTTTGTTTTATCCCAAACATGCTTAACAATGGGAAAAGGGAAAACTATGACTCCTTTCTTAAGCCCAGAAACATAAAATCTGCACATCCACGAATAAGATCACAAAATGGAAAATTATAACACTTTTTTGTCTTTTGTAATTCCTTTAGTGTTAAACCTGAGCTTCTGACTACCACTGAGAGTATGCGTCATTGTTCAGAACGTAAAAATCACCAAATAGCCTGAATTGATTACACCCTTATTATTAATGCCATAGGCAAGTGTTTGTGAGTCAATTTAAATTATTGATGCTATTATTAGTCATTATTGTTGTAGCAGCATGTTAAACTAAAATTAAACACAGTAATTGTATTGGGTTTTTCTTCCCGTCGGGATTTGCAAACCTTTGCTCGTGATGTAACACAGTAAGGAACACGCAAGTGATTCTTTTTGCTCCGTGTAGGTTTATTGGATGTGGGTTTCAAATTATGCTCCCCCCGGAGTCTCTCTCCTCTCCTCTCACTTCTCGTAAACCTAAACGGTGCTGTGGGACGCTGAAGGGCGTGGGACCAGCTGAGGTGACATTCCTGCGGGAGCCACAACACCATTCCCTCCTCGGCACACAAACACTTGGAGCAGCGCGCACCCACAAAAAGATATGCATGGGACAACCCGTATCTTAAACGGACGTGTTTGGCTTCTTGTCATGCAAGCCTTGCATTTCAGGAACAGTTTCTTCATCTCTTGCTAAGTCATCAAGTGCTGCGGCAAACGTTGGTTAGGAATGACAATGAAGAAAGTTGGGTTTTAATAACTGGTAGTCGTGTGCTACGATTTTTTCCCTGCTAATGGTAATTGGTTCCTCTTTTCAGCACCACATTCACTATTTACCGGACAATTCATTTTTCACTTTGACATAGTATATAAACATTATGGACCCAAACACACAAGACAGATTGTGTGTGAGCGTAGACTCTTGAGGGTTAATCATTAGTTAAGTCCCAAGTAATAAAGTTGAGGTTTTAGTTATTACCCTGTGTGCATGTGTACTCATAAAAGCTCCCAAACAAAACGGGAAAATTAATATCCATCTTTTTGAGTAAACATTACCCTCCGGCAATCTTTTAAAATGCATTTCGGTTGATTTGATTCATTTATTTAATTTCCTTCTGCGCGCATACTTTTATTGTCCCTCTTTGGCAAACGGCGCCCTGCATCCCTCCGAAGCGTGGAGGCCAATCAAAGCAGTTTGGTGGCGGTCACATGGAGGAAAAAGACAATCACCGGGAATTTACCACACATTCTCTCTTCCTCCAACAAGCACACAGAGAGAGAGCCCGCAGGACCTCCAGCCAGTCGAGACTCTCTGCAAGTCTGAAAGCCAACTCTTTAACACAACAGCCTCTTAACTCGCCAGCGCTGGCGCTGACTCACCGCCTGATTAAACTGAAACTATATGTTTAGATTATGGGAGAGGAGAGGAAAACAAGCCCAGTTTCCATTAGCCTAACAGGATTGAGTCTGGCTCTGACAAGATGCCTGCCCGGGGAGAGAACACAGCGGAGGAGCTAATCCATTCAGCAGAAGCTAATGGGAGGGTAAGAAGGGTCCATTGTGATTTGAGGAATAGGTTAGTGCTGGCAGGCTGCTCATCATGGATGATTATAGGAGGTGGAGCAGCGGGAGCGGGCTCGGCGGGAGACTGAGGGGCATGGTTCTGATTCACCGGGCGAGTATAGCAGAGGCAGTCGTGAGGGGAGCTACCGGTGTTTTATGAAAAAAGATGCAAATGTGGAGAGAAACCGATCAGCAAACATGAGGAATCAAGACATCAATACAGGGACAAAACAAGAAAACTGTGTGAGATAAAAACTCAGAGGGACGGGATTATGATCGCTGAGGGCTTCTAAATGTGGAAGATTAGGTGAAAACCATGGAAATTGACTCCGTACTGTGCTACGCTGCTGTACTAGTACAGTGGAGGTTAAATTATGATGACAGCTCGAGTAATGCACCAACCATTCGATGAAGGCTACAATACACTCTGTAAGTGGGTGTTACTTCTTTTTTTTTTCTCCTCCCCTGTTTGCCACAAGTCAAAACAAGACGGCTAAGCAGGGCAGGACGTGTCAGTCACAATGATTTAAAATGACACGATGATAGGATTTGAAAGTGTGATGATCTAGATGATGCTATAAAAGAATTCCCTTCAGGTGGAAGTTGGCTAACAATGTGAGAGCAGTTGCGTTACGCAATATGTGTTGTGTTGCACAGGCGCTGCCTTGATGTCAAGCTATGCTCTTACTGCAGATTTTGATTGGCACATCCTTTGGGGAACAGTTAAAAATGAGCCCCAGCTTCGGAGGCGGCGGAAACGTTTCTCATTACTTGGAGGCAATTGTGCTGTGTTTTTCAGTAGGAGGACAAACACACGGGTAGAGAACAAATGTGGACCACCTACAAGAAAAAGAGGGAACGCTGGCTTAAACATATGCCATATCCTCTCTGCTGTGTATACACTGCCACAGCTCTCCCCTTCCTCCACACTGTTTCCCAAGGTTTATACTGTACACAAGGAGGCCGATTCAGATTTTAAAAGGCTTTTCTCCAACTCAAGTTCAAAGGGACATTTCTGTCCCATGTGAGTAAAACCCGTTTTCATTGCCTCTATCTCCAGAATCTGTAAATCTGTCCTCATACACGAGTCACTCCGTGAGACAACTTTTCTTGGCGGCCGAGCAATTTTGTTTGGACGAATACAAAGATGAGAGGGAAGATAAAGACTGAATAATGGGTTTGTGGGGAGGGGCGACTACTCACAAGCGATGCGGACGTGGGCTTTGCGACTCTTGGTGGTCCCCGCGGAGCTCCAGGCCACACACTGACACCAGAAGTCCTCCGGCCCAAACAGCTCCTCCACCTGCTGCCGAGTGATCTCTATGCTGGCCTCCCTCACCACCAGGCCTGTCAGGGAGGACAAGAGAGGGCGGGGGGCAATGGAAAAAGCATGCAAGGAGGGAGGACACGGATGGCAACAAGAGATGGAGAAGGGAGGATGGAGAGAGGTTGAATGAGGAGAAATGAGGCGAGAAGGGGAGAAAGTGAGGGAAAAATGACAAACTTCACGTTAATACATATCAATAGATGAAAATGTATCATTCCTATCAAATACATTTGCAATCCACACATATAAATGTGTAATGCAGATTCTATCATTCGAATCGGTATGATTTGCATCAGTCACATCACATGCTTCGACACTGGTGTGTGCAAAAAAACTGTGTTTGTGTCGGCCTGGCCCCCGATTTTCTGCAGCCAGGGCTGAGCTGTTTGGGTCTGGGCCCCGTGGGGGAGGATTCTCTGCATCACGGCTGACACGATTCCTGTTTGCTAACTCCTCTGATTACTGCTCATCTGGGTGCCAGGACTCGAACAAACAAATCATCCCCAAAACAAATGCCTCTACCCAAAGCCTCGCCTCTAGAGCAGATTATTCTGCTGCTGCTACAGTGTGTATATGTCCATGCATGTCTGTATATGTGTGAGAGCATACGAATTGAGTGAATGAACATGTATAATGCAGCGCAGGAGCATTCACTGAAGATACAAATGCTTTCCCCATGTAGTATCAATATCTCTTATTTCAGTTCTCAATACACCGTCGTTTTGGCCTGAACGGGGTATTTGCCAAAAACAATGGTGGTATCATGAAGTCCATTATGAAAATAGAAATGTACTATATTAAGAGAAACATTTGAATCCAAAATGCGCCACCAGCGGAAATGAAGTATGCCTCATGTTCTTGGATGGTCCCTATAGTTCCAGGTGGGCGCTGCTCGCCACCAGCACAAGCGGAGTTTCACTCCAAACGGATTCATGCTGGAAACATTTTATTGGACACGTTGACTCAATAGAGCTGCAACAGGTCACCAGATTTTCAGGAGAACATGCTGTGAATATCGCACGCCACCTCGTCCCCAAAGTGCCGCTCTATTAGGTTTAGATATGGGGGCTGTGCACCCCACTGGAAAAAAAAAAGTCGAGTTGATGTCATTTTTCCGGAACTGTTACGCTCATGTAAATGGTCAGCAATATCGTGAGAGCGGAATATTCAAATGATCCCTATTTGCTACTGAAAGGGGCTTTTGTGTGCCGTGGAAACATTCGCTGTCCCGTTACATCACCACCACTTGCCCTAACCATTAAGACCAATGTTGCTTGTGTACAAAATTCAGACCACGTCATCAGTGTCACAAACCAATTATTAATCTGACAACTTCTTTTTGGTTTGTTTGTTTTTTTTTAAACACTCTTTATTCGCAAGTCATGTTTCTTGTAGGCTGAAGTTTAATGAGTCGTGAACACAATTCTTGCACTCAGTGGTTATGTGCATGGCTCGAGTCTGTAATATTGACAAAATCTGGCCATATTTGACATTTTTTTCCCCATTACACTGCTACTCTCTGAATGTGTCAACAAGGTTTCAGCGAATGTTGAGGGGTGTGTACATCCTGTTATTGTTACAGATATATACTCTATGTTTTTACACATTCTAATGTCTAAAAATGTACATATACATGGATTTTCCCGCATCCACAGCATCCTCTCCTATTTATTCCGGAAATAATGGTGAGGCTGGTGTCTCTTGCTGAGACACAAATTGAAAGTGGTGCACAGAGTGCATGCTAATTAAAACAGGGGACAGTGGTGGAATTAATGATGTGGCTGCATTGTCAAAAGGCCAACAAATTTAAGTTCTTAATGAGGCTTATCCAAATACCGTATTACCTAGTGAGCTAATGTTAGCTACTCTTGATAGTTGATGGCCGTAAAATTAACATTAGTCTTGTCTTTCCAAAGCATCTCCACGTCCCTAGAGTTTTCAGTATTGTAAAAGAAACGGGTGAAGGGGGAAGATTTGACAACAAAAGGTTAATCACTAGTTTGTTGGCTTACATGGTGAAATACTGTACGTGGATGTGGTTACACACTTTTTCAGTTGCTAATAAAAGGTGGCATAATTTTCAGTACATATTTGCGACGCCATAGGGGTATAATTGCAGCAAATAAGATGAAATAAGTTTGATTTAAGGGGGGTGGCTTGTAGCAGGAACCAACAATACTGAATTGACATTTATCGAATTTCCACGTGTAGGTTTGCTGCAGCTGTGACTAACAGTTACTGCTATTATTGTATACTTCACCCAAGTACATATCAAGACACTGTTATTTTACATAGTTCTTGTTAACTGAGCTTGTGACCATGTATTGTTGATGTGACATCATCATCTGCAGCGCTGCCTTGTGTCACAGGTCATTGACTCATCATCCCCCCGAATGCTCCCTCGGTCAAAAACCTTATTTTTGCCTGAAATCTAATTTGTGTCACAGTGATTCACTTCCTACTCAGCTAGAGAGGGAAAAGAAGGACCAGTTTCAAATGGTGTAAGACTACTAAACAACTGCTGCTGTCACGTTACGAATGAATTCATTTCTAAAATGTTTTCAGTAAAAGTATAATTTTAGTTTTCAATGAATCCAGCCTTCTACTGTGTATGTCATGTATATTACTGTGGTAAAGAGAAGACTGTCATACAAATCAAGCAAATGATTGTGACAACAGAAACCCTTCTGAAACTATTTCTGTCAACATGAGATGGACAGTATCTCATTAGTCAATATGTATTTGTTACACCCTGCATGCGTGCATGTTAATAATCATCAACCCTCTATGCTTCTTCTGAATTTCCACAATTCATACAAATGCTCAGGACCTATGGAAGAAAGTCTGAGTGGGTTTACACTTTTGTGCCTGAATGAAAAATGCAAACAAAGGATGGATGGCTAAAAAACGAACATGCCATTTTACTTCAGGTTCAGCGCATTCACACAGCCTCCCTGTTCTGGGCAAACACACCAGGCAGGAGTGACATCCCACACACCAGCTTAGCTCTCATGTAAAATTTACACAGTGTGCCGACAGGCAGAGGAGCAGCCACGTCTGCTGTGTGAGCATTTGTCTATGCATGCATGTGTGAGTCTGTGGTTGTCTGTACTGTATGTGTCTGCGTCCGTCTGTCTGTCTGAGAGGCCGTCTATTGTTGGTTTTGAGAATGTCGAGGATGGATGTGATACTGGGAGAACATCTAACGCAAAGTAGCAGAGAGAAAATCAATAGTGGAAACAATAAGTAGATATGAAATTCTCGGAGGGTGTAAAACACACGCCAGAATCTATTCTTTTTTTTCTCTGTCTGTGCTCCCGATTGTTTCTGACTACGCTTCTACGGTGGAGAATTATCTGTTATTACAAAAGGGCGTCTTTCATGTAAGATAGGCGATGAGGTCTATGTGTCTACTGCGAGAGCCATTCATGATTTCATAGCCATTACTCAAGCTGGATTAAATTCTTTCTGACGTGTTGTACTTCAAACACATGAGACTCACTCTGGTGTAAGAGCCTTGAGCCTGAACTGAGCCATGCTGACCTCATCCGGTGACTTCATATGTTTGCTCAGCCAGCGGCACTTCGGTTCCCCGAGCAGCATAACAATGATAACAGCAAAACAAAGCGCTGAAGGAAATCCACTCACTTTCCAATCAAGTGCAGCAAAGCGAGTGTTGACCAGGGCCGGCGACGAGGGGGCCTCTTCACACCACGCCGATGTGGCCATTAGCCGTAGAAATGACTCTACAATATGTCCCATTAATACTTGGCTGAAGTAGGGCGCCTCGTTGGAGATGATTCATTATTCATGTGGTCATTAAAGTGAGCTAGCCCAGCTTCGTCGTGTTATCGCCGGCTAACATTATTGATCGGACCAGTGACGCCGTGGAGGAGGTGGTCATCGCAGGAGAGCTGGAGGAGGACGGGGGGACGGAGTAAGCGCTCTGATTATCTTGGCCAGATGAAGAGAACTCCCGTTTGATCTTCTAACTCATGGAGTGACAAGCTGTCTCCGGGGTATATAACACAAGCTCTGCCTACTCATAATTAATTTTCTGCTCATTTGCATAGATCAATGCTTCTTTGGCTCACAAGAGACTTCAACCTGCCCTCAACGCTGGCCGGTAAAGGCCTCAGTGTTCAGGCGTCAGCCAGGATCCGAAGCAGGAGGCCATTTGAAAGCAACGGGATCTCTTTTTGTCCCCTCGTTCTCACTGCTTTATTCATTCTTGCTCGCTGGTAAGTTACATTTTTCTACACATGATCTGAATTTATGGCTTCTTTTTTAATGTGTGTACCCATTATTTCATGCAAAACAGATCTCAGATCAGAGTGGTGAACTTGCCTTCCCTTCCTCTGCCCAGCTGCACTTGGACAACATAAAGACAACTCTTTGACACAGGCACAGCAATAATAAATCAACTTATAACTTTTTCCCCAAAGTTTTTAATTGTCATTTACCATTTTGGATATTAAAAATTCAATTAATGACCAATGTCCAGTGATGGTGATTTCTGCCTGCCCGCAGAAAACTGTATGCCCATCATAAGAACAGCTGAAGCGGAAACTACCAGGCAATGTAATGATTTTCTAAGGCACAAGCTCGAAAATACATCAATGATAAGAAGTTATCTGAAGTCTAATGTTTATGAAGTTATTAGACCGAGGAGAGGCATTTTTAATAAGCTTCATCTGAACGTCAAATCAAATAACCACTAATTTTTGGGGGTTATTAAGAAAAGATTTTTAAAAGAAAATCAAATGATCAAAAGATCAAACGATACACAAACCCTTTTTCCTTTTCTTTGGTGTTTCAATTATTTTTTAGGGGGAAAAGCACATTTTCTATCTGATGTTTATTGTGCAAGCAAACTGGCTGCTGCTCAAAGGATAATCACATGCAAGCAAATGGATCCATTATTATTTTTTAATGTAATCACCTGTTCCTTAGAAAACGGTGATGTTGAATTACACCACTTGAGATGGTAAACACTTTTATATTACTGTATGCACTTTTGTGGGCTTTTGTGTCAAGTGCTTTTGTGTGACAGGCGCTGCACGTGGCCCACTGCGTATCACATGTATTGAATTAAAAAGCCTTTGGACAGAACATACTGGCTACCAGCATGGGGTGCGTGGAAAGCAGGCGCAAGTGAGTCATTCAAGCTCTGAAGAAATTGTGTGGGGAATAGCTATCGGTGAATCAATTTCCATTTTGCTTTTGATGGCGAACATATTTTGCTATTAGCAGGTAACCATGCAACCTTCTTAGACCTGACTAGAATCTCCGATGTGCCTCCTGGCAAACTGCGAATAATATGTCATGTGGGTGTTAATTTAGGTGTGTTGCTGGCTTGTTTTGCTCGTGTTTTGCTTACATGCCATCTCAGGGTACCTTTTGAGGCCATCTTGCTCTAGGCAGCAATGCAGTTGTGCCATAATCTTTCCATTTTTTGCCAATTGATTTACTCCAAGGGATAATCAGTGACCTGACAAAAAATCTCTTTTAATCCGCCCTGCGATTGTACAGCATAAGAAGTGAGCAGCACCTGAGTAGTCATACGAGTCAAAGAGCTGGGTAAGGATGGAATGGATGCAGCCTAAATGAGCACCAACATCTGCAGTTTCCATCCGCATCCTCTCAATATTAATCTTGTTCTCTCTCGTTTCGTCTTACTTTCACAGTGATCATAAGTCCACGCCAACAGGAAAGCGAGACAGAGAGAGGATCGAGAGAAAAAGGCAGAAACAAAGGGTAAGAAGGGAGAGGGAGAGATCTAATTTCTTTGGGCTGCACTATCAGTGGTATTGACCAGGCGGGCCAGTTTCTATCGGTGTTCCTTTTCTGTCAATCTGGGGAAATCAGAGAGCAATGGAGTGGGCTGGGTGAGGGTACACACACCCACTGGGCTCCAGTGGTATGGTGCATGTGGGGTGCAAGCGCACAAATGAAGGAATATCCGTGCGGTAAACAGCCTGTGGATCTGGCTGTGTGGAGTGGGTTTGCGTATGATGTGTGGGCTGTTTTCCATGTTGATGCTTTTTTCCACAAAACCTTCTGACACAGAGGCTAAGAGCCACTGCTACTTCAATCGATTTGTCAAAACGAGAGGATTTCAGGTTGAAATTCAGATTTTTGTTGTTGTTTTTTTAATACTACATTTATATTTGTACCGACTGCAGCACCACACTTTTGTACATTGTATTCAGGCCCCATCAGGTTTTCACATCTTGTGCTTTTCTCCTCATCAATCTACACCAAGGGCGTTCCTCTGTGTTGCAAAGTGGTGAGGACATAAGGGCTCAGATGGGAACATTTGATTTTAACATTCTTTAATGTAGGTGATTTTAGGCAATATAATGAGGGGATTGGTATGTGGTCAGAGTAGATAATTACAGTGGGGGGAAAAAACACTGCATAATTGTGCATCAAAAGGGCATAAAAGTCGACATACGTAAATACTAAGGATAAAACTCACAACAACATCGAATGCATGAGTTACACTCATCCATATGCATCACATCCAAGCTGCAGCATCAAGTCTTTTGAACAATGCCAGTGTCACATCTACCGTAGAAAGCCCCAGTGCACATTAGTCTGCCAAGCAATGACTATATCCGCCCTAAAATATGACAAAATAGAAACAACTGAAGGAATAACTTTTTCGAGTTCTGCATCCCCCCACTGGGGGTTTGCAAGTAAAGCACCTAAAGGAATCTCAGAAAATGAGAAACACGATTCTCTGGTCTGATGAAACCAAGATTAAACTGGTTGACCACAATATTTAGTTCCCCGTCTCAAGAAAAAACCAGGAGCCGCTCATCACCTCCCTAACACTTTACCAACGGTGAAGCGCAGTAGTATCATTATGCTGCGGGCTGTTTTTTTTTTGCAGCAGCAGCAGGGCAAGCAAGAGGAATAGCAAAATGGAGCAATATCCTTAATGAGAACATGGTCCAAAGCGCTCAGGACCACAAACTTAGCTGCAGGTTCACTGTCCAACAAGACAATGACCCAAAGCACACAGTCAAGGCAACTCAGGAGTGGCTTTGGAACAACGCTGGCAATGTCCCCATCCAACCTAAGTGAGAGAGGATCTGCAGAGAACGATTGCAGAAAATCCCCAAATCCATGTGTGCAGACCTTGTTGGGTCAAACCTAAGAAGACTTATAGGCTGTAATCACGACCAAAGGTGCTTCAACTTAGGCTGCAATGTGAAAATAGTGACGGTGTCTGAATGCACTCCATACAGTATGGGTGGGCTGCAGTCATTAATGCTTTTTTCTAATCAACCAGAGAACCCTCGCCGGTCCTTCAAGTGTGTTCACGGCATTGAAGTGAAGGAGCAGCTGTCAGTGCGCCTCTGTGTGACCACACAGACTTGTGTAGCAAAACAGTGGGATGAAAAGGGTAAATGTGATGTGATTGTTACCTGTGGGCGACAGAAAGAACTCAATTTCCAATACAGCAGCTGAACGCAGCCAATCAGTTGCTGGGCTGTTGTGTGTAATGGCTCTGGTGCCTTCAGGGGCTGAATTCTGTCGAAAACAACCCTGCTGGAGCTTCACTACCTTCACTCCCTCCCTCTAGATGCTCACAAACATGTACATAAACGCGTACCTACACACTCCAAGGCACAAATACCACAGCAGTGGTGGCCCTGGTGTTTGAAAATAAAAGAAATATGTCCTCAGTGTGACCCCCTTCATCAAGTCAATTCTGCAAATACAGAATTACCTCTTACAAGTTAATAATAATATGCTGCTAATTTGCTACCTGAATTATGATGACTGGAAATAGTTGCAGACGAAGTGTGATGTCCCTCTGCTGCACAGAGATGATGGAGGTGAGGTGGATGTTGGGGGTGAATGTTTGAGCGTACAAAGCACCATAAACTCATTTCACGTTCTTAGGTCCTTGCAGCTGGATTACCAGTATCAGTATTTGGTTAAACATGAAAAAGTGCACGTATTCTGTGTCATGCTTCCAATTCACATTGACTTTAAGAAATCTAAACAAGACCGTGATCTTTCACTCACCTTAACAAACTGCTTTGAGTTTCCTTAACATAACCATAAAACAGGAGGGATATTGTGGGTCAAACAATATATATCCACTATACGATACATGGAAACGTTTTTGGTTTGGCAGTGAACATTTTCCAAGATAAATTGACAATAATGCAATTTGTTCGACATACACGATGCTTATCCAAACGCAAACTGGTTGTATGTATGCATCATTTCCTATAATACAGGGTTTGTTTGGATGCATGCTTGAATATGTATATTCACTGACCAGAGTTCTCATCGACCCGCTCCTCCACGGTGTGCTCCTTCTGGTGAACCCACTCGCTGTTGCACTTGAAGTAGATCTGGGTGGCGGGTGTGGCCTTGCAGTATAAGTTGACCGGCTTGTTCTTGACAATGTAGGCCTCCTCCGGTTCCATCAAAAACACGGGCAGCGGCTCTGGGGGGTCCGAGGGGAAGGTTTCCGGCAGCTCGCTGAGGCCGATGAAGTCATCGTCAACTGTGAAGGGAGGGATGGCGACGAGATTGAGCAAGGGATGGACAGAGGAGAAGATGAAAGGAATGAGAAGAGCCAGAGAGAATGAGAAAGGGAGAGAAGAGATGGGGTTGGGAGGGAAAGCAAAGCAGACAAGAGACAGCGGGACAGTGTATTATAACCACAGTCTTTGCATGGGATTATCCGTTCGCACAGTACACAGTGAAATCCCTATCATTTGATATTGTGGAATGTTTACACAAGGGTATTTTGGAGAGCAGGAAATTCTGGATTCCTCTCAGGCAATAAGGCTGCATGGATTTAGAGAAACCGGGCCTTGCTCGGTCTAACCACAACCAGCTACTGCTGAGAAACGGGAGAGAGGCAGAGCCAATAATGAGAAGCAGGGTTCAGAGGTTGACTCTGAGGAACTGAAGTTATAAGCTGATCTCTCTCTGTCTCCCATTTTCTCTCTGGCTCCCTCCCTCTCTCTCCCTCTCCCTCTTTACTTTTGTCTCTCTCTCTTTCTCATACACAAACACACACACACTCAGCAGCTTAGAGACATATGCACGCACGCACGCGCGCACGCACGCACACGCGCACACACACACACACACACACACACACACACACGCACACGCACACACACACACACAAGCGCACACACACACACACACACACACACACACACACCAGATCTAATGACCTCAGGCTTTTGGCCCAGTTTGTGCCATTCCTCGGATACTTCTGCAGTAGACAGATACGCTTCCCTGTAATTACAGCTCCCTTTCATCTCCCTGTCTTAAATCACATACACAAAAACTGCATGTGTATGGGCGCACACACACACACACACACACACACACAAACACGTACACATGCTCACAGTGGCACAGAACATCACAAGCACACAAATACATGGGCATACACGCCCACAAGCAAGCACGACTAACTTTCTAACTCTTTGAAGAGAGGAGGATGAGGCCTATTCGCCACCCCATTTGTCACCTCCAGAACTGTTCTATTCTTACCATCGAACCGGTAGACATCAATTATTCACAAGTGTGAAAGAAAGGAGGCAGGGTAATAGAGACAGAGACACGGTGGGAAACAGAAGGTGAGAGAGGAGAGAGGGAGGAGGAACAGAGAGAGACGGTGAAAGTAACTCAGCTAGACAGACGGAGATTGAGACGTCGAAGTGGAGTTGGGACAGACAGACAGAAACACAGCACAGGAGAACAGAAACAGGTAGGTAGACTGTTCAGATAACGAATGAGTTTATCGGCCCATCAGTAATTCTTCCATGTCCTTCTATCTGCCCGCCCTCCCTGTCCTGTGTGGACATGCTGGAGCCTTCTTGTCTGACAGAGGTTGCCTCCTGGATGCTTTGGGAGCACTAAATAATGTCCCGGCTCAGCAGATATCTCCCCATGATGTCCCTCTAATGTTATCTCTCCCTCCATACCTGCCACAGATTGAAGCTGATTGCTAGGAAATGAAAGGGCAGCGGGAGCCAATCAGAGAGTGACCAAAGACACCCTCACTACAGGGGAAGAGGGGTTTGTTTCTATGTTCTGTTATCAAAGGGTCGTGTGTGTGTGTCTCAGGAAAGAAAAGTTAAATCTTGCGTCTCTCTTTCCTTGGCTCCTAATCTGCTGTTAATTGAGGAGAGGCGGTTAAGCCTCAAGTGACCTCTGACTTTTAAGAGCAAGCGCCTTTACACAGTTGGTGTTTGTGTGGGTGCAATAAAGAGTTGGAACAACATCATTAGCTGATCAACTTTCATCTCCCGCTGTCTAAACAACGCTAAAAACTTTGAAACACTGTCAAGCTTTTCATCCTTTATGTCTTTAGGTAGGTGATGACTCTATATTGTAGTAGTCTATTCAAGCAGACCTTGGCTCACTCTTTTCTTTCCTGCGCCATAGTCCTCCACCCACATCCTCAGCCAGGGGACCCTGACCCAGAAACAGGCAAAGAGAGCCAAGGAAACTCATTAAAGATTGTGTTAGCCTTCTTTCACCCTCCATTCCCATTATCTTTCCATCTCTCTCTCCCTCCTGGCTCCCTCGCTCTTTCGAACTGTGAGGCGGAGAGATCTGAAACTGCCATGAAAGCGTGGCTCCCTTGCTCACAGAGAGACGTGCGGCTCATATGCTCACACACACATACGCCCGCGCAAGCATTAATGTGCGCAGAGGCACACACAAACTCGCTCACAGATATTCGAATTCATCAACTTCCTCAGTGCAAGGATTAATACATTCAAGTGAATGGAGGTAGCCCTCCAGTGAAAAATCAGCCCAGAAATGAAAAAAAACAAGCCACATGACAAAATGAAAGACCCTGACTCTTACCAATCATGCTGCCACCCTCCCAGCCCCCCCAGCTCCTCCCTCCCTGGTGAACAGGATACTGAGAGCAGCCGAAGCTCAAAGAGAAACATTTCTTTTTTCCTGGCTCCCACCACCTCCGTTCAGATGCAATGAGAAAAATAATAAAACAGTTTAGAGGTTTGTAGGGATTACCATGTTCAGCATGATGCAATCGTGTGGATACACAGCCACAGCGTCACAGACCTAATACTAAACAAGTGCAGAACATATTACCATACATACAGAGATCAAATATGCATTATGAAAGACTTTCCCGCCTCCGCTGTTTGATAAGCAATATGGATTTTGTACAAGCATTTGCATTTCTGTGGCTTAATTTTAATCAGGAAATTTTCTCAATTGCCTCCATATTAAGTGTTTAAAATTTAATGAAACATGTCCTTGCAGCACTTTTATTCAAATTGTATTTTGCTCTGTAATTGGGGTGAGTTTTCCTAATTCATATTGTAACTCTTATTATTGAATATGTTAAGACCTCAAATTGAATATTAGTTGAATTTTATATCAGCTCCACATCCAAACTACAAAAGGTTTTAAAGATAAATGAGCTGAATTCTGCCCTCATAATAAAACGAATGAATGGAATTTGCCAATGAATTCGTCAGGTGGAGGACAAAATGATCCTTAAAAAAACGGCAATTTAAAGAAGGATCAGAAATAATGGACTAAATCCAAGGACAGCAAGTGGGAGTGCAAAGAGGTATGAGAGGGTCTTGGCAATTAGCCCCTTTTTGGCCTGTGTCAACCCCACAGCTGTGGGAGTATAGAGCAATATTAAGGAATGATTACGTTTTGGACATGAGTAAATCAAAGTGAAACCAGGATCATAAAACTGGCACAGCTACACAGTAAAGCACAGTCGGTGAGATAAGACATACAGGACACCTAAAAGACGTGCACGAAGAGGCGCATCTTGAGCTGGTGTTATGTAAATATATAAACTGCACAACTCCCACACCAGACACACGACAGAAACACACAGAAATCCACATAGACTATGTGAGGGTCTATTCATACGCAATAAACAGCTCGCAAAGGCCAAAATGACCTGTTCAATTAGCCATGAGTTTCCTGTGACCTTTATTTTCTCCTGTCAAATAAGTGTGTATATATGCATTTGCTTTGTTGTTTGGCTACAGGTTTTCTGTTTTTGTTGTCATTTATGTGAAACTACTTCTTGGGATGCAAGACAAATTTCAGAAGAGCATTCGGATAATAAAATGTAATCTTATCTTAAATTTGTACTGACAGTATTTTCCTTTAACGTCGTCTGGGTGACCGTCACCTCACTGAATCTTAGACACAACAGGGCCATTATGATGAGCTTGCATCAGTACTTTCCATTAGAAATAAGCGCTAGCTGGCTGTAAAAAAAAAAAAGCCAGCTAGTGCTAAAAAATGAAATCATCTGGCGAATGCAGTTAGAGTACCTTGAAGGGAGCTTCGGTAATACATTCTAAACCACTCCTCAACTCTACAATCAGTATCCCACCATTACTGAACCATCATTTCATTAGTCACATTAATGAGGTCTGTTGTGCTGACATGCACAGTACATTAAACACAGAGTCAGTGTCCAGGCTGTGATATGTCCTGGGCCATTGCAGCTCCTCCATCACCTTTTCACGTATTCCTTCCGAACATAAACGCTCTGACGATATGTGACACCTGTAGCCAAAGTGGATTTTCCATGAAAGGCCCTCTGGAAATGTGCCATACAGTGCCTACAGACGTAGAAAGATATCCGTGAATCTTCCTACACGGAGCGTGCAGAGCATTGAGAGTCAAAAGCGCATGAGTCAAGATTATTACACACTTAGCCATCAATAACGTGAATCCATCTCCGGTGTTACATTGAAGATCACGGAGAAGGAAAATAATTCTAATCTATCCAATCTATGGGATCAATCCAAATATAAATCATTTTGTGTTGCCTAAGAAGCTGTCTCTGCGATGTCTGATATGCAAACACTATAAAAGACACTGTAAAGATACTGTAAGGTGTTTTTTACTGATATTGGTGCAAAAGAGGCATCTACAGAGAACCTAGGCTAGGGAGAATAATAAAAGAATAATTTCTAAATCTTTTTTCTTGTTTCATTTCCTTGACAGATCTTGGGTTGTTGATGACTGCTACTATAAAGGCATGTGCAGTATGTGTATGTTTCATTTCACAAGTTCACAGAGAATCATACATACACAGGTGCATAGATCCATATACATATGGATCGATGCGATATTGAAATGCATTCTCACAATATATACAGTTTTGACACTCTACTGTATATAAGCTGTATATACTTTTTATACCGTTCCAGAGTGGATGTTTCACCTGTCATTCTTTATTAGACTCCTCTGCTGGATACTTGTCTGACTCTATTTCTTATACCATATATTGCAAGTGTCTACGATAACAGCCTTTGAATGCTGGCCACTGACACCACTGTGCAAGATAAGCTCTGTCTATTCTATCTGTACTAAAGCAAATTTATTGTCCCAGGGAAAGCACTGTATCACAGGGACCCAATGTTTCCTTTCCATCAGGGGATTGTCGAGCATGAATAAGGATGAACACTGGCGTAAATCTCCTCCCTCTTCCATCCTGGTTTAGTCCCATTTGGCCTCTTCACCCTCCTCTCTATTATTTTTCTTTCCACTCATCCCTCTCGTCTTCCTCGTTCACATTGCCGCTCCAATACAGAGACAAAGACTGGTAAGCGGTTGGCTAAACAGCAAGAAGACTGGGAGTTTTACTAGGAAATGTTTCGCCGTGCTGCTCTGGGGAAGGACACAAGGTGGTGCGCAGCTGAGTGGTCAAGCAGAATAAAAAAAACCACTCAGCTGTCATGTCAATTGAAGCAGGATAAAGAGACTGTCAATCAGACCTACCTATAAATGAGCTTTGAGCACACCTACCCATTATATTGAGTGAACATAAATCAATGGTAACGACTTGCTCGAGTCAATACTTGTTAGTATTGGATTAAGTAAAGACCCATATATCCCCGTTGCTTAAATCAATATGTATGGCTGTTGTTTTAAAAGCAAAATCCCTTAGAAGCTCCATGGGAAGCAGACAGAATGAGCACAAGCTCCCTTCCAATCTGATATTTCTTTCCAGCAGAGTGCTTTATATACACTAATGTGTCTACACACTTTGTCTGCAGGGTCCTATCTAACACCGCAGCAGGTATTTATTGATTACTGTTCAGGGGCAGTGACCCCTCCTTTGCCCCGTTCTAGCTGAGCTTCTCTGCTGGGGTGTGCCAAGAACACTCATATTTCATGTCTAGGGAACCGTGCCATCACACATCAAATCACATCAACTTAGCAGGGGAGGGGAAATCAAGGAAAACAAGCAGACATTCCCTGAAGATAAAAGTCAGGTGGCTCCCAGTCAGTTCACAGCTCACCGTCGGCCCATTGCAGGCCAGAATCCCAATGACCAGGAGAGAGAGCTGATGAACACTACAGCCATCAAATAGACAAATTATGAATAATTAAATTGGGGTGTTATACAAAAGTCCAATTCATGGATTTAATCTTTATCTTTTCCTGTTGTGATTGCAAAAAACGATCTCCACAAATTGATTCAGCCCACTGCAGTAAATTGCAAGCAGGCGGCTAAAAGCAGAAAGCAGTTGTAGAACTGAGGAGTGGGTCTACAGATAAGCAGGTAAAATCTATCTTCTGAGAAATGGACGTTCACGTGATGAAAAGTACCCCGTGTTTCCCTCACACCTACGGTATCTTCCCCTGAGCTTATTAAGTGGACAGAAAAGAGGAGAATCCAATACAGAATCAACCACATACTTAGTTAAGGCGGTCATTAAGTCGTGCAATGAATTTGAGAGCCGCGACCTGTTTCTCGCTCCCTGTCTCTGCACATACAGTCTTTCTCAGTGGGGGTGTTTACATGTTCCTTATGCCTGACCTTCACTCAGCCCTCTCTGGCTGCACTCTGGCAGGAGGCAGCTGGTGCTCATGCTAGGCCTTGGCCACTGTCTGTCCAGCCACATCACAGTGCCAGGAAAGGCAAGGTCAAAGCATCATGGTCATAAAGGCTCATCGTTTAAATGTTTTCACCAATGTTCACCCCGTCAAACGCTCAGTTTGACAAAGTGGAAGTTTAAGTGGATATTCGTCCTGTTTTTTTCTCGCCACGTAACTGTTTTTCAAGATTTGAAACCAAAGTTTTCTAAATTCAAATCACGATTATGGGAGTTGCAACAAAAGCCCAATTATGCCACGGAAAGAGAAACTGGCAGGGAAAGGTCAATATAGATTGTACATCTGTCCAAAGACAAATGTAAACCTTTCATCTCAGAGCAAAGGTCACATTGCTTTGATGCACAAACAAGTATCATTGGCATTTAGCTGTTTTACATTCTTCAGATTTTGTTTCTTTATACAGTCTTTGTATATACTTGAAAGGTTTTCAACCAAGTGAAATCTCTCATCTATTCACTTCTCACTTTTTTAAGGAGACATCACAATCCCTCTTTTTCTACAGCTTTTCTGGATCCCTTTCTTTTTGCTTAGTCTCCAGCACTTATGGTTTTCCAACATTCCCTCTGTACAGTATATTCCCATCCTCTCCCCTTCCCCCACAATTGCTCCCCTCCTGGATAAAAAGCCATTTTGGTGGTTGATTGGAGAATGATGCTGCTACTTAGAGAGTCACTCCATCAGTACCAAGAGAGGAAAGGAGACCGCACGGAGAGAGAGAGAGAGAGAGAGAGAGAGAGAGAGAAAAGCTCAGGAGGAGTAGTGGCTCCCTGGGGTGCTGTAGCTGTGATGGGTGAGCTGTCAAACGCCCCATTGTCCAAATTACCCAGCAAGCACCATGTCACCGCCCGGGACTAATTTACGGTGCAGGGCGCCGCAGACATCACTCTCTGAGTAGAGTCTGCGGGAAAGACAATGGTGTAAAAAGCATGGGGGGGGGGACGGACGGACGACCCCTTCCAAACATACTGTAGACAGTTCAAATCCTGATTAACTCCATGCAGGTTTAGTGTTTGCTGTCTTTATGCTTCATGGCCTCAATGACAGGTGTCAATATGAATACGTGTCACGCTGCAATGCCTCCCCGCCCACCCACTGCCTGCCGGACATACACATTCATTGATGCACAAACACTTAAATACAGTTTTAAGGCAGCCACACAGAAGCCCCTTTGCTTGACTTCACTTGCTGCCATTACGACTGGTGCTTTTAGCACAAAACTGCCATGCCTGTTCACTTGTCACACGTCACACCCCTGGGTGCCCAAAGCCAGACAGGGCCATCACCCTATGCCACGCCGCCCGTCGGGCCGTGGAGTGGAGCAGTTGTTGTCAGCGGAGACGTGTCTCCCACTCTGACCCCTCACTGTGCCCAGTAGCTTGATGCAATGCCTCTACTTTTGCTAATTGGCTCAGATCCGCGGGCAGCGCCAATTTGCCACCATGAAAGGGTTAGGTTAAGTGCAAAACATAATGGACAAATACAATGATGAGAATAGGAACACAAAAATCATCTCACCAAAAACCCACAATCACAGCAAGCTACATCACGCTTATACGGGCAGAATAAACTGTCAATTGTGACGAAAAGGTGTCTGCATTATAGTTACAAACAATTGCATTCATATTTGACGAGTTATTCAAGGAAGAAGCACTACAGGGTTAAACAAAGGCTCAAAATGTTTTACCAGCACACCTGTGTCTACCATGAGAGCTGTATTGAAAAAATATCATTATATTACAGTGTCTGCATTGAGCTGACACCGAAAGAGACAAAGAAATAGATTCAAAGAGACGGCGGGATTAGTCTCTCACCAGTTCTCATGCCACACGCCAGCATCGGAGGCACTTTGAAAACTGGAGGAGGGCTCAGTATCAAAGAAAATTAAGGATAACTAATTCATTTTCTGTGCTCTCAACAGACATGAGAGTCGCCGAGTGCAAAGCCGCCGGTCTGCTTTTCAGCCCGACTTACGCAAGCCCTGCAGAGGTGTAAAGAACAATACATGGGGTTGTGTTATTCTTTACACTGCACAACAATATTATAGGAAATAATTACTAGCAAAACATACCAAAAGATCCAAAACCTACCATGCCAAGTTAAAATTCATCTCAAAAGTTTTAGGATATGAAATGCGGCACTGTCGTCGCTTGTAATGATGTAGTGCGTTTTATCACCTGAATCTGCGGCTCCCCTCGGCTTCACCGAACTTTATAGAAAGTTTTATTTCATTGTTCAACTCTACGACCCACAACTTTAATGTTCTGGTTCACTCTTACTCTCATTGTGTCATTCTTGTTTTAAGCGAAAAAGCTGTTTTGAGTATTTTTGATGAAGATAGCCGTGAATCCAGAGGTGGCAGAAACTAATACGTTTAAAAATCACAAATGTCTCTACACAAATTAAATATGACACATAAACATGAGCACTTTGGTGGATAATGACGATAACGACTGCAAGAAAAAGCAGCCATCCAGTCACTCGTGGTGGATTCTCCATACAAGGATGACATTATGCAGGCGAGGCTGTGCCACCACCCACTCATGGGCACACACTTCACACGTGCACGCCTCGCACATATATCCTGAAGCACTCAACTCTCCTCATACAAAATCCCTGGCAGCACTTTATCTGAAGGACACTACAAACTGGAAGTGTGTCAGAATGTGAGAGACACCGTCCCCAGAGCACAGTCTATTCACCGTGTCTGTCAGCTTATTCCCCTGACACACACACACACACACACACACACACACACACACACACACACACACACACACACACACACACACACACACACACACACACACACACACACACACACACACACACACACACACACACACACACACACACACACACACACGATCTACCCTCCATCCCACTGAGTATTTTTCCAAAATCTCCTAAATCCCATTCTTGCCATCTCAATCCCATTGCAAGGTGAGAAACCGGGAGAAGCCATAGCGATTTAGAAAGTTCCCTTTTAAAAAACAAAACAAAGTTTTCTCTCTTGTGATCCCAACTCTACTAACGGGCTGAAAAAAGGCACCTACAGTCACCTACAGTACCAATGACCTCTCAGATAAGATTGTAAAATGGGACTATCAGGATTTACTGCTTGCCATATCACACCAAACATGGGTTTATGTCCTAATACAGGCTGTGATGGTGTTACTCTGTGTGTGTGTGTGTGTGTGTGTGTGTGTGTGTGTGTGTGTGTGTGTGTGTATGTGTGTGAGAGAGAGAGAGAGAGAGTGGGGGTGAGGAATGTGTTTGCGTGTGTGTACATGTGTCTGTGTGTGATGGGTGAATTAATGTGACAAGGCAGATGTAATGCAGAATCATAAATCTTAGCCCCGGGATCAGTAGAGGGAGAGCAGGAGGTGATATTATAAAGGGCACACACACACACGCACAAACGCACACACATCGCACCGTTATGATGCTGATAATAAAAACAAGACCACAGCCGCAATAGCCAGCTAATAGACACAACTCTATATGTGGCCCTAAGGGTTATGACACACACACACACACACACACACACACACACAGACACACACTTAAACAACCACACACACATTAACACACGCACACAAAACACAAATTCTATCCACTTTTCCAGCAATTTATTATGCTGCTTTGAGCCCAGCAGCTCAAGCGTTGGAAATGGCTGTAATGCTGTTAAAATCTTAATACTGTTACACAAGCTCTCTGTTGTACAACATGCTAATTCTTCACTCACTTATAGAGAGCATTGGACGGGGCTCTGAAAGACAGAGAAAAAAAAAAAAGATTTCCGCTGAGAATACTGTAGCAATTCGCCGTGGCAAAAACACAGATGAGGCTAGCTGGTGTTAATGTAACGAGGCTCGCTGTCACAACAATATCAGACAGTTCCTCAACAGACTCCTTAGCCAACGCTGACACCATCAAATCACATGGTCTCTTACTGTTGATTTACTGCTGCTGCACTTTTTTTTGTCCACCCACAAATCTGATTGTTTGCGACTGCTATCAACATGTTATTATGAAAGCCGATAGACGTCAACGGCCACCTTCATTTTCCTCAAGTTATTTCTATGGGTTTCTATGGATTTTTTTTGGCAAACACTATATATTAGGCATGCATGCTGCTGGCATTCATCTCAGTGGAGAGCAGGAGTTATCATACTTGCACACACATGCGTCGGGCTGAGCTGCGTACTTAATTTCCTGTGAGTTAAAACAATAATTAATATAGCTTTTCACACTAAATCTGCATTTCTGAGAACACTTGATATGCAGCTCACACGTTCGCCATGCTGGGCTCATGGCTTACGGTTGCCAAACATATAGGCTACAGTAGGTACGTGTACAGTTGCAAGCATTTTGGGTGCATCAAGACTCTACCTGCTAACTCAGGATTCATTTAAGAGAGTTTGCATCCACTTCCCCTTCTCATTTCATAAAATTAATACCGGTCAAACTATTTTCTAAGTCCAGCACCTCATACTTTATCATATTTGAGACACCTTGAGCAAATCAATGTATCAGGCATGTTGGAATAACAAGAAAGCCGTTGTCTCAGCCTCTTTCCCACAGTTCCTTTTTTGTAATATCAGCCTACGGAGAATAGCTGCTATTACACATTGGATAAGGTATCATATTCACATTGGCTCTTATACAGCAGGTCCGGCGGTATGTCATTACCAGCTCAGATGATCAACTGCAATCTTTGCTAAGCCAAATAGCCACTGCTCTTTTTCTGCCTTTGTCCAATACAGTGGTTGTATTGAAGGGAGGGGAGCTTCCACAACAGTGCTGGTGTTGTGTGCAGTAATTGCGCTGCTTCTTTATGGTGTAATAAACGGCGATGAAAGTGGACGCATGAAGGCAGGTCTACACATAAGCACAGATATTGTCACCGTGACCCTGTTCATACCTTCCTATCAGAGCATCAGATATATCCGGACTGTTTCTATCCGCGGCCGAGATTGATGGTTGTTCATAGCTGGAACCAGAGTGCATCTCAAATATATCTTGAATGGCCCACTTATGAACACATTCTGCGGCTCGTTTTATCTTATACTCTGGTTTAAAGAAGCCACAAAAGCGTTCAAACACCCAAAGTACAGTTGGAAACAATAGCGTACTCTTACGGATCAGTGCAATGGAGAGGGGGCGAAACAAAAGAAAAGATGGAAACTTGCCTCCAGTACAGACTTTTGTTTGTGCGTTTGGGAGGTTTGTCTTGCCACACAAATACGGAAAAAGGATGTGGCCATTCTTCATATGTGGTTCAGTGCATCCCTAACCATGTCATAACTGGGAAGGCTGTGGCTCAGGAAGTAGACCGGGTCGTCAGGTTTGAACTCCAGTTCGGCCGGAGCCTCTCTGTGTGGTGTTTGCATGTTCCCCCGACCCCTCCAGTGGAAGTGGCCTTGGGCAAGAAGCTGAACCCCTAAGGGCTGTGGCGTCAGTGCGTGAATGGGGTGTATAACAAGCACTGGATCTAGAAGCTCTGCATGATGGGTCATTAAGACTAGGGCTTTTCTATTTACCATAATGAGGACTGAGTGGTCGCAGTCTGACATGTTCTCTCAGTGCATTTGGGGTGCATTTTGAATTGTATTTAAAGTTATCCACGTGTGATCAGACCATGCAAGACAGTTTAATACTCCATATGACCAGGCCCGTGAAAACACAAAAACCGTAATGAGTGATTGGAGAGAAATTATTAAGAATTATTAAGATGCTGCCAATCAGGGCACAAAGGCTAACTCCACAGGCTAGGTGTTTGATGAGTATGAAAATGTTGAAAATATTGTTTGGATGAAGGTCATTCAGAAGCCATTCTGATGGCTTGTAGTACCCCAAGACGTTCCAGCTGAAACACCTTACACTGTCATCCATCTGAATACACACGGCTGTAATGGGAAACACATGGTCATTTATTTCACAAAACATTCTTCCATGCCTGCATCAGCTTTAACAGAAAATACAAAAACCACCTCACACCTTTTAATGGATGTGTTAAGAGGAAAGGATACTTGGTGGGATGGAGGGCAGATAGAGTGTGTGTGTGTGTGTGCGCGTGCGTGTGTGTGTGTGTGTGTCTACGTGTGACTGCATTAGGGAATCACACGCCCAGCACCACTCACCAGGGGACTTCTGTCAGCCTGTGATTTTGCCTTGTACCCCTCCCAGTTCTCTCCCCTCCTCTGCTGCTCACTGCTGAAATAGGTCAACCACATATGATGGAGGGGCAATGAGGAGCAAGCATGCGCCCCCACCTTCCCGTCCCTCTGCACTCTCACACCGGTTGGCTCTATCATCCAACAGCAGAGAGCGAGCCATGGCCCCCCCATGGACACACAGGGGTTGGCGGAGGAGAGACAGGCACAACCAGCCACAACATGCCAACCTCCAGCCACAACAGCCATTTACACAGCCACGCTTGAATGGAACGGATCCCAGCATCTCATACGGAATGTGCACACTCTTACAAGAAAAATTCGTACCTTCGGCTTAAAATGCTCAGCTCCACAAAATTAAATGAGGAGGGGGGAAATTGGAAAAATTTAATAATGGATATTGTGTGTATTGTGTGGAACTGTTTGCAATCGCATAATTGTTCATCACTGTCAATCTCCTGGGCACCACAAGATGGAGGAGGAGAGGAAGAGGGAAGGTACGAAGGACAGGAACATTAAAGGGGTACTCCACCAGTTTTGCAAGTCAAGGTCAATTTAATATCAAACAGTTACATAATGTCTTATGTCAAATTTGAAAAAGATCACTGTAGCGACCTCCCCCAGGTATCTCAGCCTGTATTTAGAGACTACAAATTCTCAGACAGGGAGGGTCAAATAAAAGACACTGTTGGGTTGCATTAAGGGGCGTGTAGGAACCACTGCAAAGTCATCATAGCCCCTACTGCATCAATTTTGACCATCCATCTTTTACTGTGTATCTTACATTTATCCCAACTTTAGGAAGTTCAATGATCTAAAATGATCTAAAATGCTAAAGTAATTATTTTTTAACCAAAGCTTTAATGGCATTTAACACATGTAAACTCTAGGAAGAAATGTTACTCTGTGTGTCTCTTTAGTTGTTTTTTCATTTAAGAAGCCTCATAAGTACAAAGTTCAAACATCTCATATGTTCATGGTGTTTTTCCATGGGGCATAATCTTCTAGGGTCTCATGTACTGTGTAGCTATAAAAAGATTTGTTCAAAGCGTTATGCAAAATTACCATGACAACACCTACAATGATAAACCAAACACACAACAGAAATGTAAAGGTATGAGGTTGATTTGATTGGCTCTGTTCCACAGCATATACAAGGGGAATATGAACATGGCATGCTATGGAATATTATAAATTATGAAGGGATATTATGTTGGAATATTGTGAATATTAACAACCATTGTAAACAGCTTTTTTTCTCCTAAAACTGTCTTGTTTAGAATAAAGTATATCATGCGGTTGGTTCCTGCAGTCCATGCAAATGTAGTTATTGATTCAAAGGGAAGATCAAATTAGTCTCCTCCTAGCGCCTATAATCACGTCAAAGGCAAAAACATGAATGCACATGCACTCATGCATTCATACATAGACATATTTCCAACACACTTCACAATCCTCCCCTAGTCCAGTTATCTATCCTACGTATCCCTTGTATCTCCCACCACTCTCAACTCATGTTGCCTCTCCTCTGCAGTCTCCACTGGCTGTGACCTTTTCTCCAGTGGAACAGGATACTGCATCTCCATCTCCCTCATGCATTAATGATCTGTGGTAAGCTGAGGGCATCTGTCTGACTCCCAGCCCGTCCGCTGCTCACCCACTTCCAAGGACGGAGCTCAGCCAGAGCCAAGCTCAGCCACATTCCCTGTCACCCACAGGGAAATGCAGATAAATAGCTACGGATAGCGATAGCTCCACAGTCTAAAAAGTGGAGGGCTGCCTCCTCTCATCTACACAGCTCATATCTTTTTGACACTCCCCAATGGCAGATATCTAAAATACTAGAGCTGAGAGATGACACTAGGCAACAGACATAAAGAAACTCAGCCAATTATCCTGGTTTCTCACTGAACCACATTGCAGATACAAGCCGCTGAAATAAAGTTCCTCCAAACGGTGGCAATCCAGATAGTTCTCTCATAAATTCTATTTGTCAGCATTTAACATATATGATGATTAGAGCTACAATGTATCCAATGACCATTTCTCAAACTGCCGACCCTGATGTCCTTTTCCCAGCATATCCTCGCAGCTATTCCGGGGAGATACCCAAAGTGCTCTTTTGGCAAAGCCTCTGCCTTGTCAAGTTCAGGGATGTCTAAAAAGATAGAGATTTTTTTAAGATAAAGTGATTTGGTGAATTCCTGATGCAACCCATTAGTACATTTGAAAATGGTTCTGGAGATTAGTCCCCAAGTTCCCCCTGATGCAATATCAGTTCACAGACAAATCAGTTTAAAAGACTTTTCGAACCTCTGCTCAAGATGTCAGTGAACCTGATGAGAGAGATCACTCTGCAACTTCTTGGCTTCTTTGGCTCCCTCCTCACCCCAATTTATCAGACACCGTTGCTACACTGTTGCTGCCAATACAGCAACCTAACAAGTTCTCTCACTCTCACCAGTCAATAAAAGTGCTGCCTCACACTGAAGATACTCATGTTGTTCCTCTACACAAAAGCCCTCAGGTGGATATATGAAAACACACCTCTTCACTTTCACTGGAATAATCCAGTGCTTAGTCGTATCATTTAACTCTAATTCAGAGAAAAAGTAAAAAAGGTGAAATCGCAAGAAAAATGGTGCTCCAGCAAATCTACATTACAACACAGAACAATAAGCGACCTTCGCAAGTGGATCTGTGCTTAAATTATACTAGTATTACTGTCATTATTGTGAAAATTGATGCAAGCATGGAAATTGTAAGAATAGAGAGCAAGCGATTCCTTTTTAGGCATCATACAGTAGATGGTCTTCAATTTTTGTTTTGTTTTGAAAGAGGCATTTCAATCCGGTTGGTTTTCTACTTCTTCTACAGAACCAACAGAAATGAGAGAGATGTTTGCTGATACGGACTAAACGTTCTCTGGTTTTACCGAAGGAATATCACAACTGATGTCTAAAATTCAGTGCTATTTCTCCTCGCGGTATCAATGGTGTGCTGCTTGGACTAACAGAGGGATATTGTAATTGGCGTCTTTGGTGCATGTGCATCTCATCCTGTCGACTGCCTGGACTCATTCGCCAAAACCCAAAGATGCATTTTGACAGCTGCAGGAATCCTCATCTGGATAGGAGGGTGGGGGGGGGGGTTAGATTTTTTTCTTCAGTGCACCTCCCCACCGCTCCATATCCAAATATTTGACTTTGCCTCTGATCCACAGCCCTTGAAGGCTTCGGTTGGGCTTTTCCCCATGACTGATCTCTGTTTTCGAAGCAGGTGTTTAAAGCACGACCGACACAGAAGCCTCACTAGAACAAGAAGAAAAAAGTCACAGAGAGAGGGGGGAATGGTGAGGTCGAAAGGAATAAACATGAAAAGATATATTTCAAAAGGCTTGTAATTTTTCACATATGACTACCATATTACATACTGTTTGTTTTTTTTTGATTTCTAGATTACATGAATCAAGAGAGACTCAAAGGTTAAATTAGACGTGACAATCACGTCAGATAGTGGCACGTCTGGCTGCTGCCACGTCTATGGCCAGCCCCCTTGATGTCACTGTTACACACCCCTGTAGACATGGCCTTCAGTCATAAATATATATATATATATATATATATATATATGTATGCTGCATATGCATGCCCACCCAGGAGCATGCAGTCAATGCCTCATGCTAATGCAGACACACGATATCGGAAGAAACTTCACAGGGTAATCAAGCTGACAGATCAAAGAGTACACACTCGGGGGGAAGAACCTTTAGGAAGGTTTGAAAATCTACCAAAGGATGTTTTCCTAAAAAAATCCATTATCCCTGCGGTTGTGTTAAAGGAATGACCACTGCTGTTTACAGTTCATATCAGGATTCCACAGATCACGCAGGGGTTGTTTTTCCCCCGAGGCCCATGTCTGCTACATACAGCTTAACCAACGAAAAAGGAACTATTTCAAAAATACATTTTTTTTTTATTGTTTTTGGATGTCAACAGTTTTAATTACATGACAACCCTATCGTGTCAGACACAAGCTGCAACTTACAGACTAATTTTAAGTCATTTTTTCAAGTTCGGTGCGCGTGTTTTGAGTTGATCTCATTGTTTTTGAAATGATTCATGAATCATGGGTATGGACGTGTTTCTCATCCCATTAAAGAGCATGTAATCCTCGAACTGAATTTAAAACATGAAAGGTTTTCCCTCGACAGCTTTGAAGGAGAGCGGCTACAGTGTCATTCACTGTCAGATCTAATGAGTCAGTAATCACAGAGGAGCTAAAAGTATGGCTGCGAAAAGATTTTGGGAGACACGACTTTTTCATCTGCTGAGGCGCTGTCCATGGTGTTGAAAGGTGCCCTGGTGAACAATCCGATTGTACCATAAGCTCATACATGCAGGTTTGTGGCCCAGTATGACTAGTTGTATTGTTACGAGTAAATTTAGGCAAATAAATACAATTAAATATAAACACTGAATAAACTATACAGTGCCCACATGTCAATTGTTACACACACACCTTCACTTTAAAATTCAATCGATACCGTCTCCACAAGACATGTGCGACCTAACACTCGGTCGTGTGAGTGATATTCAGACCTGTGAGGTTCACACCGGGGGTGAACACAGTGCCTTGATAGAGCGGATGAAAACAAGACTGCTACGAGGGAAGAAGGTGAAAGAGAAAAAAAAAAAGAGACTGGTACCTACTGAGTGGAAGTGGTGGATATGGGGGAAGGTGATGAGGCGAGGGTGGGGGGATTCTCCACAGGCTAGTAGTTCTGCTCAGATCACCTTGCCAAACTGTCACTGCTCCCTACACCGACCCCCCTCCAAACAACCCCCCCTGCAGCCCTGCCTCCAGCCCCTCTCGACAGAATGATTAATGGTGTTTCTGGTCGTGCGAGCACCAATGTCCCTGACTATGCTAAACATTATCATAACTTTTTTAGGGGGGGGCATAATAACTGAGACTATTAAAAGGCCAGTGTCCTCTATGAAACACATTTTTTTTTTTAAAAGGGTACACCTCCCAGAGGCTTTGTATTGTGTCCATTTGTCTTTTTTTGTGTTAATAATGGGAGGAATAAAGGATGCATGCTCAGATTAATGACACAGCTCTGGAGGGAAGACTGAGATACAATCAGCATCATATCACATCATATCTCCTTCACAAAGAAATAATCTAAAACTATTATAATCCAAAAATGATCTTCCGTGTACTGACAAGGCGAATGCGGCTCAGCACTGAGCCTCTCATGGCGCCTGGGTCATATTTTCCTAATGTCTTTTTAATATAGTCATGTCATATTCCTGCTGTTCCTCTAAACATTCTTGCCTATCATGTGCTGTGCAGTGTGTCAACAGCGCCATATTAAAGGCAATATACCATGAGAGTGGCCTACAACTTTCATATCAGCTCTGTATACCCACAGGATCCATTACTGTTTATAGGACTGTACATTAGCCTCTGTCTGCGGCCGTTATCTCCTACACATTGCTGCGGCGACATACTCATCATAGTACACTCCACAAGGAGAGCTTTTCACACTATGCAGACATGCAAAAAAAAAAAACATGCACACAATGCACACACACACCTGCCCGAGTGCCAAAGCAACGGAAAAGAATGCATGACAGACATACGCACACAGAGATCAGAGAAACCTCCATCACATACAGCAGAGGCCCCCTTTCTGCAGTCAGAGCACGAAAAAGCGATGTGAGGTGTGTTGAGCTCCAATGTGTTGTGCGGTAAAAATGCAATTTAGATGTGTGGCCTTTTCCAGACAGCCTGCGGAGATTTGTGTTTCATTGGAAGAATCTGGATTTGGTCTTTGCTGAGGTTCAGTTTGGGTTACTCAAATCAGGAAAGAAGGACGAAGAAGAACAACTCTGTCCTTACATATGAAAAACCTTTATTTAAAGTCTGAATTACACCACTGTATTGAGGTGTCTCGATGCCCTGAGTGCCAAAATACCAGCGGATGATTTTATAGTTCTGGGTATCCTTCACCTTTTTATTATTCTAACTTTAACAATGTAAGTGTTGTGCATTCATTTCTTGAGAAAAGCCCATTCACACATTCACTGTGTGATGGATTGGTAGTGATGAAAAGAGAAATTCTGCACTGGAAATTGCTTTGCAGATGAAAAAATAAATGAAATTTTGCTAGAAATTCTGAAAAGAAGGGCAGAACAAAAAGCAAGGTTTTTGACCATATTCAGTGGCATGCAAAGCAGTGGATAAGAAGGAATTGATGAAGGTTGGTGTTACAAAACACAGGCTATAACGAGAGGGACGGTGGAGGAGGAGGCAAGAGTGCCAAACAAATTCTCATAAATCAATTTTTTCGAAATACATTTGAAAGGAGTTCAACTTAATAAAGGCAATAAGCATTCGTCTAACCACGCAGAAACAAAAAAAAACAAGGTTTAGACTTTTCAAGAATGGGCGCAAGCATTACACATTCACAGGGGAGTGAGTGAGCTGAGCGCAGAACATGCATCACCGTGGTAATAGTCAAACATTCCATCGATAGAAAAATAACGCCTCTGGGGTGAGTTATTTCACTCACGCTGTGTTCTTGTGGTTGATTTGAGGCCTGAATCATCCTCTAATTTGAGATCACGCCGTCTTAATACGTTTTAAGTGCCGCAGCAGTGGCACTGGAGTTTGCGTCCTTTGCTGCCAAGCTGCGTGCCGCTCCACCGTAACCTGGAGACCCTGCACGTTTCAGGTGCCATCCAGGACCTGACATGACACCGCAGGGTCCCGAAGACCACACGCTCCGAGGGAAATATCAGCGTGATCTGCCGGACAGGAGTCGAAAACCAACGCATGCACATAAACTGCGGCCACTACCCACTGCATGACCACATGCACTTTAAACACGAAAAGGAAGATTGTATTAATTCATAACAAATTCAAAATAAAGTAATTAGCTGAAAGGCTAATGTGGAGTCACCCAGTTGACAAAGGGGAAGAAAAGTCTTGTTGTGAAGATAACTTGAGGGCTTATGTTAGGATATCCATTTGTAATGAATTCACCTACAAACCCCACACTGCCTTTTTTAGAAAAATATGGATTTGGTAGTGTACAGTACAGTGTATGTTACATTCATCTATTTCTAAATAAAATAACTAAGCCCTACAAGCGGACCATCTCCTGAACTACATAGACCCAGTAGGTATTAACAGGCCATCTTGGTGAGGCCTGAGGCATCTATCACTGAGATCTGGGGTCATGGCCTTCATGGAACTCTTCAGGCATCGCCACACAGGGTCAGATAAGAGGTCAGGGAACATGTCACCAGCCTTCATCCCTCAACAACAGATCCATCCTCAGTTCAATCCCACATCTCACCTCTCCTTCCTCTCCGGTCAGAACCAGGCACATGGTACACGTCTGCGCTTCTTCTAATGAAAACTTCGAACATCAAGAGGCCACACAAATGTGGCATGTACAGCAAATAAAAAAATAAATAAACCGACAGCATTTCCCTCCTCAGCACATGCAGATGATGTACTCCACAACTTCTAATTGCGCTACTGATTAGGCCCGTCCCACTGCATATCTCCGCCACTTCACAAAACTCATCAGGCACATCTGTTCCCGACAAAGCCAAACAAGAGGAACATTAACAAACAAATAGATAACAATTAGTCACATTTGAGGTCCCCTGTTCCGTTTGAAGGAAAGCTGGGACTGTTGGCTACAAGGAAGAACAAATGTCATGCTACAGTGAAATACACTTTCAGCATTTCTCACCACGGTGACAATGCATTCGACTTATGAGAATGTGGGGGGGGAAGCACAAAATGCAAATGGTGAAAATAAAAATGCAAATGGTGAAAATAAAAATGCAGATGGCTTCTAAAAATCCATCAACTGATTCATCCATCATCATAATCTGTATTTAAATTTACACAAATCGGAGCTTCTCTTCATGTCTGTGTCTCTTCCTGGAGACACAGACACAAGAATGTGAAGCGCCGCTGAGCTGTCAGTCACACTGCATTACGAGATGACTCAGGACACGGCTGGGAGTCAGAGGTTAAAGCCATTACGAGCTGGGTGGCTCCACTTTCTGCCCTTTGACCCCTGTTCACTACACTCCATCTATCTTTTCCTCCCAGTAGCTCAAGTTGACTCTGACCTGGTATGGCAGCAGGTGCTACGAAGTCTACGGCTCTTTTGTTCAAACTCAAAAAACGCATATTGCGACCCGGAGCATGAAGCCTTATTTTCATAATTGCTCCACAATTTTTTATATCTTTATGTTTTTTAATAATTAACTTGTTTATGTGGAGTTTTTTTTCCCCAGTACTCTCCCTGCTGTTTCCCTCTCGCTGTTGTAAAATCTCGCAGCTCCCCTCTCCCTTTTCCATCTTCCAAATACTTTACAGTCGCTGTCCTTTTATTTTTGATGAGAGAGGGGAACAGGAGGTCTCACCCAGTGCACTCCCAGCCTTATGTTTTAATATTTAATGGCGATGTGCAGTAATACCAGCTCAACACACACACACACACACACACACACACACACACACACACACACACACACACACACACACACACACACACACACACACACACACACACACACACACACACACACACACACACACACACACACACACACACACACACACACACACACACGATCACACTGGAGTGGTGTGCTGCTGGTGAGAGCAGGTGTCGGTGGCGAATGCTAATTGAACTGGTCCATGGGTCAGTGAGTCTTCCTGTTTTCCCTGAGCAGCAGTGTACAGACACATTCTGGCAGAGCGGAGAGCGTCGTTGCTGGAGGACACTTCAGCCTCCCACTGTACGACAGCTGAGCTACTCTCAGGCTTCAACCGGAGTAAAACCGGAGAGTTCGGGGGGACCTTAAGCCATATCTCATTCTCACATCACCCCGTTCGCACACTGCGGGTTCATTTATGTCTCACTCACAATAAAGAAATCGGGGAAAAACTATTTGAACTATTCCTACTTCAATTGTAGCTTCTACAGACACAGACATTGAAATATAAATGAGAAAAGCCTGAGTGACTCAGGGCGACACATGCCATGCAGGGGAAGGCTTCATATGGGCCAGCCAGTGCTCATTAGTCGGACTTTCCAGTTATGTAAGCTCAGCCACCAAAGAAATGGCTTCTGGTGCATGCATGTAACGTGCAAACGTGTGAACTCGGGAATTGCTCCAGATGACTCGAGCTGCACAGACGAGTAATAATGCTGCAGAAATACATATTTCAGAATATGCTTACCTAAATGCAGTAGAGTCACCAGGCGCAGGGAAATTAGAAACGGTGCAGGACAGGAATAAAGGGGAGAGAGGAACATAAATTAGCACAAGAATATTTCTGCTAAATAAACTGCAGTGCATAAAACAGTAAAAAATTATAAAACATATTCTTTTCTACAAATTGCCCGTTCCCCTGCCTCCCCCCCTGTGGAACCACACATGGCTCTGTTTCGGAGATGGAGGAATTCAGGAGGAACACATGTTTCCGGGAGCACCATCAAGTATGTAGAACACAGCAGAGTTTACAGAGCAGAGGAACCGGCTTTAATTAGACTCGGGCAGACCTGGCTCTATTTGTTTTCATTTGTGTGATTTATCCCCTTTCATTTGGCAGCTGGCTAACATGTCCCAGACCATCAGACCAACTTTGCCCGGGGTAAAAGGATACGGCTGGCCTCTGGAGTGGAGGCGGGGGACCTCGAAGTGGGAGAAAAAAGGAAGACAAGCAGTCCTGCAGAGTTTATTGGGCCGCAGTTGGGGCCACCTGTCTTGCAGATATACTTGCAGGGTACATGAATACCAATGGAGGTGGTTCAGATGCGATATTGCATGTGACCCAGCATATTTCCCTTTGGGTAAACACATTTTCTCAGATCCAAGGCCTCAAGGGGAAAGGGGATATGAGCAGGATGAGGGTGGGATGTAGCCTAAAGACCAAAGATGGGTTATTAGATATTTGGACAAGCGCTCTAGACTACATAAAGCTCTACGTGCCTTAGGGGGAATCTGCTGATGGTTTTAAGGCTTTAGTCCATCTCTGTATTGCAAACAGTCAGGCACACGGAGTGAGCATCTGTGAGCATCTGTGAGATGCTCTATAGCGAAGAAGAAATCAATCAAAAGCGAACATCTGCTTCAGAAAAATACGCTCTTTTACTGCAGTAGAATCCACAAACCATAAACTCCAATATGGAAGGAGAAATGATCCGGGACGTATGATCTAGATGCCTGTCATTGTTCACTCGCAACCGCTGCTCATACACACTTTTCTCCCTCTTTTCTCATTTTTTCCCCCCATTTAATTCTCACTCCGATTGCAGGGAATGGGCCTCATACAATTACAGCTAATGTGTACACCCCTTTGCCTTGTGATCAGATCTCCCTTTGCCACTGAGGCTGATCTATTTGATGCAGAGACGACTCAAGGGTTGTATTCAGCTGCAACGTATCATTGCCAGCTTGTCGTGGAAAGCATGCTCGCGAAAAAAACTAAACAAAAGAAGCCTCGAGCTAAGACAAATTAGATGCACATACGAGGGTACGCCAGTGGAGTCGGGTGCTTTCCCCCGCTTTAACTTTCATGTCATTGAGTTAAGTGGCGAACCAAAAAATGTTCAGTATGTCCCATCTCAAGTGGCAGCAGACTTCAGAGGGCAGCGGCCTTAAACCAGAACAAAGGGCCTGCAGAGGAAAAAACACATCACTGTACAGTTTTTGACGAATGGTTATAGCTGTGCTTTTTTTCTTTTCGTCTAATGACCGGGCCGGCCTTCAGTCAAAGCCTCCCTGTGAGCAGCTGATCAAGCCCAGGTAGTAGATTTACAGTCAGGCCAGCCCGTGGGCAGCTGAGGGGGTCTCGGAACATCAATAAAGGGTTAACCAGCACCGTTAAGATTTAAAGGGGCAGTAAGTGGCTCCATTAGCCCGGCCGACTGCAGCAGCCGTAGGGGCAGAGGTGGAGACGGGGTTGATGAAGGAGTGGGAGATTCAGGAGATGAGGTGCCCCTGAGACATCAGTCCAGGGTGGAGGAGAAAAGAGGGCCAGAGGGCAAAGTTAAACTGCTCAGGCATCAAATGCAAGCTTCTGCTTTACCTTCCAGCCCCGAGACAGAGGCAGGAGGAACGGAGCAGGAAACACCACAGGAAATGAGAACGAGACCAAGAAGGGCTTCATTACCACTGGGCCTTTACAGCTTCACAGTTTGCACATCTGAGTGTGATCAATAATCAGCGCAGGTATTTCAAATGGTTGGCTTTCTGAGCGTATGAACCGATACACAATCATTAATCAGGAGCATTTCCTGCTCTGCTCCATCTCTCGACTTTTTTTTTTTTCCCTGGATGTTTGGTAGAGAGCAACTTGTTGGAGCAAGTTGGAGGGATTGTCCAATCGTGGTGAATGAATGGTTGTTTATAAAGGTGACCGGTGCCCCTCACCAAATGCTGTGTCGGGGGAGTTCTTAATTAGTTGCCTGTGTGAGAGAGTGAGATTGGCCGGGGTTGCCTGAGGGTTTAAACCTGTGTCCATGCATTCTGCTACGTTCACCGCTCCTTTCTGCACGGCTTCCCGTTACAATAGCTCAACACAATTTGCACCCACAATCACAAATCTATACTACTCTACCAAGAATGAATCTAATGCACACATTCAATCTGCCCTATCTGCACTGTCTCTTCATTTATTATAACTTCTTTATGTCAAATTCTGGGGGTCATAATGTGTGCTGGGAAACAGAATCTGCAAAAAAGACAAAACAACATAAAATACTCCATTCATGCACAATCGTGCGATGCTTAGACCTTTGCTATTTCCCTCCAGCATGTCTTTTAGCACGACTCTCTTTGATGTGACAAATGGTGACAGCATTGACTTCTTGTGTGACTCTGCTAAGACAAAGTGGTAAACTGCTCTCAAAATCACTGAAGGAGAAGTAAAGTCAAAACATACATCTTCATGTAAAGAATATTATACAAAAACAATAGACTCATAGGCTATATGTTTAATATATAATATAATGTATTTCACACACCATTTCTGATGGTGTGTGTGTGTGTGTGTTTGTGTGTGTGTGTTGAAATGGTCTCTGTTAACCTGTGCATAAATACGTGGCTGATACGAGTGATGATAGCCCCCTCTTAATTTTCCAACCCTTTAATTCGCTAATCTACTGCTTTCATTTCAATTTGTGCTTTTACAAAACACATAACACCCAATCCGCAGCCGGCAGTTCTGCCCTGTAATAGGTGGGGGTCTCAACCTAGCACTTTAATAAATGTGTTAATTCAGAGCTCACCAGGCAGAAACAATGCCAGCATGGGAGATAAATTCCCCTGCGTTCATTTCCTCTGTCTGTCTTATGGCTGATGTGGAGCTGGAGATGGTCCGTGAGGGGGAAATGAAGATCATACATCACAGTGAGGCATCTCTGCGACTCCAACATGGCTTCGTCTCCTCCCTGTGCCTGTGCATCTCCTCCTGTGTATGTGCTGTGCTGCAATACCATTTATACCATAATTTAAAATTCAACTTATACCATTTTAGACCATTTGCAGTATACGTTAAATATAAATTGGTGGCAGAGGAATTTTTTTCCGTAAATACATTTTCAACAAGAGTTGATTTTACACGTAGATGTGTGGATGTCAAAAGATGTTTTTCTGTGCCAGTGTGCGTGTGCGTGTGTGCGTTTGTGTGCCAGAGAAACGGGGGCTTTTTATTACTGAACGAAGACCCTTTGGAAAGTGCTGTTTCTACTCAACCTGAACGTTTCTATTATTAACTCTCAGCACTGCAAAATCCTCGAGGCGAGTGCGCCGCTGGTCTGTGGGGGAAAACATCTTTACTGGGTAATAGCCCTTCTTCTAATTACAATGCCAGCCATCACAAACACAAACACACACACACACACACACACACACACACACACACACACACACACACACACACACACACACACACACACACACACACACACACACACACACACACACAGGATGGGGAGGGAGGAAAGGTTACATGCATCATGTACTGTACACAACTCTTTGATGGACTGTGTTTTCATTGCTACAGTGGTGAGTTGGGCTCATTAGTGAAGGCTGGGACAATGTGCTTGGCTCTTCATGAAGAAGCTTCAATCACAGAGCTAATCACTACTGCAAAAACCAGTGGCTGCACAGGAAACGGCTCGCTATGTGACAATCACAACTGTATCGCTGTGTGCGCACACAGCACGGAGAAGTAAACACATCGAGTGGTCGGCCAGCACTAACAAAACGGCTGATTCCTTGGTAATGAGTGGAGGTGAATCATCAAGCTAAATGGAGTTAACAATGAAGCCTCGGTCCGGGACTTTCCCTCAGGTATTTTTAGCTGTCTGTGTGCTCCTCCTTGTATTCTCTGCGTCTTTTCTTCCCCGGAATCTTTGTTTGCGATCTCTGATTAAGCTCACCACGCACAGGGCAAAGGTTAAGTTGCTCGAGTCTGGGATTCCTCAGAAAAGCGCCTCATTCTTGGCTGAGCTGCGCCATAAACACAGAGCTCCTTGCCACATAAACACACATACATGTATACAAAAAGAGGACTCAGGTTCCAGGCCATTGATAAAACTGCACACCGCCCCTCCTCTGTCACTCAGTTCCCCTCCCTGTTCCTCTTTTAATGGCTTTTTGAAGGGGACTGAAAGCTTTTCTCCTGACGCTCGGCCCCAGCTTGTTTAAACAAGTTAATTGCTGGGGTTGATCTGACGGGACTCCGGTGCCTCTGAGGGTCCGTCACAGACTCTGTGCTGCCAGTCGCGGGGACAAAGGGACACTAATCCCAACTCAACTGGGTGACCGGCGGTATAGCGACGACGTGAAGACTACTCAACAAAACATACTGCTGAATAAGAAGAGGATCTAGAGGACTGGATAAGATGCATCAAGGATGGTACATCTGTACGGGAAAACAAAAACAGTGCAGGAACGTAAAAATCTATTTTTTGAGTCCACCCTCATGTTCTCCTCGTGCAGCCCAGATATCAGTATTGACAACATCATTGTAAAACTCGGATTTTAAGACTCTTGTTTTATGGATCAGAGGACTCATTAGCATGCATGAGCTATAACTTCCAATCAATATATCACTAATGGCAACTCTTCCTGCTTGGTGAGGGCACTAATTATTGATCACCGGGAAAATAAAAATGGACTTGTAAGTTGGCTCCTCGGCTGAAGCACTGTGCTACTTTCGATGCTGTGCGTTTGGTAGGCGGAGCTGTGAGAACTGCAGGAATATGTCATAAAAGGGCAAAAGTGTGTTTTGAAAGTGTTCCGAGTTCAATTCATTAGCTCACGAGCTGCCTGGGATGTTATGGACTGTATCTTGTACTTAACCACCTCCTAATCTCTCCAGGAAAGATGTCACAGTAATCAAAGTCTTCAAACAACTGCTGTTCACTGATCCCCGGGCCAAGACGAGCGAATAAAATGACCACGCCATTTCTTTTTTATATTGAGCTTGAGAGGAGACTCGGTAGAGAATCGGAGGGACAATAGCGACGAAGAGATAAACCATAGGCGGAGAGGGTAAAAGAGGGGTACGTGGGGAGGTCACCTCTCCAGAGGGATGGAGTCGAATCAAAACGGCTCCGTATGAGGAAAAGACCGTCTGACATCCCCTCCAAAGGAGTGGTGACACACAGATAGCAGAGGGGGAAATGAAGAATGCTGAGAAGAGCTGGGGGGGTTATTGATTAAGAGAGCGGGCAAAGTGTGAGAGGAGACGGCCCAGCACGGCAGCAAAAGGTAGACTTAAGAAGGTGTGATGAAAAGGAGGACTAAAACGCACGGGGAAGAGCAAAAAGGGGGGATGAGAGCCGGTTCAGACTCAATCAGCAGGTAAGAGGCGAGAGAGAAAGAACGAGTGGGGGTAATGTCAGTGAGACACAATTATACCACCGCGCACCTCTAAAGTAAGCCCCTGGTGGCTGAGGAGCGGATGAAAGTGAGCAAGAGAGCGATAGTGATAGTGAGATGGTTAACATGTTCCCAGCCGTCCCAGGCACCCCTGCTGTCCCTGCCAGTCAGCCGGCACCCCGCTCTCCTCCTAATGAGTTGTTTACATCCACGGCAGCACATCAACGCCTCACCTCCAAGTCATGGTTCGCAGCGTCAATACGATACGTTAAAAGGTCCCATATTTAACGCTTCAACACTTCCGGTGTTTCATTTGAAGTTTCGATATCGTGAGATATATTTGTACGGGTTTGTGTACAAAAAGAAATATAACTCTTCCTTCTCTCCCCCCCCCCCCCCCCGTGCTTTCTCTCGGGAGCTCTAGCAAGGACAGCCGGGTTTGTGTTGGGTCAGCCCTTCAAAAAGAGAGGCCTCTCTTTTTGAAGGGCTTTTTGAGTTTGTAAAACTCATCAGTAAATACAAATGACAACGGTCAGGATAAAAGAAATCCAGCAATAGCGCGAAAAAAATAGTACAAAAAACTGAAAAGATCATTGGCAAAAAAAGTAGGGCAAATTTCAAGTAAACAAAAAAAAACATCTCAAAAAGTTACCGAAGTCCTGACACCTCATTTGAAGGCCCAGTTTCTGAATAAGAGCCGTGTGCATTTCTCAGTGGATTCAAAAGAGACTTTCTACAATATGGGTCCTTTGGATCTTTTTGCAACAGCTCCCTTTTTGAGAATCAGGGGGGCAAAGAAACTGCAACAGTTATCATCACTTCTTTTCCCTCGGTTCGTCCCTAATTCCTGCGACTCAGATGCCCGGGGGATTGTGTATCAGTCTTCTTTAATGACCAAGATTAATGTTAAGTAGCATTATGGTAATGGCGGTAGCAGGCCTATTCCACTTTATTAAATAAAGCTGCCTGAAAATGAATACGATTATGGATTCTTGTGTTGTTAATGGAGCGTGGCAGAGAACAATGTTGACTTTTCTTCTCATTATTGTTTTGATATGATGATCAGGCGGTGCTGTATTCTGCTTCATGTGCACACACATGCACGCACACACACGCACGCAGACACACACACACACACACACACACACTCATACACACAAGGAGCCTCAGAGAGAGGCTTTAATCTTTATCTAGTAATATAAAATGTAGCGCAACAGCAGGGACTTTAGCTGTCTTCTGTGTGTGTGTGTGTGTGTGTGTGTGTGTGTGTGTGTGTGTGTGTGTGTGTGTGTGTGTGTGTGTGTGCAGAAGTGCAGTGCAAGAGGCAAAGTAGGAGATAGTAAGAGTTACTGTACTCTTCACTGCATCCTCAGCACTCCCTTTAAATTTCAGAAGAAGCACCTCAAGATGTTCTGCAGTGGCCCAGAAATCAAAACCTCTGCTGTGAGATTTATAAAAATGTACAATTTTCAACTGGATTACAACTGCCGGGATATTTTTGCTTTTAAGAGGAGCCTGGTGATCTTGAAAGATGGAGACATGAGAGCTGTCTGGATTAGTTGAGCTTTTGTTTGAAGCTCACCACCTGTACATGTGCGTGCCTGTGCATGTAATCTGTGTGAGCATGCACATGTGTGGCACAGAGGCCAAACTCATAAAGCCTCACCCTGGCTTTGGGGTCTCCCCTCATGGGATGATCTTTCAGTTGTCCTCAGTCTCCTCTCCTCCAACCCTCAATTACCCCCAGAACACACTCCGCCCTTTTTCTTCTGCTCATGTCCCCCGAGTCGCAGACAACAGAGCACTTAACCTCAACAGGCCTCACCCTCATAGTCTGCCCCCGACACAGACACAGCATCACATCAGTTTGCCTCACATTTAGCCCGAGATATGAAAGATTAATGTAGGAGAAGAAGGGGGGGGGGGGGGGGGGGGGGGGGGGGGGGCAAATCAGCGTTCAGGGTCTGCTCTCACTTGTGCTCGCCCTGGAACTGCTTGGGCTCTGCAGTTTTAGCTGGAGCGCTGAAAGGAAGACGGCATCATGCCGAGCTTTCCGCCCCGGTGTCACTTTCAGTTTACCTTCCCCTGCTGAGAATCCTCCACCAATTATTTGGGGCTATAGCACACACACTTGCTTTCCTTCCTGCAACAAAGAACGACATCAATTACTGTGTCTTCTGGGATCTCTGAGGGAAAGAAAAAAAACAAAAAAACTAGCGTTGGATTTTGGACTGCATTACCTTAAGTGGGAGACCTATCAGCAAATCAAAACATGCAGTGGCCACCTCTAAATTTCATTGTGCTACCTGTCCTACAACAGCTACTGGCTGTTAATTTAATGTGTAGGGAATCTGTCGATAAACATTTAAGAGGCTCTGCTGCTTCTTTCTATGAAGAGATATAGGCTGGAGTAAGGTTACAAGGGAAATACAATTGGATAAAAAGACAATTCAATGATATAAATAGATTACACGGCACCATCTATTTCTTTAAGTAATGTAAAGGCGCTTTACCATCTCTGACCTGAGACACAGTAAGAGAGGCGGAGGAAGAGAGGCGGAGAAGACCACCCTGATGAAAAACACACACACGCAGCTCGTCTCGTGCACATCAAATATTAAGAGCCAATATTAGCCCAGTCTTTTGTCAGCCCCATCGCCATTGCCAGGGCTGGAACCAGCCTTATGAGCGCGCATGTGCACACATGCACGTGTATCCGTGTACTCGTGTGCGTTTTCTTGACGTGAAAGTAATTGTGACTGACGCGTGCGTGTGTGTGTGTGTGTGTGTGTGTGTGTGTGTGTGTGTGTGTGTGTGTGTGTGTGTGTGTACAGTAGCTGTGAAGGGGGGGAGAGGTCACCCACAGGGCACTGCTCAAAAAAAAGGAGCACTTCTAGATTTTAGTGCTTTCTTGGGAGCGTGGGGTTGAAAGGGGGGTTTTGAAAGCGAATATTTGTACTGCATGATTTCAGCTCTCAGTGAGGGGAGAGCTGGTATGGGCAAGCACCGCGCTTAAGGAGCTGACCTCATCTAGTGCCGTGGCATGACCATAACTGGTGATCCCACCCGCTTGAAAGTCTCTCTCCCTTCCCACTCCAGCGTCAGAAGTTCAAATCTGTCACATTTCATTCGCATGACTGAATGTGCTACTTTTTTTTTTCTTTTTTCAAACCAATATGTCAATAAAACATCCGAGCAAAACAACCCCCTAAAAGCCAGCCAAAGGTGGTGCAAACAGCAGCATGCTCCCAGACGTTCAGGGCGACTTAGTGCTTAGTATTTGGGCAAGGGAATAACGTCTTGCTCTTTCTGCAGCAACAGTTAAGGTTGCAGAGTGTTACAGAGTTGTCTTGAGCTCCCTCTTCTCAAAGCCCTGTGTTCTCTCCCATGGCACTCCCCCTCTTCCCTCCCCCCTCACCAACACCCCTCCGACTGCTTCCATCGACGCGCGAGATGCCTCAAAAGGCGCTTTTTCCCAAAATAAAACCAAATTTTAAAAAATTGCTGCGAGCACTTGCTGTTATTGGATGGGCTGAATTGGGCTTGGAGAACAAAGAAAGCTCATCCAGTGGGCCAATTTGTCCCGCTGCGAAAGCAACGTGGCACTCGTACTCACCCCGCACAGGGTAGGAGGAGGTAAAGTTTGGGGGTCGGTGTTTGGCGATTGAGTGTGGCCCCCTCTGACATGTGCTGCTCCCTGAAGAACTGCTAGAGAAGTCATGTCATCGCAATCGTAGTTGTTTCTATCAAAGTGGTGCTCACAGCAAATTGGTGCATGGATCCATCAACTAGCTCCTGTGTCCCAAGGACGTAACAGGATTATACAAATAACTGTAGGGAGCAGAGCACTGCTCTGTCCAGGTGCAGCTCCACTGAACGTCTAGCAGAACTGTAGAAGCTTATTCTTGTTTTCTTTTTAATTTCCGACATTTCCACTTGTATTCTGCTCATGCAGAAATACCCTATGACCACTGTTTCACTTCAGCCTGGTAACCTCAAAGCAACGAAAGGCCCGAAACACACATTTCTACCGCGATCTCCCCCGTACAACGTCGAAGCTTCAGTTCTCTAATCTCTGGACACAGTCCCTTATTCATTATTCAGCTAACCCAGGACTAAATTGATTTCCTGCCCTCATCCCTCACCTCCCACCGGCCTCCTCTTCCTCTCAGATAGACATTCCAAACAGAGTGCAAAGGGCCCGGCCGCACGAGCGAGTATTCAGGGGTGTTTGGAGAATATAGCCTGCATTTGAGCTGGTTTAGGATTTCACATAAACACACCTTGATCCCTAAATCTCTGCTAAGCCTGTTTCAGTTTCCAACGGCAGGGAGAGAGCCTGCTCAAACACTTTGGCGGGCAGGCCGCAGGACAGATCATGTACAGTATGGAGACTGTAGAACATTCAGAAGAACATCTGAATGTAAATTAATTAGTCTTGCTTATGCATGTGGACAGTGTGTTGTAATACCCAGTGTGTGTGTGTGTGTGTGTGTGTGTGTGTGTGTGTGAGAGAGTGTGTTGATAACCCCGTGCATGCAGCTGCCCTCCCCACAGGGATCTGCCCCTTCAGACACATTTTCACCTCATCTGCGTTTAAGGGCATTAATATTGCACCAGCCACAGTGGCAGGGTTAAATGGATGACTGGGGGGCAAGAGGGGGGCTGAATGTCAAATGCAATCCCACCACACTCCGCCCTCCTCCCTCCCTCTCCCATCTTCTCCTCTTTGCTCTGATCGGCCACGACGTGAGGAGTTCAGGGGGGACGCTGTAGCCGGCTCTCCACAGAGACCAGATCCAGGAGCCACAGCACCAGCATGTGTTCTGTGTTTAGAGGAATATATAATCCCTCTCATCTGCATTTACATTAGCAGCCCCTGCTGTTCTTACTGTCTCCCTCCCCGTCGCTCGCCATCCATCTATGCATTCGCAAAACCCAACAAATGGGACAAAGACAGAGAAGATGGTAATGTGTTCTGCTGCAGACCTTCAAATGTTACTTTGACAATTTTCAATTTTTCATGTATTTCAGGGAATACATTTAAAACGATTAAAAGCAAATGTTTACAAGCTTGATACTGTCTTTGTGTCCCGAGAGACCAGGACAGCAAGTGCAGCAAAAGACAAGGTCCAAACCGTCGCTATCATGTGAATCTGCGCCGCAGGGACTATCATGCGACGCAAACACCGAGGCCTTTCATGTCGGTTCTTTAAATTAAGTCCCACTCCTATTGTTGAATTCAACGACGACACATTTTGTAGGCTGGTTGAGAAAGGGAAGAAAATAAGGGGAGGTGTCAAGGGAGACTGACATCATCGAGGTCACTCGGAGGTTAAGTTAACAGGCATACAAGCTCCTGAAAAATTAAAAGCTTGAGCTCACGAAAGCTGCACTCTGAGCACAAGTGACATGACGTGGAGTTGTGAAAAGAGTGCAATGTAGAGGGGCAAGTAGGGGCGTGCGCGCGCACAGGCACACACACACACACACACACACACACACACACACACACACACACACACACACACACACACACACACACACACACACACACACACACACACACACACACACACACACACACACACACACACACACACACACACACACACACACACACACAGCGCTGGTGTTAATGCACTTGGTGTGCTTATCAGCTTCCACATGGGTAACCGTGCAACACAGACACACACACACACACACTCCCCATTCTTCCTGCTCGGAGTCAGACAGAAAGATTCGCACAAACCATTCCCGGTGATTGAGTGCTCAGTGGAGTGAGCACCTGCAGATCCACACCAACAGGACAGATGCACTGACAAAGCTCCTGATGGACGGATCATATCTCTTTCTCTCCGTGTTTCTCCCCGTCTCTGTCCACGCACGCGCACGTCCAGGAGCGGTTGTGCTTGGTGAAGTGTGAGGTATAAGCGTTGTTATGCAGGGTCATGGGGGGCAAGGTGTCAGTACTTCATCTCTGAAGTGATAGAATACCAATTACAATGTGTTAGAATGCCAATTACCTAGCGTTATACTGTGCATCAGTGGCAGAGCCAAGTCGGCAAATTTGGATAGGAGTGGGCGAAGTGCAGTCAGTGGTTCTATTACAAAAAAAACGCCTTCTGAATATTCTTTCTCAATTTATCAAATAACACACTATGGTTGAATTGTATATTGTGATTTTCATAACTGAAAATAGGATTTTGAAGAGCATTTAAAAAAAGGATTGGGGTTTTCATATTCCCTATATACACATATACTGGGAAATTTTTTAATTTCTAGTTGCTCTCAATGTATACAAACATTCACATACATACATATATGTATCTATACAGTACACACACACGCACACGCACACACACACTTGATTAGGAACACCTGCAAACCTACTTATTCCTGAAATTACCCAGCCAGTCATGTGACAGCAATGCAATGCGTAAAATAATGCCGATATAGGTCCGGTGCCTCAGTCAATGTCAACATCAAACATCAGAATAATGACAAAATGTCATCTCAGAGTCTTCGGCCGTTGCATGATTATTGATGCTGGTTTGCATATTTCAGAAAACTGCTTCTCTTGGGACACACACACACACACACACACACACACACACACACACACACACACACACACACACACACACACACACACACACACACACACACACACACACACACACACACACACACACACACACACACACACACACACACACACAAAAAGCTTGCAGCAGCTCTACGGGCAGGAACCGCTTTGTGATGAAAGAGGTCAGATGAGAATGGCCAGACTGGCCGGAGCTGACAGAAAGCCCACGTTAACTCAGATAACCACTCTATGTTGAGCAGAAATGCATCTTGGAATGCACAACACGTTGAACCTTGAGGCAGATGGGCTTCGCTGTCAGGTTCCACTCCTGTCAGTCCAGAACAGAAATCTGAGGCTGCAGTGGACATGGGGCTCAAAAACACTGGACAGCTCAAGACAGGAAGAACATAGCCTGGTCTGATGAATTGGTTTCTGCTGAGGCTGCAGATGGTGGGGTCAGACCCCATGGACTCCATGGACCCAACCTGCCTTGTGTCAACAGTCCAGGCTGCTGCTGCTGGTGGTGGTGTGATGGTGTGGGGAGTGTTTTCTTGGTACTCTCTTTGGGCCCCTTAATGCCAATCAGACAATATTTGAATGACACTTTGGACCTCTGTATTGATGCTGACCATCTACAACCCTCCACTGCCACATTCTACCATCTTCTAATGGCTACTTTCATCGTTACAAACCCAAAGTCGTCTCAAACTGGTTTCATTTACAAAAAAAATCCCTTGACTTCAGCAACCTCCCCAGTCATAAAATCTGAATTCAGAAGAAAACCTTTGGGATCTCGAATCTCAGAAGGTTGATTCAGATGAATGGCAAATCTTAAATTTGCCAATAACATCCAAATACTGTCCTTAGTTCACCCATTCAACAACATTCACCACAGCGTATGCAAATTTAAACCATTAACATGTGAAGTTTAACATTTCCTTGTTGTTTTATCCTTGACTGAAATAACTTTGACTCCTATATGGCTTATTAAATACCTCTCACATCTGTCAGCAGTGGTCTGTCTGTACACACATGTTTTGACAGCAGACATCAGATGAGTTGATACAGAATAATGAGTTGGTTAGCAGGGGGAGAAAAAAAAACACACAAGCTGCCAAGTCCATCTTCCCTTATTGACTATCTGCCTCCTCTACAAGCACTTTTGTCCATCTCTATTCAGAGACTTCTCTTAAGAACTGTTAGTAAACACAAAGGGATCCATCTCCACAGCATGTCAAAGATTTTGTTTTGTGAGCTCCAACGTACAAGAAAAAAGAAAAAAGAAAAAAAGCATTCTCACTCAAAACACATTTGATTTCAAGTTTTAGTCATGGTTTATGTCCTTGGGGCACCGGTCGAAATTTTTTCAAATTTCAGATTTTCTTGGCACAGATGACTAAAATGTGTCATTCGTCATTCAAACGCAATCTGAGCTCCTTTTTCTCTCTCCCTCCTCCAATTCCCCAAACCATACAGTATGCCATGTCATTTGATATATGTTGTTAGATATGAACGAGATGGTTCACTTATTCGTCTCTTGTCACTCTGTATTATAGGTTCTCAATAAGAAGGCTGTCCCTATTGTTGAGGTAAGTGGGAAAACTACACAAAGAGTTGGATCCCACCGGGGTGCGGACTCATTTGCTTAGTGTACACTGCTGAGCCTGTGCAGATGTGACACGTACTTCAGCAGATCTGGCACAAAGCAGAACATACAGTAGACGATGGTGAAAAGAAACAAGGGGTAAGAAAGTTGTAAAACTTGGTAGACCAAAGAGGAGATGGATGTTTTGGAGAGGAAAACCTGACAGTATAAAAATTGTAGATAGAATGCTAGTTTGTGACATAACAGCGCTGTCATTCAAAAAAACTAACAGACTGATTGAACTGCTTGCAAAGTAAAATGCGGCATAAACATTTATTTTCCACTAAGATGTGGAAAATCTGAGGTTTGAAATCAAAAACAAAATGAACAGCCGCACGCCTTTATTGGTGTTCCTTTTTGTGCACTGCACAAAATGTGCCTGTCTGCATATCATGAAGGAATCACAGAAAATCAGACAGTTTTGAGGGGAACGAGAGCAACCTTGAAATCATCTGCAAAAGACGGATTTTTTTCACAACACACATTCGCCTCCCTCCCTTCTCACTCCGCTGTGCATTGGATTTGAAACCAGAGTAAAAGACAGCAGTGAAGGAGACAAGTCTGTCACTTGTCTCCTTCCTCCTCCAGGTCAATTGACGCGATAATTACAAGACGGAGGCGAAGGTTGAAAAGCGACAGTTGGGGGCACACGCGTGCCTGCGAGAGCATTTTTTTTTTAATACATAAAGGGAGATGAGTACTTGAATAAGTGCACATGCTTTGAAGAGCAATTCATTATGCTGCCAGCTGTATTTGTTTATTTGTAATGAGCAACTAACTTTTTCACGGGAAACTTGGCTCTCACCAGATTCTGCGCCCTATTTTTCCCTCACAATCATGGCTCTTAACACACTGACCCGGGGAGCCAAAATTTCACAAAAACACAATCAAATGACAGAAAAACTGAAATGTTTTTTGGTTTTCAATTTCCAGAGCCAGGGCTGTGCTGAAAAAACAGATTCATTTGTTTTTGTTGTGTGAACATTGTCATGTTTAGTGAAGTTCCATCAAACTGATAGAGAAAATAGGCTTCATCGTGTTAATCAACCATAGTCGTGTGTTTTGATCTACAATTTCTGGGGTTTGCATTTGGGTCAGCGCCATCTTGGTTTTCTGAAAACAAATGTAACCATATTTGGAAGAGCGGTGGGTGGGTCTGACTGAGACCTCGTCTGTTGCACGTCCACCTGCGACCTGCAAGCGTTGGACAGGGCAAGCGGTCAATCACAAGGTATCCACGCCCCAATGCATACGGTCCTTTTTCGTCTATGTTACTCTAAATGTGACCATAATCACAAAATGAACATCATTCTGTATTAAAGACGACGTGAAACTAGAGACTGAGACAATAAACTCCTGACGTTAGCTGACTTCAAGTCGGGGGTAAAGTCATGTTCTCATAGACTTCTATAGAAACTGACTTCTTTTTGCAACCGATGAGTCACCCTATGCTGATCTTTCTAGAAATTAACAGGCTTCATGCATGTCATTTCTGGACCCGGAGTCTACCTCCATTTTCATACACGGTCTATGTTCAGACCCCAAAGTGATGCTGCACACCATAGCAACGTAGCAATCCAACTTTTTTTGTAAGAAGACAAAAAAAAAATCATAGGATGGCAATAACCTTTCAAATGCATTCAGCTGAATTTGTCTTTAGCACAATAACATTGTGATGAAGACAAAGCATGCGCATCTTCTTCTTCTTTTTGGTTGACACCTGACAGGTAGTGTCATTCCTAGCTGTTTAATTGCTGTGAATTGCATTTGGTTGACTGACAGATACGTGCCCTGTGATGGGCCGACAGGTCTTCTGGAGTAGACACGTAAATGATAGGCATGGTGATGGGAGGTTGAGTCTTTGTGAATATTTTTTTTCCATGGCAACACTTAAGATTGAAATTCTCTCTTTAGCCATCCATGCCCGATAAATTCTAACATTTTTAATCGTTGGTGCAGTCTTTGAAATAAGTGTGTGGCGCTACTCTGCATTTCAAAGATAAGTGGTGTTTATCTTCTGCATAACACATCCGCAATGGTCCCTAAAATAACCCTCAGATATGAATATAAAGCTCAGGTAATGTTGTACATTAGAAGGTCCAGTGAGTATTAACATAAAAGTCTAGTACAAAGAACTGAAAGATAAATGTGGCAATAAATGCAGTGGAATTAAAGTTTCCCCCCCCCCCCAAGCTTTGTTCCGAACAACCAGACTTCTGAGTCTAGGATGTCAGTGAGTCATTCATTTGGCCCCCGGGGACAACATTCAAGCTTTCTCATCTCCTGCGTCCATTCTCTCTGTGTCCCTCTCTTTCTTTCTGGTGCTAGGGCTTTCTTCTTCCCTTGTTCAACAGCTGTGGAGCAGGGTTAGGGTCAAGGGAATCTCACACACACCCACACATGCACAAGCACACACACACACAAGGATGTGCTACTGTTAGGCTTGAATGCAGCTGAGGGTGTGGAGGCACAGGGCTGGATTTTCCCATGCCAATAGTAAACTGCGGGCCATATTTGAAACTGTGGGGAGACCTCCACTGCCCTCTGGATCCCTCCCCTGGCCCCTGGCCCAGGGGCTGTGTCTTGTCCCCTGCTGGGACACTCAATGGACCCTATGTGTGTGTGTGTGTGTGTGTGTGTGTGTGTGTGTGTGTGTGACTGTGTGTGCATTGTGCGTTAATGGCCAATCTCAGGAGGGGTTCCGTCATTCAGTCATCCGCCATTCAGCCACCAGCCTCAACATTGCGAGCCGCCAGCCCCTCGCCGAGGGCAAGTCATCTGTCTTTAAATGACAACAAACAGCAATCTTTCCCTCCGTGCTGAAAACCCTGCTTATTTCCCTAATGCTCCATTTTTCTTCAAGTCCCCAATTCATTTTCTGAAAGTCACTGTCTTGGTAAATATATCTTTTCGGCCTGTTTTTTCGCCCCCTCCTGTGTTTTGGGCTCACAGAATTACTGTTTGCCTTGCTCTGTCCCTCCCTCCTTCCGTCCTTGCAGAAATCTATCCAGTCCCAGGGTTTGTGTCCGACATCTCCTGCAGAGGGAGTTGAAAGCATTCCTCTGTCTCCCCTGTCATCATGGCTTATTTAATAACTATCCCAATAAAGTCAACAACAAGGCCCGCGATGCAACCCCCCTTTTCCATTGTGGGCCCCCAACCCTCGCCCTCAGGTCTGATGAATGGGGCCATCAGGCATGCCAGCTGCCCCGGAGGTGAGCAGGCTGCCCCCGTCGGGCAGCCAGGCCACCAAGCCAGGGGGAGGAAGTGGAGCAGAGCGGAGAGGGACAGGGCCGGGCCGGCATGCCAGAACTCACACTAGGCAAAGCTTGGACAGAAAGAGCTAGTGGAAATATGGCGAAACATAGGGAGGGCCGGTGAAGCAGAGGGGTACAGGATGCACACGCAAACAGGGGGCCAGCCTGGGCGCCAGCAACACAGTGGGCAGTATGGCTACACACACACAACATGTTTTCGCTCGCTGCTTACTCAGGACTTTCCATTTCTCCTGACAACATTTGTTCCATAATGTAGGTAGTTATTGCCTTGGTAACATGCGGAAAACCCAGAAAAACAAAATGGAAAAAAGTCAAACTGAGTACATTTGCATTTGTCAAATGTGTTTTGCATTAATTAGGGAAAACGTAGATCTTTTTTCATAATGATAACTCAGAAGCATACTGTACAAGAAAAGCTTATAAGCCTTTCATGTAGTATTGAAGTTACATAGTTTGTGCTTTATTTTTGCACAGACATGCAGACAAAGAGAGACAAAAGCGTTAAAGTGGCTAAGTAAAGGAGGCAGATTATGATGCCAAATTATGAATCGTTAATCATGCAAACACACATCGGGTATGTACTCATATGCGTTAATCTGCAAGGCCTCACTCGTGTATTAATAAAAGGTTATTAGAGCAGGCTACGCATGGTCATGCAGCATAAACACATATAAGTGACAATAGCTCCACAGCTGGCCATTTCATTCTAAACCAGAACTGTGCAGAAAACATAATGAGCGTTGATTATTGGCAGGCAAAAGTTGTTTCCGCACTACCTGCCATTATTCTTGACTTTACCCTCTCTAGCGGCATATGTGATCCCCTCCCATCCGCTTCTGCCAAATAGCGAGCCATGCCCTCTATTCATTACAAGGCAGTCTCCCCGGGCCACTCACACCGCTGCTGCCAGCCCTGGGCGAGTTGTGCAGACACACAGAGATGGTGAGTCGGTCAGAGCGACACATCTTGACAGTGTGAGAGAGGAGCAGAAGCTGAATGTCTCCCCATTGCACATGAATCTTGAAGTGAAACAGGAAGCCATCCAGGATGAGGGGGATGCTATTCAACCGAGATTGTGCATCAAGCTTGCATAAGACATATGGAGGATTCAAAGATAATGACATTCGCAAATGTTTTTCTTAAGCTACGCTTCTGCGGAGAGACTGGTTACATTTACTCAAGGATAGTTTGCCCGCTAGAGTCTTTACACCTCAACTACCTTTGATTTTCTGTTGAGTTCCCACTATATTCCCTAGCAGCCACTGGGATAGCTGCTTCCTTACCTGTTAAAACTTGTTTCATCTCCATCCAGCTCAATTTCTCTATTTACATTCCCATCCTTCATCATTGGGGAGATCCTTATTTTCTGTATCCGAGCAAACATTTTTATAAATGCAAACAGGCTCTCTGAAGGCAGCTTCAGAGGCGAGACCTGCCCCGTACCTGAGAGCGTAAGCAGCATGTCTCTCCCGGACCCGGCCCTCGGAGTAAGCACAGCTGTGTTGAATATTTCCCTCACTCTTCAGTTCATTTGGGGGTGATCCGAGCCCAGTTAGCCCCGAGGACATGGAGAGGTAAACAGACCTGACTATCAAAGCAAACCAACCCAGTCAGAAAGACTGGAATATGAGCCTCTGACCAGTGATGCTGTGGATGCAGGCACACGGGTAGGCAGCAGCTGGGATGAGCTCAAAGGCTGCATGACAGCAGCTGACTGGACCTGGTGCTCGCAGGCTGAGAAAACAAGATTCCCTAAATCATCAGTGGGCAGCAGAAGGATTGAATGTCCACTGTAGCCATTAACTGTAATCCCGGCACTCAAAGTGGGACATAAAATCACCCGGGGACTAATTGATTACACATTGTTAAATTTGACTGCATTTTATGACATTCTGGGAGCCTTCTCTGACAAACGTTTGTAGACATGTCCAAAAAAAAAAAAAAAAACTGCTCAAATTCACTATTGCACATATTGCAAAATCTCCCTAAAATATTACAAAACGAGTGGTGCCCTACTACACTCGCTATACAGCCTCTTAAAATATCCAAAATACAACCAGAATATATCTCTTTCTCCCGGTGTTCAAAATTGAGGTATTTCAACATGCACATCTACACAAGATCAAAGCAACTGGCAAGAGGGAGAGAAATGCAAGTGGAGTGAAGCATCATGGTTATTAGAAATCTTAGTTCTGTATCAGGAAGAAAATTGCCTCCTCTAAACTCCCTAGGTTCACAAGGTACAAGTCAGCCTCTGGCTCCAATCATCCTCAGGTATGTTTTGGGGTTGTTGGTTTTTTTTTTGACCACACAAGTCATTCACTGAGGAAAAAAAGAACTACCAATTTGATGGCCAAACGTCCACGTGGCAGGGAGACGGAGGACGCAGGCAGAAAGGCACCGAAGCGGCCGTACTGCAACTGCCCACATCCTTAGTTCAACCCATCACCTAAACACAGACTCGTGCTCCAGGGGGAAATGACTGGATGCATTTAGCTCTGCCCATCACAGAGCACTATTCATCTTCAGGAAATAGCACGCTATGTGAGATGTGTTTAAGTTGAGCGCGTCAGAGGAGACAGACGTAATGTACTAACCACCCGCCTCTTCGATAGTGGTCAGCGGTAAGAGAAGAAAAAAACTGGAGAGCGTTTCTCTCACCGTGAATTTGAATCTGGTGAATTGGTGTATAATTGAGAAGCACAAACCCCCTGGCATCATTGCACCTTCATATATTGTCATTAAAGCAGCAGGCCACGGCCCTGGGGAGAGATCTTCACCTCTGTCAAGATGTGTCAACCTCCATAAATGTCTCCCTGCCCGCAGCGCGCGCAGCACCAATTCTCTGCCCGTAGCACACAGCGTATTAGTGGCGAGCAAATGCTAATTAGAGCCAACAGGTCCGTCACTGCGTGTACCCAGAGCAAACAAAGATTGAGTTCAGAGAATTTATGTTCCACTCGCCCGACGCACATCTGGAAACATCATTTGTCGGCGCAAATCACAGTCAACTCTATCCACACATCTAGAGCAGAGCTACAGAAACACATGTTTGATATAAGCGCCTGCCTTTGTAAGCTGTCGAAAGGTACGGAGTTAAAAAGAAAGAATAAGTCACACGGAAACACTGAGTTCATGTATTTCTTTCACACACAGCTGGGCATGTTTTGCCGACTATGTCACCAACATTAGCAGTGATGTCAGTGATGGATGTCCCTTGGCAGGCCCGGGCTTCAGAACCTCCTTTCACAGGACTTGGGAGTGTTTAAGCATCCATCTGGAATGGACTTCATTTATAGACTGACACTTTAGGCACAGTCATTGTGACACAGAATACTTTTTAAGATATTCTGAGGCATAAAATCCCTTTGTGTCAAAGGAAGGACATGAGTCGTGGAGAAAAAAGAAGGAACCAAATTTGATGGGAACAAATGGGGAAAAAAAGATGTGAGTGGGCATTTAACAAAGCCACTGTCTTATGGGTCCCCCAGGCCCTGACCAATTCAAATCTTCTAAATATCCTCTCATTTCTCTAGTGTTTACAATGTAATTTCTGCGGACGACTTAATAAGATCCTTGAGCTTCATTCGCTCTGCTGGGAAAATCCAGAATGAATTTCTCTCACTGAATCGGATGCTCTCTCTGTCTCTCCTTTTTTTTTTTCCTCAATCCGTGCGACGACTCCCTCCTCTCCTTTTTACACTCTTTCACTCTTTCAAGCTAAAGTGCCACTCTTTTGTGAATGGGCACAGAAATAAAGCTACAAAAAGTAAACTGTGAAAACTGAGTGACAGAGAGAGAAGGACTGTTTAAGTGTGTGTGTTCTTGGGGAGTTCCACGGAGGTGGGTGAGGGCTGTGAAAGGCCACATTGTTGATGTCAAAGCCTGTCAGCATCAAAGGGCTGATTCAGGTTGAGAGGAAACTCTCTCTCTCTCTCTCGCTCGCTCTCGCTGCACACACACACACACACTCGCTGTTACACTTGGCTCCCCGAAGACCCCCGAAAAAACATCACGGTTTGCTGTTCCTCCTCACCGCTGAAGAACAATATTTGGAATTGATGTGAAAACTCAGAGTGAGGTCAAGGGGCATACAGTGGCATGATTCAGTTTGTGAGTCGAAAATAAAGTGAGGTATCCCTCACTCCCTCAATATCCACTTTTTACAAAAATACACCCTTCTCCCGTGGCTCGAACGTACCGTTCTTAAGTGACACGTTCGTTTTAATAGAGCTCCCCCTCAAATTCCCACTCGCGCCAAGCTCACCTCAACTGTGCGTGAGCGCAAATGACTGTGTTTGGGTATGTAAATGATATTGTTCACAAAATCCTTATGCATCCTTTTTTTCCATTCCGTTCAGACCGCGTCGTCGGGAAAACCGCAGGGCTTATGGGGAGCTGTAATTACACCCACCGAAGCGCGTTACACTGGCGACTTCTGTGTGCGAGTGTGTATGTTTGTAAGGGTGCGCGTGTGTGAAGGCGGTATTAGTGTATGAATTAGTAAAGTTAGACACCAGGAGCTGTGCCACCGTGTCAGGATGAGATTTAACGAGCTATAATAACGAGCTTTAATGAGCTTAATTAGGAATCCATGCAATCCCCATGGAAACGCCTCAACCCCACAGAACCCGGCTCCGGGTCTGAGGAACTTTCAATTGGATTACTGTGGCTAATGTCAGTGAGACGACAACAACAGTGAAAACAAACAGCGCTGGAGCAGAGCGGAGAGAGGAGGAGATGGTGGGATGAACGAGAAGGGGGGGGGGGGGATAGTCAGAGAAGGACCTTTGGCAGTGGGGGAATACCTGCTGAGGGATGATGGGAGGAGGAGGGAGGAGGGATAACCAGCAGAACCAGTAGGATTAGTGTCGCTCGGAGATTTGGCTTGTGCATGGTAAACCAATGAGGACAAGTTCCAACATCCACACTTTTTTCACTCCGGTGATAATTGTGCTTCCAAACCTAATTAACCCCTACATCTCCTCCTTACATCTTCCCCCAGCATATTTTGCCTTTCCTTACTTTGAGCCGATACATGCGAGTTCCACAAAAAACATTTTTGCAAACATTGTGAGAAAAGGTTCAAATGTTCATTGGAAAAATATGAAGAATCCATGCACAGGGGGAGATGGGAATTGATTTGTAGTGACAATGTCTTCATCTAGTTTAATTTGTAGGTGTGTGGACGCACATAGTGCATATCAGGGCAGCTTCGCAGCTAAAGGTTAAAAGAAGGAAACACAACTTGCTAGGAAAATCAACAGATGAGTTTTACAGGTGCCTTTTTTTTTTTGTAATGTAATCTCATTGCAGTCAGTTGATGGGAAATACAGATTCATTTTGCCAACTTTTGGACATTCACTGAGAACTGCTGCAGTATTTCAGGGCATACCTAATCTTTCAACCCCGTCCTCCGTCTGTCTCTCCGTGATCAGTTTGCCTTGCGGCCGCCACAGGGAGGTTCTGTAAAGTGCAGCTCGACAATGACGGAGTGACCTTTCTGATAAGCATGATAAAGCTGCCCATCCCGGCTCTTCCCTGTCCCTCCCCTGTTATGTGCACTACACACACACACACACACACACAAACACACACGCACAAACAAATGTGGGCGTGCACAGACACACATGCGCAGACGTATCTGATGACCTACACTCTGACAAGTCCTCCCCCCAAGGGATTTTTACACATGCACACACGCACACGCACACAAACTAGACTAAACTCTTCTCAGGCAAAGGATCATGGGGTGTCATCTGGCAGGTGGGGTATCACTGGACCCTGCGAGCTGGGAATATTGAGGGTGGGGGTGAGTGGTTATATAAAGGTCACAAAGGTCTCTCGGACAACACAGTGCATCAATGCATGCAGGGGGGGGGGGGGGTCATCTTTCACCATCTATCTGCCGGATTCTCCCATGCCTGTGGCAAGTCCCTCCGTTGTCTCACTATATATAGTTCCCTCGCTTCCCCTGGATTCTTTGCGATGTCCTGCTGCGCCGCAGAGAGTCTGGGGCTCATCATTATAAATCAGCCTGTTAGAAGGAATAAAATTTTAAAGAGCTTCTCCCAGGATTCAAACTGAAGTCTCCATTAGTGAGGCCACAGCAAATGGTTGCTTGCATGGCAACACACAGCAAATCAACACTACAACCCCCTTTAATCACCCTCTCGCTGCCTTTGTTCTCCTCTCCTGTCTTCCTACCCCCCTCTGGGCTGTCTGATAAAGTTCAGTAAAGTCTTTGAGGAGGATAAAAATGTCAAAGCTGTGTTTACTATCCACGTGATGAAAATGTATTGTTCATTACATCTACATCTCCTGATTACATCTACATCTTCACCACTTATCTGCTGCATGATGGGAGAGTACGTCACAGAGATATATTTTCCCAACCTTGCCCACGTCGGCAAAGGTCAAGGGAGATGGGTGGGCAGCAGAGAGGGAGAGTGACAGCTCATCGCATCACGCTGTGGCCTCTGGCAAGGGGGCGAGGCTGCCGACACTGCCACAGATAGAAGGCAGCGGGGATGTGGGAAAGAAAGGGAAACAGGGCCACACAGCAGGAGTGCCCAGAAAGGCAGTGATTAGAAGGCAAGGAGGCAGATACAGAGAAGTACAACAACAGAGCTTTAAAAACACTGAAGATGCAGTTGCAATGTACCAGTTTCAGAGCGCACACGCTCGCAGACACACAGACAGACACAGGCTTGTGACATTATTTCATGTCAGCCTTTAGGGAGAGCTGAACTCCTCGCCTCATCATCCCCCTTCTCGATCGCTCTGTTCCCGGCCTGCTGCACGCCTCCGGGGCCAGCGAAGGCAGCGATTAACGACAACAGGGAGAGTGTGTATAAGTGTGTAAGTGTGTGTAAGGCCTGATCGTTAGAGCGGCCAACTTGTGTAATACAATTACAGAGGCTGCAGAGAAACTGCTAATGTGCACGCAGGCAGCTCTGTCAGATGGATCAGGTATTGAGTTTTCTATGCTTAATTCACTTTCCTGCACACACATGGGTGCATTAGTTAGATTAGAGTGGCGGGAGGGGACGGGTGGGGTGTGGGGGGGGGGGGGTATTGGTCTACCGCCGAGCCAAGCAGATTTGTTTAGTGGTGGTTGTCAATTACAACCCTGACCCTTGCGCTAAATGGCTGAAAAGAGAAAAGCAGACAAAGGCCAGACGAAATTGGTAAAGACATGGCCATTTGCTGCAGAAGATAACAAGTGGCATGTTGTGGAGTAAACAATGGTCAAAACACGGTGCGGGATGCCACACCAATAAAACAGAGTGCCTGGGGCCTGAAAAGGCAACGTGACCATCAGTAAGATTAGTGAGGCAATGTTAGCACTTGAATGCTGCAGTAATGGAACGGTACAAGGCCCGTGGTAGATGGGTACTTAAAAATATGAAATGGTAAACAAATTATTCCATTTGTCCTTTTTTAAAAGTCGTGTGCACTTTGAGAGACTGATTGTGGATGCAATCACTCATAACTGCTTACTCCTCATCCTCTGTATGGATTGCTGTTTTTTGAAAGACTGCGGATCAAACACAAATCCGTACAACACATTGTGATTATTCTACACATAAAAACATATCCCTCCATGTGTCCTCGTGTCTATGGGGAGATGTTTTTCACTAAAGCCGGAGCCACTCGTCTCAAGGGAATAGGACTCGGGACGACACAATCATAATGGTTGTTAGAGAAGCCTTATAACTCTCTTCCAGAGATTGATGAATAAATTAAATCACGCAGCAGCTCCTTTTCTCCAGTAGCTAAATGAGCAGCAGGGGGGTGGTGTGGGGGGCTGCAGTTTCCACAGTAAACACCTCCCTCCCATGTAAACACATATAATCACAACAAGATGGCCAGTGTAGCTCCGCTCGTAATTGTATCACTAAATTGAGATGAGTGAGTTTTAGGAGGGGGGAGAACATTATTGCCGTTTGCAGCGGATTGAATTAAAATGTCTGCTTCAGTCCCAAGAGACCACCCCGATACAAAGGACAGAGATGTCTGCGTCTGACTGAGGCCACACAGTAACAAATAATCTTGTAAGCATTTACAAAAAAAACTCCTTGTAGCCTCTGACAGGATTTTTTTCCTTTCTTCCATCTGACACCCAGCTTCTTCTAACAGTGAGAGAAGGGCGCCAGAGTGGGGGGAGAAATGAAGAGTAAAGTTGGATGTGACAGTCTGTGCCAAGGAAACATTTAACCGCTGATGGATGTTAGACAGCTACATCCCCTCATTGTGACACATCCATCAGTGTTGATCACTTTTGTCCTCCCACTTGTCCGGTCCTTGGTACACACACGCCTGTGTGTGTGTGTGTGTGTGTGTGTGTGTGTGTGTGTGTGTGTGTGTGTGTGTGTGTGTGTGTGTGTGTGTGTGTGTGTGTGTGTGTGTGTGTGTGTGTGTGTGTGTGTGTGTGTGTGTCTGTGTGTGTGTGTGTGTGTGTTTGTGTGTGCGTGTCAGAATGGCTTTGACCAATGCATTTGACTCCACGACCGCTGACTTCAGACGGGACAGCATGTCAAAGGAGTGGCCCGCTGACGCTCCGTGGATTTGACATGGCCCGTTGAAATTCCTTTGACAGTACACTGCATTCTGTCAAGTTCTCACTAAAACAAACCGCGGCAACAGAAATCAAATGGAAGCTACAGTGTAAATATTACAACTTGGGTTGCTCATGGCCTCACCCTCCAATTCAGTCGTTGTGGAAACAACTGCCAACAAGAAAAATGGCAGGCAAAACCAAAACCAGGTTGTGCTGGTATCTGGTGTTTCACAGGAGTGCAACACAATAAGGGTCTGATTACACCGGCAAATATCCGAGGGGGGGAAAAAACTGCGGAGGAATGGAAATGCGCATTTCAGTCGGTAACGCTCAAAGCCCCCCGATCCTCGCAACACATTGGCGTGTTCAACATTGCTGTATTTGTTTACCAGATTTGTTGCCTCTTTTCCACGAACAAAAAAGCCACACAAAGCTACCCAGAATAGCTGTGGGTTAATGTGCCTCACATGTGGATGCTCTCAGCGTGTTCATCCTGCAACGCAGCTTAGGAGTGGCTGTACTATCCCCGTCTCATTTCATCCCTTGTCTCAGCCTCCCCTTCTCCGCTGCTCGCCTTTTAGCCGGTATCAGGGCCTTTGTTGGCGAGCTCTTGTGCTGGAGCAGGCTGCTAAATAAAACATTTGGCATGGTTAAACAGCGATGACACAAAAAAAAAAAAAGGCAAGCTAGGAAGTCTTTGCAGACTTGTAAAAAACTGAAATACCATGATTTAGTAACGCGCCGCTTTCTACTAAACGCTTGGAGTCAGGAATGTGTGCAGACGGATTTAAACAAGCAGCTACTGAAGGAAACTCATCAGGAGGTATGATTTACCAGTGTACTGCGCCTTCCTTTACACAGCGGAGGTTCACCCCGCGAGTTGGCCTCACCCACCGCATCTCTCCAGCGCAACCCCCTCGGCTTTTACCTGACGGATCGGTTTGCCTCACGTCAGCCTAAAAAAACCATGGGAACCCCTGTGCATGGTGTGTCACCGCTGAATTATCGGTTTCCGCTGCACATGGTCCGGCATATCTGCAGCAGGCCATTATGGTGTATCAGTTTACAGTTAGCGCGCTGACTGCAGTGCAGCTGGCGTACTGTATGGGGTCATAGTTTACGGAGGTCTGGAATTAGAGAAACAAGCCTGTCATCTCACTCGGCCTGGTCATTTTTTCCAAACTGAGATCTCATTTCTCCATCAACTTGACTTGGGGGAGAACAGCTCTGCAAAATCTTCCACCTTGTTAAAGAGCAATACTTAAAAAAAAAATGTGCATGCAAAAATACTAATCCTTCATCCTCGTCCATATTGATACTGGCAAGTCCGAAAAACATGAATTAACTGGCTTGAAAACATGTTTGGAAATGTAGAAATTGATTCTTCCTGTTGCGATAGCACCGAGGGCATGTTCTAATCTGCAGGCAGCCCAGTACGGTCTGATATTGGCATACATGTCGCACTAAGCGTCTGTACCAATATTGTGGGTTCCATGCCTGGACAGATTGGAAGCCCGGGGAGGTTAAACAGCAAACAAGAGTTGTGTTTACTTTCCGAATTCGGAGCTAGAATGCTCCTCTGTATACAAAATAGGGCCAATTCAGACATTTGACCTGGTTTAGGGTGGGAAAAAAAGACATTTTGCTTGCTCTCTCTCTCTCTCTCTCTCTCTCTCTCTCTCTCTCTCTCTCTCTCTCTCTCTCTCTCTCTCTCTCTCTCTCTCTCTCTCTCTCTCTCTCTCTCTCTCTCTCTCTCTCTCTCTCTCTCTCTCTCTCTCTCTCTCTCTCTCTCTCTCTCTCTCTCTCTCTCTCTGCATTTCAGAGCAATCATCACAACAACATCCATTATTCACCTTCTGCCTACTGTTTGGTTAACTCTTTGAAAGGGGCAAATGCACAGCTGGAAGCTCTCGTCAACTGCCACTCCCTTACACAACCTGGGGGATTTGCATTTATTGTTCTGCGGATATTTCCTAACGCATTCAGGCAAGAACAGTCTCAGCCGATGAAGACGCGCGCGTGCGTTGTGATACAGAAATATTGAGAATCAGAGGGCAGCTGTACTTGACTTTCTCCCTCCCCCCCATCCTTTTGCGTTAGAACATCATGTAGGACAAGCGAGGACTGACGCTCTGAGCTCATTAATAATTCTGACATTTACAGCCGTGAACTTTCAGAGCTGCACAGGCTGCTTTCTGCCATTATCAACCTCATCGCCACAGTGTTCATTAAATGACGAATGCATACAAATCAAAGAGAACACAGCAACTGGAAACCTCTCATTTTTGCAGATTTTAGAGCAGAAGAAGGGGAAAAAGAAGGAGGAGGAGGAGGTCAGCAGACAAATTGCAGCAGCTTCGACAGTGAGCTTCACATGTTAGGAGTCATAAAGTAACTCTTCACTGTGGGGCTCCTGTCTGGGCCCCATTTAAATTAGACCCATTGAGTTTGCCCCAGTTAAACACTTTCTGCCAGTACTTAGGTCCCCAGGGACTGATCGTGGAGATATGGCACACACACACATACGCAGGCTCACAATCACACCCTGTACAAACATAGGAAAGTGCTGACACCCAATAGCAATCTCAAGTTGCAAACTATTACCGGACTCGCAGTAACAAAGCCCAAAATGACGAAAAGAGGTCACGCGGTCGGGCGTTTGGGTTGTTGGAGGTAGCGACGGCGGTGGGGTTGGGTGCTTAACATCGGACTGTGGAAACATGATGTTTTCCACAACGCTGGTCATGGATTCCACAGTGTTTGCTGAGACTTGTTGAGAGTAATTACACCAAAGAATTACAAAAACACCCATTCATTACATGACTGCAACAGTCAGCATGATTCCAATAGCGTAGGGTTTTTTTTTTTCCCCAAACATCCCCGACTCTTAGCACACATTTTTGATTCTTCTATGCTCTTGTCAACAGGAGAACATGGAGGGTTGGTGGTGGGGGGATTAATCATACAACAGTGCATACCAATTGTGACGCTTTAATTTAGCACCTCATTTAACTCAGTAAAAACAACAACTTCACAGGCTGGCATTCTGACACACATTTAATTCTGCCCTCTGGTAATGGCCTGCTCTGTTTAAAAGTCTGTCTGGCAGCTCGGTAGATAACAGATGGAAGAAAAATGAAGGGAATTATGAGAAAGATTGATTTCCCGGGGATGAATGGTCTGGTATTCACATCGATTTATCTGAAAGAGACTTTCTCAGACTCTGTTATTGTTGAAGAAACACACACGAACACACACACACACACACACACTCTGCCACCATACATAGACAATATGCACGCACAACAGACACAAAATTATGGTCATACAGAAAGCAAAGAAAACAGAAGCGCGCTGAATTATGTGAGACAGAATGAAAATATTAGATGAGGTGATGAGAGGAGAAAGAGAGTTCACTGTTAAGGACAGAGCAATGACTTTCCCTTTCAAAAACAATAAAACTTCTGGATGAATCTACTTCTGGAAATGATTAATTTCCTACAAAAAATAAACACAAATGTGGTGTAACTGAACAAACCCGCCTTTTCTCATGCCCTCTCCCTACTGTCTTGTAAAGAAAATGTGTTCCTTTAGAAGAACAAGAAGAAGCATTGTCCTTTCAGGCGTCCAAAGCCCATCTTTGAGGAACCGTAATGTAAACCAGAGGCCATAACTTCTCTTGTGGCATCTCAAAGCAGACACAGGAATGGAGCAAAAAAAAAAAAAAAAGAGAGAATGAACCAAGGGGGGAGCGGGCGGATGAAGTCCCTCATTTGAGCCCCATAAAGTACAAGGAGGAACAAACATTTATCTGTGGCAAGCCTTTCAACTAAATGCTTTAAGAGCACAGAAATAACAGAAAGCAAGATGCTGATAAAGTGGAGACAGGAAATGGGGAGCGTGGGTCTCCTGCTCTCATGTTTCAGCCAGGACCTGTGGTCCCATACACCCCCCCCCCCTCTCCCTCTGTTCTGCTGACATACATAGACCACAACCCTCCCCAACCAGACATTAGTGCAGCGTCTGGAAACCACCACCCCGTCTCCACGATGCAGAGATGTGACACATTCAACGGCGAAATGGAGCCAACGGTTCGGTCTGCAGGTATATGAAGTGTGTGGACGTATCCAGGCGAGGGCTTAGCAAAACAGACGGCAGCTTGGAAAATGACTTATTACAGATGAATATTGTTCCTATTCTTCAGGAGGGTATTCATAGATTTGCTTTAGTCCCATTCCACCAGTGAAGCTGCGGCTCTGAGCACAAGACAGGGCAAAGCCAGGATTAAGGGTTTAGCTTTGTCAATCAGAGTCAGAACAGAGGGGAAGGCAGCAGCTGTATTTTTCATTCTGGACAGCGTGCTTGATTTCCATGGAGGCATGAAAATTCAGGTGATTGCCAAGGCCTCCACGCTGCGCGTGTGACTCAGGTGTTGTGAGTCACCACGGATATCATCTCGCTCATTACCGCCTCAGTGGTATGTTGGCCTTTCTCATCAGACCTGAACATATAGCCTGGCTTTAACATCAAAGGTGCCCCGGTGGCGACGGAGCAGGGGATTGAAAAAGAACCCGTGAAATGACGATATTCTTCGTCCTCAAGACTGTTTGCTGAACCCTCACAACTCAGTCGTTGGATGATCCAATCATCGTTTGACGCCACAGAGGTCCTCATTTAAAGGAACTGCTTGTTGTTGTTGTTGTTGTTGTTTTTGATTCTAACCAATCAATTTTGGATGCTGTTTTCATGCCTCTGTGTGTAGTTTAAGGGTATTATGCATGTAGTATGCATGTGAGATCGACTCAGTTTCACTCAATAAGTGGATGGCTATGGAATCGCCTTTGTTTCCTGCACCTTTACAATAAAGCTGTTCACATACATGAATTCCAGAAAATGTTTTCATATGCTGTTCAAATATGAAGAACGCAGCAGGAGATTGTCAGAGTCAGTCGCGCTCACTCGGACATTCTCCGGAAATCTTATCAGGACACTGGCAGGAAAAGTCCCGGGGAAATGTCTGGAGCAACATTTGCCAACAATTTCTGTTCTCACAAACTGCCCCCTCCGGAATAGTTCGGGAAAATATCTGGACTTCTGTGCATGTCTGAAAGCAGCTTCACATGCAAATGCCAATGCCAATACTGTTCTGAAGTGTGTTTACAACAACTGGTTGTTGGCACAAAACAGGAAGTGGTTCAAATGTTTGATGTGCAGTAATTTAAGTTCTTTGCAAATAGCGCACTTGGAAACATTTTATACAGTAAATTGTAAATTATAAGGTGTAGTTAAGGGCCAGCACATCCATTTCGCAGGAATTTATAGGATGGTTTTCCTCAACTTCTGACGAGTGCTACTTCTTGTCCCACTGAAACCCGACAGCCGAGTTAAACCTCGGATCATCTCACACCTTCGGACTGCAGGCAGGGCATGCTTGGCCTAAATTTGCAGGGCACACAGTCGAAGCTTCTCTCAACTCGCTGTGCCATATTAAGGTCTTACCTAGCAATGTGGTAGTTACCGAGGCTGTTCCATGCTCCACGCTGCGTGGGCCGGGGAACCAGGAATGCGGGGATCACCGTTAAAGGACATTGGGGAAATAACAGCATTCCCACTGACTCTGCCTTTTACTGCTCATCAGCACTTTTATAGCTTTTTATAGTTTCTGTGTGCATACATAAGAGTACCAGCATCGCAGCAGCATCTCAAATCCCCCCCCCCCCCCCCCCCCCCCAACTCTGTCTATTTTGCACCCTAATCCTCTTTACTAGGTGGAATGGCATGTATGGCAACAGTACAGGACATTCATTTTTTTGCTGTGTCCACAGATGGTTACGTCAGCGAAAAAATGGGGGCAAAAAAATACTGACGTTTATCACATAATTACACGACAAACATGGAGAAGAGCTGATACGAAATATGGACAAAATTAATAATATTATAAAAAATAATAATAATTCTCCCTCCACTATCTTTTAGTTAGTCTTCTTTACCTGAGTTTGTAATGACATGTCCTTGACTGATTTCATGTTGGGGACACAAAAATGCAGGAAAACATTAGTGGTTAAGCACCAGGGGGGAAGCCATGACGCCAAATTAAAGGGCAGGAGTGGAGTATGTACTTACACTCACTCATGATGTGCTCTGTCAGCCCTGCTGCCTATAATGGCATGAGAAGGGCCACTTAACTCGTAATCACTTCTCTCTCTCTCTCTCCCCTTGGCTCCGTCCTCCTCTCCAGTGACCCCCACTCCACCCCACCCAAATTTTGTGACTGTCAGCTCTGATCTCTAATCATAAATGAACTGTAGATCAAGAGCAGGGACACTGGTCCACACCCCCTTCCCCCCCTTGGCTGGGATCCTGTAATCACAGGGCTCTTGGGCGAGTAAGGGGCCAACAAGCCTCTGAATGACAAATGACTGCACCTCTAATGCATCTCAACTTTGAAGAGCCACTTTCTGGCAGGGGGCATATTGCCAGGTAGGAAACCAGGTCACCACCACTATCATCACCTTTACAGTCATTATGCCCCATCTCATCCAGCCGTGCACTTGTAAGTGGGACTTTTTTCGTGCAATCATTTTCATCTGCTGCCTACAGCCTAAAAAGCGAAATTAGCAAAAAGCTGATACAGTAATTTAAGCCCTGCGCTGCACTGTGACTTACCCTGCTCTCACAAAAAAGTCAAAGTAAGTGAGTGTACACACACACTATCTGGGTGGTGCATAAACGTTGTGCGTGTAGACACACAGGTCCGCCATTCTGGCACAGGCCTGCCTGTCAAATGTTGCTACTGGTGCCGGGACTCTGCTAATGGACTGCTAATAGAAGTGAATGTTGCACTGCGAAGCTCCCCTGTAGTTGAGTGTGTCACACAGGGTGATTAATGACACACTCTCCTTCCCTCCCCTGTCCATCCCTGTCCTCACTCTATATCTTTCTTTCACCCTCTCTCTCTCTCTCTCTCTCACCACTAACCTGTCGGTCCCATTTGCTTCTTTTGTGTCCTTGCGGTCGCCCTATTCTCACTCTCACCATTACACCACCTTTCCCTGTGTTTCTTTTATCTTTCCCCTCTCTGGAAGGAAGGGAGAGCGTGGCACACACGATCGGGAGTCGTTATTATGCTCCCCCAGGGGTCAAGTTTACTTGCAAAACTCACCACTCAAAAACTGCTGCAATACGAGAGCAACAAAAATACAAATCACAAGGAAACCACCGGCAAAAACTTTTTAGGCTTACATTACTGGAATCGTCATCCTGCCACTCGGCTGGCCGGAGAGCATAAACAAACACGGCGGAGAAAAACTAAAATTGCTCCGGTGAACAGCAGCAGCGGGACACCGAAACATCAGGAGCACCGTTGACAGCAAGATTATATCTCCTGCATTGTTGCTGCGAATGTGGGAGTTTTTACAACCTGCGGAGGAGTTGACACCGTGTTGTTGTATACACACAAATTAAACATGATGCATTCTGGGGGACAGTTAGACTAAATATTTTTTTTAAATCTGACTGATTTGCGACTAAACGCTTTAAATGATCCACAGATATAACTCTGGTCCAACAGAGTTGCATCCTGACAGTGAGAGGAGGACTGAAACCGTAACATGCAGACAGACTTAGATGGATATATAAAAAAAAAGAATTTTCATGTAGTTGCACAAGAGGAAATTTGTACTAATGACTTCAGCATATTTAAAATGCTGGCTTCAGTGACGGTAACCTTATTTGCTTCCAACGATAACCTCACGCACCAAAAGACTGCAGAACTGTTCCCCATCCTCAAAATAGCACGGGGCATATATTTTAGCTTTTAATAACAATATGACATCAAGCGGAGCGGGGACGCAAACTCAGCAGCCACTTTTCACAGCAATTATCACTCACTACCACGTCTGCGGCTCGGATAGCAACCAGCATGCACCTCCGATCCCGCTCAGCACAGTCTCACCGAACTGTACACACTGTTTGCTTTTGCCCTCTTCCTTCACCTGCACACGGGGGAGTGTGTTACTGAATCTTAATTTCCTTCAATTACGTACAATTGCTGGACTCTTAAGTGTGTGTTGTATTGCCAGCTCACAGGCACTGGCCAAAGGCTATCATAGGGAGGTAAAGTACGGCTCCTCACACACAATGTGCTCATTGTGCACATATAGGCCCACGTTTATAGAGTGGCCGCAATGGCTATAAAATTAGTGGCCCCCAAGGAGCCAGTTGTCAGGCCACATGGAAGCCTGTTGGAATAATAATGATAGAAATAACATTCGCGTTTACCTGCACTCTTAAAACAGCGCTGGGATCAGTGTGAGGGAGAGCGTTGCACGCACACAACGTCTTACTGTGCGTACCGAGTCACGACCGTTCAGATACCCTCAGAGGACACATCATCACAGAGCGGAGAGACAGGAACATGGGGAGAGAGTACGGGAGAAAAGAGCGAGAAATAAGAGCAGCATTGTGGAAACGCTGAACTTAATCCGAGGGAAGGCCAGCACCCATGGGGCTGAACTTTATGAATGAAGTCCGCTGCCTGACACAATGATAAACTACAAGAACGTCAGTGTTAACATATGTCACAGGTCGGCCACACAAATTTTTAAAAAGTATCAACAGATATCAACAAGAGCAAACCACTTCCTTTTCCTCTCTTCATCCATCCTCTTTCTCTCTAACATACAAAAACCTCGTGAATTAAATTTTCCTCAATAAAAAAAAGTTACGAGCCTCAATTTGCTGGAGGTTTAGAAATCCTCCCAAACTCCATTTCCCCTGGAAGCTGATTCATGTCAGGTCAGTCCGTGTCATGGATAACCACTCCTTACATTTCAGATCCACCCATTAAAACTAAAAACAACTTCTTCTTTTTTTTTTTACACTCTTCTTTTTCTCCCCACAGGAGGAAAATGTGTTGCAAACGTCTCTCGCCGTTCGTTCCAACATATTACCTCCCTTTTAAAGAGGAAGTAGTCCCATCCCAAGATGACGTCCTACCGGTCAACTTTTGAAAAACAACAGGCGCATAGAGGCGGACGAGGCGCACACACAACTTAACGGCTCTGCCTCTGCGCTGGAAATACCAGAAGTACATCTGTTCTTGCACCAAGGGTTTCCAATCAAGCTCCTGCCACTGAGCCCTCAGCTGCCTTTCTGGCAGCCCCCAGCTTATATCTGTCTCAACCTGTCTCCTTTGTCAAGAGTTCAGCAGGTTAATGAGCACTCTCACTTTCCCAGTGCTCACTTTCGGCGTGCGAGTCCTCTTTTCAGCGGCAAAGTCAAAAAGGTAAAGAATATAGCCGCAGCGGCGAGATGAAACGTGCGTGTGCGTGTATGGAAAATGTGTTCAAATGACCGGCAACACTTAATATGCAGCAAGGCGATGGCGTTATGAGGGGAGCGCCTGGGTTAAAGCGCGTCACTTTAATCACCAGTAGTGTTACACTGAAGAAGTGGCTCTCCAGCGATTTTGGAAATGCGTAGAGCTCGTCAGTGCCCCAAAAATAGCGGGGCCCATTAATTAGTCTCAAACAATGTTCTCCCGGTGTATCGACCACCTTAATGGACAGAGAAGGACCTTGTTCGTATTCCCATCCAGTCAATGACACTGGGCTCTCTGGGGTTTTTCGGAATGGGTATTATGTCATCTCACCCTTTCCCTTCAGAAACTGGACCTGTGCTGTTTTTTTCTCCCCCCCACTCTTCCTCTCCCTCTTTCGCTCATTAACTATGTAGGAGTGAGATGAAGGTCTGGGGCGGCTAGATAAGGTTGCTCACGGACCCTCTTCCCCGTCTAGGTTATGTGCTCGGACCGCCAATTTAAGGTCGCGTTTGCTCTGGCATGAAGCAGCAAAGCCTTAACCTTCCAAAAAAAACACAACATATTAGGCCACTGAAAAATCCACCTTAGGTGTTTCGAAGTCTGTCGTCTGCAGATGTCCGTCCGTCCGTCCGTCCCCCCCCCCCACACACACACACAATAATCTGCTAATTTCCCCCTCATCTCAGCTTGTTATTCAGCCACAGTTCATTCCCGAAAAGTGCAGAGAGACCACCTACGTTAGCTCCACAAGCATACACACACTTTGGCATCTGACACACATGCACAAACACATACAGGGAACATCCACCCTCGCACAGATGGGCTCCTCCTAGCTCCCTTTGTTTGACAGACAATCCCACTCAGGAGAGGGCAGATTAAGTAAATGGCTTCAGGTGCCGTGGCATTATCTCGGCGCTTTTCCATCACTGACGGCAACTGTATGGTTTCGCACAAGGAAAAAATATCTTTCAACGGACGACTCGGCTCTGAGGGGAAAGAGGCTGAAAGCACACTGAGGGGTTTAGAATGTGCTCGCTGATTGACAGACTCAAACTCATTTAAATGAAAAGTGGTCTGTTGAAAAATGAAAATGGCTAATTCCTACATTTCACCACTCCATATTTCAAACGTACACGCTTTTTCCGTCCTGATAAAAACCTCCCCTCCGAGCAAAGGTCAGGACCATAACATGTCACAGAGCGTCACTTGAATTCGATCTCATAAGAGGACGCCCTTATTTCCAAACAATGCACATTTTCAGGGGTATACCAATCATAAGCAAGTCCTTTCAAGACGGACCAATAATGAATCATTTTGTGAGTTATTGTTTGAGAGCCCAGTGGACGGCAAAGAAGCAAGTGAATGAATGACAATTCACCTTCTTGTCTTAAAGGTTGCCTTAAAAAGAGGGAAGTCCTGGTGGAGCTGAATTTAAAAACTGGACAAGAATATGAACATAAATGAAATTTGGTCAATTATAATTGAGTCAATCGATTATCTTCATGTTATAGTTTACATCTGATGGTCTTTTTTTCCCCTCACGATGTTAATGCAAATCAGTATTGAAGGATTTGGGGAGATATAAAGCAGCAGTTTGGAGCATGGCAGCACTTCTTTGATTTCTTTTCTTGGAAAAAGAAATTGGATAAGTGAGCAAAATTGAATTTCGTGACCGAAACTGTTGCCACCTCTTTCAAATATGATCAGTAATCAGCAAAGTTGGCACAGGTGGATCAATTCGGATAAACTCTCACTAGTGCATTTTCATCTGACCTCAATATTGTCAAAGACGCGTTCAGTGCCACTTCCATAGCTTGTCATATATTTATATCATCACAACTGTGTGGGCGTTATGAGCCTGCTGCAGGCCTGCTGGTTTTGATGAGAGCCACGGGCTGGATTTATCTTTTTAATCTTCATTGAGGCCCGTGGCCAAAAGGTTGGTCTCTGTCACGCCCGTGATTAAACCCGAGCTCAGGTGGTTCTGTTTTACGCGCCTGCTGCTGGAGCTCACGGGAGTTCCCTCAACTTTTTTTTCTGTTTGGTTGTCGACAGCGAGGGCCAAGTTTCACGGGGGGGGGTCAACAAATGTTGCGTTTTTGGTTGTTTTTTTTTTTACCTTGCGCCACTCCGATATCCACCAGGAGAAAAAGCAGGAGCCAGGACACGGTCCGCATCTCAGGAGAGGACCTCGGCACTCTGCCTCCCTGTCCGTGGGTCCGCGCGCCGCACCTCATGACGGGGAGTCAAACTGCGCGCGAGGCGAGTCCCGAGTCGCCGAGGAACCTGCGCTCAACACACACGCGCGCGCGCTCGTCGTGCGCAACCGCGAGCGCAAAAACCAGCTGTGCGGAAAATATATCCAGCGATGTGTTCTTGTTCTTGTTCTTGTTCTTGTTGTTTGTCTTCTTTTGCAAACATGCGAACTGTGACAGTTTATGGCTCGAGAGGCGGCTGCATCGCCCTCCGCGGAGGAAGATGTGGCATCAAAATCGGTCTCCGTCTGCTCTTCCCTGGGAAGGTCCACTTGGTTTGTCTAGAAGTGTGGATCGATGTCTTGGTGGCAAATTCATGCTCCGGTCGGTCCCACGCCACAAAAAAAAAATCAAAGTCCTCCGGTGAGTCTCTCTCTCTCTCTCTCTCTCTGTCTGCCTGTCGCACCTTTCACGCGTGCAGGCGAGTGTGTGTGTGTGTGTGTGTGTGTGTGCGTGCGCCGCGCCTCGCGCTCCACTGACGGGACTGGAGCAGGGGGAAGGAGCCGTCTCTGCGGGCTACCTTTCTCCTCCAGCCAATCCAAGTGCTCCGGCAAGTGGCGGCGCTGCATCAAAACCTGGCCCGGATAGCGGCGAGGAATGGATGGCGTGTGTGTGTGTGTGTGTGTGTGTGTGTGTGTGTGTAACCTCCATGATTGATGGAAGAAGCCATGGGATCAGTGTGCCATGACAATCACTGGAGACAGTGATGCTCTTTGAGGAACCTAAATGAACCTGTGGAAGGGAAAACAGCAAACAACAAAACGCCCAAACACATATTCGACTTGGTCTCCCTATGCTGCAGTCATCAATATTAAACAGAAATAAAGTTTAAAAAATTATTTAAAAAAAAAAAGATTGAGTAAGATGTATTAATTGCACAGCTCAGTCTTTGCCAGTGGTGGAAGAAGTACTGGGATCATTTTTTAACCCCACCACCACAATGTAGAAAATGCTCCACTGCAAGTCTTAAGTAGCAATAATAATAGTAGCAACTCTGCAGTAAAGTGTGATTGATACATTATTAGATCGTTAATAACGTAGATAAAAACGGCATTTTAGTGTTATATCAGGTTATACGAGAGGTCATCAGATGACTGAGAGAGGAAAAGAGCGGGGAAAGCAATTGTTCTGGTGCCAACACAAATCTTTACTTCTTTTTTTTTTAACTTTCTAATTTTCCTTCTTCTTCTTCTGTCAGACCCATTTGGATAAACCCACCTGTTTCATCACGTTCAGAGAGGATACAGTTATGTCTCTTTGGTGAAGTCGGCAAGACAAAGGGAGCAGTATAACTGTTGGTATCAGTGTCGGAAACTGGGAATACAAATATTGTACTGAACAGAACGTGCTCTATACCCCACCCCTGTGTGTGTGGTTGTGTGTGTGTGTGTGTGTGTGTGTGTGTGTGTGTGTGTGTGTGTGTGTGTGTGTGTGGCTAACAGGTGCTTCCGTGCTCTGGTCACTGTGTATTTTGAGGACATAAATCGTCATTAATTCAGTGCAGTGCAACAGGAAGGCATACATTATGGGACTGGGCCCTGCACTCGCCCTCGTTTCGGCCCACTCTAATTGCTATTTAGAAGTGGCGTGTCACAAAAGCCTGATCAATAACGAGTTCAGCCTACCAGCCATATGATCAAATGCAAAAACAGAGAGCCACACACACGTACGATTTTTGCTTTGCGAGGGGAAATTTGTTTCAGTGATTCTGATAAAAAGGCTGATAAGGAATTACATATGCACGACAGATGTCTAGGCAATGCCCCCGACACTACATGATTAATGTGAAATATGAGCTTGACACTATCTCTGCACCAAAATGAAACATGATAACTTAAAATATGAATCTAATTTAGGAAGCACGGCATTCTTCCTCAGCTCCATCACCGTACATTTTCTTTTTTTTTTATATATATGTACGTTGGTGATGTCCATAGGCAGCTGTCATCTTGCTGGCATTTCAATTACAGGTAGGATGTGCAGGAAATTGCTTTTATTCTTGACTCAAACTCTTCCTGGATGAGAAAGAAAGCTATGGTTTGGATTCGCCCCTGTGCCAACCTTATCTTGCTGCAAGTATTAGTTTGAAAATAGAGAGTGTGACGGCGAAGGCCACATCCTGAGACCGTCATGTCACCAGTTGGTCATATCACAACCCCCCCCCCCGCTCCTCCTCTGTCCCCCAGTTCTGGTGATTACTCACATAGCTCCATTTTCTTGTTCTTTGCTGACTGGAGTGGAAAGTGGCGTAGCCCTACTGCTGCTGCTGCTGCTGTCGCTGCTGCAGCCCATCCAATTCAAGGTTAAATGATGTGTGCTTTCTGAAATAACCTTCTGCACACTGCTGTTGTACTGAGTTGTCATTGATTTGTGGCCCGTTAACTTGAACAAGTTCTGCCATTCTCCACTGACGTGTTTCATCAGCCTCTGCGGCGCAGATTCTCAAAAACAGAGCGAGCAACATGGTTTTTCTCAAAAACCATCGTGATCTTTTCCGTAGTTTCTGTCTCATATTCAGTTGAGTAAAACAGAAACACAGATAAATAATCTGGGATTTTAGCTGCATTCTTCTTCTTGTGGGCATTGGCACTGAATGAAACTAACACGTATAAATAAGCAGCTAAATTGAGATGAAATATAAAGTTTAAAAACATAACTCAATCAATTTTCTATTTAACAAAAGAGTTTACAGTTTCTGTTGCTTCCAAGAGAATTGTACTTTTGCACTGAACCAATAATATTTCTATGTTGTCTCTTGCTTGCTCGAAGGCTGTTAGGTCAAGGTTTAATATTGTGTTTATGATTCTTATCAATGCCTCCCCAATGCAACTGATGGGCACACTATTTGGCAGTTACTGTATCTGTATCTAGATGAGATTAGGAGATGTTTATCTGCAGAGAATGAATAAGAGAAAGAGAAGAGGAAAACATTCATGTAACCTTAAACATTCTTTGCCGATCTGCGTAAGCTTTTTCTTTGTTCAAAACGGATTTGGCATGTGTGCCAGGAGTGAGGATATCACAGAAATACTGAGGTGTTAATGCCCCAAAGATTGTTAATAGGCCCTTTCAGCGAATAAGTCTCCTCACAGTCACAAATTTGTCAGGGAAAAAACAACATCTTTGCCCACAGGCCCGCTGCTAGATGGATGTTTTAGTCTCGCAGGAAACTTGACACTGCAGTGCATGACGACCCCGAGAGGAAAGGCATCTCTGAGATGCTGCAGTGTCTGGACCAAACAACCACAGCATTCTAAAAGTCACTTAAATCAAACATCTTACCCATTTAAGCTTTCAGCTTAACAGCGACTGAACCCCTGAACTCGACTGCATACTTTATAACTATGCTTTATTTACATGTGACTCACTGTCTGGGTCACTTAGCTGTTTAAAGTGGCAAAGAACCTTGAAAGATGGATGCAGATAATGTACTGCACACATTTGGTATTTATTCCTTTCAAAAAAATGTGAAAAGTAACAAAACCCCCAGGTTAATCCTTTTGACGTCACATGATTTGTGTCAAAATCACAAAATTCGGTGTCAAATTTATATAAAGTCTTATATAAGTTAAGATGTGGACTTTTTGTGGCTGTTCAAAGTTCTCTGTCAGAGACTACGGATGTAGCACACACACACACCTCATTCACACACTCTTACTAACCTTTACTGACATTCATCAGAATGGTTCCAGACATTAATGAAAATGGTTTTTTTTTCTGTGTGAATCTGTCATATTTAGCTTCTAGCCACACGAATGGCCTTGGGGTTGGCAATATTGGTCTGTTTACCACTTTGCAGTGAAATTTTCCACAGGCATTCGTGTTCCCGAGAGGATAAATCCCATTGACTTTAGTGACCCCCCCCCCCCCCCTTGCTTTTTCATCAGAGGCAAACGGCAGGTCAAAGTTGACACATATCCTGTGACACACCTAGTTGATGGATCCCCTGACTTTTCCTCCACGGTGCCATCATCGAGTCTAAATCTTAAATTGTTAATTTCTTTGGTTTATGACAAAAACAAATGACCCCAGGTGTACTTTGCGCTTCTTAGCAAATGTTAGCATGTTAGCATGCTCATCTAGGACGGTGACCTAATCTACATGTTCGCCTCCAGCTCAAAACACCGTCGTGCCTCAGTAGCTCGCCTCACAGAGCCGCCAGCATGTCTGCAGACGCTTGCTCTTGTTGCCATCTATACCTTTAATTCTGACGTCATTTGATGTGTTTCTCAGCACGGCATGCGTCAGACAACACATATTCCCGCCGTGCGCTCACTGGACCTCTGTCTCTCCCCGTCAGGGCTGTTGATCAATTAGACAGAGCGACAGGCAGTCAGACAGATGGATAGGCAGACAAACAAATTGAGAGATATGCAGGGCAGACTGATGATAATGAGGAGGCAATGTGATGCAGTATCCATGAGAAACCCACTCCCCAACGCCGACCCATCCCCCTTCCCACCCACATACACACAAATAGGCCTCGGCTGCTTTCTAATTTTAAAGATAAACATCGCTGAGTGAAAATGGAATTGGAAATTAATCACAGCAATAAATTAAGTCACCTTTAGGGTATTCTTCATCCTCACCCGCGGAGTTACAGGTAGATAGCCGAAGTAACTCCACGCGCAGGGCTGCAGGAAAGAGTGGTGAAATACGGCATAATATGATTTGCACACAAAGCAGTGGTTTTGGGCGGATTTTTCGTACAACGGTGAGCCACAGTGACACAGTGAAGGGTGGTGTATGTGGCAGTATGTGCCACACAATGAAGCTGCTTTCCATCGCTTTGGGCACATTTTACTGCTGCTCTTGATATCAGTATTAAAAGTGATTTGTAGCTCCATATGTGGCAAGGAATCAAAACTTAATTTAGGCAGATAAAGATGCCATTTGGGAAGGAGATAAAGTGCTGCATCATGGGAGATGTGTTCCCCCAGCCTGCTCTCAGCTCCTCACCCGTGCAGTGCCCTCAGATTTACTAGCTCTTTTTTTCCTGCTCCATAAAACAGCAAATCTGCTCGCCAGGCGACACAGGCAAATGTTAATGGATTCATTTGTCAAGAACCTTCCACTTATTTACAGTCCTCTTCCATTACCGCTGCTCCTCCTGTAAGAGGAAAAACAGTGGCCAAAGTCAAAATATCGATTTTCCTGTCCCTCACCACAGTGAGTCATCCTGTAAAACACACCGAGGCAAAGACACATGCTGCCACCAGGGGTGTTTCAACATGACAGTTGCACAATCAGGACACACGCTTTGTGTGTGTGTGTGTGTGTGCGTGTGTGTGTGTGTGTGTGTGTGTCTCCCATCGCTGCAAGTTATGCAATTTCAGACTGAAATAAGAAAAACATCATATTTGCAATTGTGTTGAATAAAAAGCATAATGTATTGAATTGAATTGTGATCTCTATTATGTTCAAGTCATAAAAATGAAAGTATCATATTGGTCAGTGTCACTGCACAAAAATATCTTTTCCATATTTTGTACCATGCTGACACAAAACTTTGTTTAATCGCACCGATTCTATAATTTGTTGGCCTTATAAAAGGAATGAACTTCACACAACCACTGAATATGTCAGAACGGAGAACGTTTCATTTATTCATTCTTTTTTTTTGTAATAGATAGTGCTCAGACTGAGGCATGGGGTTTTAAATATTTTATACAGGGCATATTTTACTGAGAGAAGGGTTCAGGGCAAAACATGGAAATTAAATACAATATACCAAAGCACTTGAATGGTGGTTCTCAAAACTCTTTTACTTTACTTTCAAAAATGTCTTTTGGGCTTCCATGAATCCTGATGAGGATTCACTAGTGCTGCAGCTCCTCAGACCACCAGGGTTACTACAGTGTGACTGCTGACGCAAGCCAGACCGTGACCCTGTGCACCAGCCGCTGATGGTTCAGATTTCTCTTTTGGACACTCCAGCCGGGACCAGATATGACCCTCAACAACGCATCTCGTATCTTCCCCGCTGCTCAGTTTGGGCTCTGCTGTGGCCTCTGAATTTAAAAACCGTCCTAGATCACATCTGAGCGAAGCAGATATGACAATATGAGCAAAAAAACACAGGCAGAAGACTCACAGCTACTGATGCAGTCGCAGAAAGCCCACTTGTTGTCGTGGTAGTGGAAGAAGTACATCATTAATCCCTCTGGGGCAAATTTCTTTATCATTGAAACATCAAAAGCAACGCAAGGCAAACATAGTGCCAAACATAAGCAGGTCACACACAAGCAAACAGCTCATGCATATGCAAAGCCAATTTACTGATTCTAGATGCTACCCTGTATATCGTGGAAAATAATCCCTGCATACAAGTTTTTGGAGAAATAACGATAAATCGGTTGTTTTGTCGTCTAACTGTTATCTCACTTGCCATGGAAGTAAATGTTACATAATATGCAGTGGGATGCATTCACGTTCGCTCCACTCTGTGGACAGTTTCCCAGGACAACTACTTACTGGGAAACGGAGGCTCATCAAGGCTCTTTTAGATCACGGTCACTCAAAGAAGAGACAAGAGTTAAATAAGAGCTGGTGGTGTTTCAACGGCAAAGTGCAGCCATATCCACAAAGGCAGTAGCCTTGGATTCATTGTTTAATAATCACAGAGTGCACCCTTGAAGAGAAGTATTTGCTCTCTTTCCTCCGAATGCTGCGGCTCAAATCCACAGAGGTTCCCGTGTGGCCTTTGCTAACTGTGTGAGAGCTTCTAATGATCTCTCGCTCACTCGGGCTCATAGGCCAGACGCACATGGCACATATACTGTACAGCGCTGCAGCATCTCACAGTCTCTGCTTCCTCCCTCTCCGTCTCCTCTTTCCTTCCCGTTCTTTCCCCCCTTTTCTTCACTCCCATCTGGGGATATGGCTTGGCCGCTCTGAAGTAAACAGGCATTAATCACTCCTTGAGAGGGAATCGTCTGAGGGACAGCCCACGGCGTTTGAAGGGGGCCACACAGAGGCACATGGGAGCAGGAGATAGATGCAGTAGGGGTGCGGGGTGTTACGGCCCCCTATGGGATGTGCACAGCACCAGCTGATGGGGTCAGCGTGTCCACCTTGGGTAAGTGTGTCAAGGACAGTGAGAGGAGGAGGTGGGACTTTGGCTCTGGGTGAAATCCACTGCTGTAAATTGGAGCAGTAGGCTGATGGAGAATTCTTTGTTTCCTGTTCTTTTTCTTTTCAGAAGCATAAAAGGAGTTCACACTTGTGGATAAGTATAAATTAATGAGCGATCTATCATGAATATGAAAGATGAGAGAGAAAGGGGGGGAAATAAACATCACACACTTTCTCTGATAAATGTCAGAGATAGATCCACTGTGTACCTCATACAAAATCAAGACGTGGATGTGGTTTTTCAGATCTCTGATATGTACCGCAAAAACCTACTTTTAGCAGAAAGTCTGTGGGTAGAGCTTCAAAATAATGCAAAACCCCGTCAAAGAAAATGAGGACAAATATTTATGATTTCTCAATTGTTGATGCGCCATTTTCATCATTAGCTCTAAGACGGAGGAATAACACGATGTAACACAGTTTATGAACCATGACTGGAAAGTACGATTGCCATTCGAGTCAGAATGACTTGTTGTTCTCGACTTACCCCACTAAAAGTGTCATTTTACAGTGCTTTTTGAACGATACAAATGATGAATTCTCGTTTGTTTTGCGTTGCACAGTGTAAGGATATTATTGTTTCAAAAAAAAAAATATGGTTACACTCATAACACGTTTTAACTAAATGTGGAATGCATCACTGTATTATTCCTTTACATCTAACGGCACGTCACTCAAATGTGTAATATTTTACACTTTATACCTCTATTAAAATTTGGGCTACGTTTACTATACTGAGGCATATTCCCAAACTAAACAGCTATCACCTTCATTAGCAATCTCAGCTAATTAGTCCAAGTATACTCAGGACAGGTTTTATGATAGAATGCAGCGTAAAGATGTCGCTCAATGACCACAGAGCGCTGTTATCAATTATGATCATCCGCTATTCAATTAGAACCACCAGCGTTGACGTACTTTATGCCGCCGGGTGCTGTGAAAATTATTTATGAAGTTGCCATTTTTACTGGCACAAGAGAAACTAAAAGAAAAATGCATCACATTACAGGTGATAAAAAGCACAGAGGTGTGAAAAAAAAACCATAGCAATTTTTTTTCTTTTTCTTACCGTCATTGAGTTTACAGAGAATCCTGATGAATAATATTTAAACAACGAACAATATGTACTGCTCTGTAAACGCTAATTAAAATTACCCTGGAGGATGTGTCTGCACTTTAAATTCTATTCAACTGAAGGCTAGAGAGTGGCCACAGCTTGAGTAGCTCTTTGCAAACTATTCTCATTCTCTAGCTCAACAAATGATCTCATCTCCAGAGCCTCATAAACATACAGAAGTGGGGCCATTCATTTCACAAAACCAAGACTTCCCAGCAATGTCGGGTGAAATAAACAACATCTACCTGATGGCTTGGAAGAACATTTTACGCAAACTTTCTTGAAAAAGAAGATGGATTCTGAAAGGACTTTGGAGATCCACTGACTTTTTCCGCAGCGCCACCCTGAGGTGGACATTTACCTCAAAGACAATTGCATTGCATTGCAATTACATTCATATCCCATTCAGGATGAATCACTTTGGCGATGTCTTACATAAAAAATATTAAAAGATTGAAAAATCAAAAAATCCTCCCCACCATGTTGTTGATCAGCCCTACAACAGTTGGTTAAAACAATGCTTACACCTGAATGTGCGTACAACTCTCAGACAACCCTCCCCGATGTGACTGGCGGGGGGAAAATGTATTCATGTATTCTATAGTTCACATGACGTAAATACATGGCTTCAGTCGTCTGAGTCAACACATCTTCCAAAATTATAATCACACAGTGTTTTCATGCTGAGCTGCCGCAGAGCCATAGTTAGACAAAGTTGGAAATTTGTACTACAAAGACTCAGGCTGCCGAAGCCTCACATTAGCTCCGGCTACATTCTTTTGAACTGAACGAAAACCGCAGAGTTTGTCCCCCATCTCTTCCTTTAGAATAGCACAAGGAAAGAGAATGTGTTCTTGTCCAGTTTGGACTGGATGAATAATTACAGCCAGTGGAAAAAAAAAAAACAGTTTGACTGTCCCAGTGGAACTTATAGCTTTAAATAAGTTATTCACTTTGTTTCATCTTTTGGTTTTGTGAATTTCCATCCGACTCTTGCGTGACGACGTAGCTTCTGCTGGTCTCCAGCTCGCTACAATAGCAGCACTCAGGCAGCAGGGAGACATATGTCGTTCATCTTAAGTGGTGCTTTAAAAGGTATTGATGGTTTAAAAGCAGCTAGTAGGTGATCAATGCGGAGACGCCCCTGTCCTCTTCGTCGTGATGGTGGACAATGATTGACCAGGCCAACAGAAACTCCAGAAACGTGTCCTCATCCTTGTCACACACATTTCAAACTGATTCATACAATCCAGCCTCAAACTTAGTGTCGCTATACACGCATTTCATTATAAATAAGTATCTTAGATCTATATCCCATTAATGTTATGTGCCAAAGAAATGATTGTGGAAGTAAGCCGCAGTAAAGGTCCTCCTAAGTGACAATTGGGCAACAATTGGAGTCTTGGCAAAGCAAGAGCGACACATTACAATCAGCCAGATGGCTGCCAAGAAATGTTTGGATATAACTGCAGCGGAGAGGAAAAGCAGTTTTCACACTTAAAGTTTATCTTTCATTCCTTTAATAACCCAAAGCTCCATAAAGCTGCCAACATTTAGAATATTTAATGTTTCAGGTTTTTCAAAAGTCTCTAATGGTTTTGCAGAACAAAAGCCACATAGGTAGAAAGCCCATGCAGTGCATGCCCAAATAGGATTGTGTATAATCTCAGCACTCCATTAAATATTGTTGTTTTTTTTCCATCATTAATTTCACAAAGAGAAGTTTTGGTTGTGGTTTTTTTTTGTCTCTTAAAACATGTCCTTCTTTGCTGTCCCTTCCTATTCATCAGCCAGTTAATTAATAGTTTCACACAAGTATGAATCACTGTCATTTGGCAGGATCATGCAAAATCCAAATTCCTGGTAGATGAAAGAATAAAGGGGCTGCCTACTGTTCTGAAGCATGAGAGCTCTCCACTTACGCGAAGATGCTTTCATCTCGCTTGGCTGAAAGTCGTTCCTGTTGTTCTTTGTTAGGGTGCGAGTTTCAGCTGTGTTTTGAACTGACATGACACAGTCGGGGGATGTTTGTACATCCAGCGTTTGAATTACGGAGACATAAAGGACTGCGTGGTGATGTATGAGCGGGGTGTCACGTCTGTCTGTTAACAATGATTTATGAACGCTTGAGGGGTGAGCAGTGCCAGCGTATGGTAATGGAGTCAGACCGAGAGAGCTACTGTAAACACAGTGTATGACACCTAATGAAGGCTCACACAGGAATCCATTACGCCCTTTCACATTCCACTCTTCATGGTATTGCCTGAGAAAACGTCTCACTCGAGAGCAAAAAAGGGACAGAGCACTTCATTTGAACATCTTAGAGAAACATTGCCCCGCTGACGAACTACTTCCTGGCCACATAGGTGCACCGCCTCGTAGTCGAAAACGAAATCCGAGAAGAGAAACATCTGGATGATCGGGACAATGTAGCCATGTAGGACTATAAATCTCTACTCTTATAAGGCTCGCGCCAACATGACATAGACATCTCGGGCCGGTTGGAAAGTGAGGATCATGTTCTTCCGTAACCTGAAACTCGGGCTCATCAAAGAAATTCCAATAAGCAGTAGAGACATTTCCCAGAGAGCATCCTGTTGGGTTCCTGGTGGCCAGCAGCACTGAGTGGGTGGGGTCAGCGTGTCAAACTCCAATCCTGCCCCATCACTCAGCGCTGGTCCCATTAATGTATCAGCCATCTGATCCGCACAGCTGCAGAGCGGGGGGGGGGGGGGGGGGGGGGGGGGGGGGGGGGGGGGGCATGTAAACACAAAGAGCGAGGAAATCAAAGGAGGAATGAGGTGGACATGGAGAGCTGGGTTTTACATCCTTGTTGCATAAAGTGCATGTTGCCTCTACCCCTGACTGCTGCACCGTACACATGGACGCCGAGTGTCAGCACAAGGTCAAATGAATCGAAGAACAGCTGATTTACTTTGGACTCTCTCGAGGTCATGGCTGTCTGAGGAGTTGCACTGAGTGGGGAAGCCGGAGTGTGTTTCTGCGAATGTGCGTCTTTTAACGGTTGTGTGTCTGTAAGTGCACCCAACAGCAAAAAGAAAGGCAAAAAAAAAAAAAGGTTGTTTCATGTATAGTCACACGGTAAGCATCCTTTGCTGGGAATGACCTGCTTGTCTCATTAATAGCTTTTTGCCATAGGGGGGGGGGATATGCAAACCAAGCAGGAAAAAATGGAAATCATAATATCACCCCCCCCTCACCCCTTCATGGTCACACACACACACACAAACACACACACACACACACACACACACACACACACACACACACACTTAAACACACATAGTCACAGGGCATTCAATTATTCAGCTCATAAAGCACCAACAGTCCTGATAGGTGAGGATTTTAATTTGTAAATAAACATTTGCTTCCAACAGAAAGACACGAATCACTTAATCACACTTCTTTGGCAGCCACTTGCGTCACTCCGGCCATTCGGGTGTAAATAATTGTTAATGGAAAATTTTGGTTTATTAGGCCAGGATTTATTTTTGTACCTTGCACATATGGTCTGTTGATCCATAAATCTGTTTTAGTGCTAAGCGTTAATGCATAGCAATGAGTCGACACTATGCTTACTCACTGGTTGTTTTTTTTAAATGCTATAAAAAGTAGAAAGCAAACGTTCCTAAATCTCATTTGTACAAACGATTAGGCATAACCTTTTTAGAACAGCATTTTTATTTTTATTTTTTAAAGGCTGCAGACAAAATGCACCTGAATAATTTGGTTTGTGTATCGACAAGCAGCGAGACCCGACAGACAACAGTGCACAACAGCAGCAGCAACTAGTATTAAGGTTAAAAGAGCTGCTATGGAATATCATGCCATCGATCCTGCTGTGCTAAGTGTAAAAACCAGACATGGAAGTGGGTGTTGATGATGAAACAAAAGAGGGCCTTAATGACATTATTGTTGCTCCCTTGCACCAGATTGGAGCCTGCAGAGTTTTCCACCAGACCCCTGCTGAGACGGGCTGCGGCGGGAGAGAGCTCAGACTTTCAGGCAGACTTCACTTCGGGCTCAGAAACAGGGATAAGGGGGTGTGGCGAGGTCCCTTCTGGGCAGGGGGTGGGTGATAGCCAAGGACCCCTGCTCAGTTTGTGCTCCAGGTTACACCAGCTTTAGCGTAGGTTCCGCCCCTCCCAGGTCCTGAAGGGTCTCCTCACCCTCCGGTTGATCCGCAATTAAAAAAAGTCACACGCAGAGCACGAACAATCGTCAACCAGCCCCCTGAGAAGCACAGCGAAGATTGTCTGCAAGAAAGGAGACTGAATGTCCCCCAAAATCACGTACAAACTAAATATTCTATTTGCAATATATATATATATATATACACCTGCCTTGCTCAAAACACTGTTGCACTGTTCTGTGTAATGGATCTCATTTTCTGCATCACATGGATTTGACTCAAACTGATTCCCTCTGCGCCTCAGTGGGAGTTATTATTTAAATCTCACAGCCACTTTTTAACTGTTAATAGAGATATTTTATTTCCATTCCCAAGCACAAATTCTGAAGATGTGCCAATTTCATTGCAGGGGGAAAAAAATGCGGCGCTTGGAGATTTTTTCCTGCAGTGATGATATTGCAGCTATAACCCCCCCCCCCCCCTCCCACACCTCTTTCTACTGTTGGGGGTAGCTATCTTGTAGTTACAATGCAAACACTCCCGGTCTCAATTTCATTGACATTGTTGCTACACTTAAGTGCAGTAACCTAATCCCTTCTGAAACAGAAGGGGTTTCAAACCTTAGCCAGCGGGCTGCAAGGGGAGGAGAGCTGAGTGGAAGTGGAGGAGGGTGTTGTCACCACACTTTACAGCACTGTGGCGCACTGTAGAAGTGGCAGGGGCCTCAGGGTAATTTAGATAGGGTTCCGCTACCCCGAGGTGTTAAATTCAAAACCACATTTATTATCACAAAAAATGCTTTTCTTTCAGCATCTGCTCACTTAACTTTAATTATAGCTTCCTTTCAGGGGAGGAGAGCCATTAAGCCGGGGTGTGTCCTCAACCCGCTCTCCGGCCTCGGAGTACTGTTGAGCCCTGTGTCGCCGCTGCTGTGATGGAAAGGTGGATTTTTTTTTAACTGTCAACCAAGAGTTAGTGTGAGATCTATAATCCTGAGGGATTGAGACGTGGGGTTTTTTGGGGGGAAAAAATTGAAAAAAAAATTAAGAAAGCGGAGTTCACTGTAAATGCAATCCACGTATTTAAGACTAACCCATGTGTTTGTATACATGCGAATTTTGGAAAGCACATTTGTGCACTTTTTGTTTGTGCACATATGTGTTTATCCCTCGACGGGCATCGTGCGCTCGGCCCATTTTTCCTCATTGTGCTGCGAGTACCCCACTGGGGAGGAAGACGAGGGAGATTAACTATGTTTCCTGTTGGAGAGGCTTTGATGTTAAGTCCCGGGGGAAACGCTGTTCAGTCACATTTTCCCTTCATCTGCTGCATGTCATTCAACGTGTACAAACACCTCCAAAGTCACCAAGCCCTTCATGCTGTTCGCCGCCTGCACTCAGGGACATCAGTCATGTTTGTAAGAGCAGCTCATAAGTTTGACCCTAAACTTTTTTGTAATTTCTTTTTTGTTGCACTATTTCGTTTGAGGCGATAAAAAGCACAAGTAGCATTTGCGGAAAAAGAAACACAAGAACTGTGGGTAAAATCAACGCACAGAATTTCTGCGGACGTGCCTGTGCACGTCGCTTGTATACTGTAATAATATACCATTGAAATGCAGAATGCAGAATGGATCTCATGACCTTGCTGCATATGACAGAGTAAGTTGATCTTCATTTTTTTGGTACGGTTTATTTTTGGGACATAATTGTAGCATAGAACAATCCGACATTACACTGCTTACATTGTGTAAACTGGTATGCCCCAGATCGTTCAGCGCTACATGAATGATCCCTGAGTGTCCGCAGATTTAGCATTGTATAAAATTGTCCGACTCACGATTGGACAGTTAGAAAAAAAAAAGGGATTAAAATCAATGTCGCAGGACAAAAGACATTCTTTTTATTTTAACCTTCTCCCTTGTCAAATCCTACTTTAGCTCCAGCACCTACGCTACCTACTGTACAATGCAGCCTCAAACCATTAGCCTCAAGCAGAGATGAGAGTGAGCTTACAGATATCTGGTTACTTCACTTCTCGTTAACTCCACATCAGCAATGTGTTTTTTTTGTTTTTTTTATTCCCAAACTCAGAGCCCACTGATGCAGTGATGAGGTGGCATCACTTAAGGCCATTTTCAAATGTCTCACGGCTTCCTCTGCAGGAGCCACAGAAGGTTTTCTACAACCTATATTCACATATGCAGTATAGCACTCACTCCTCAAAACCTGTTAACACACTTAGGTGTGTAAAATTCTTCCCCTTTAAAAGCTGTTTCAGCTTGAGTTTAAAATGATCCCCGTCGTGTTTGAATGCCAGTTCTGTAAAATCCGATATAGAATTTAAAAACCCTGCTCTAAATACGTACAAAGCCCTTGATGCCCCATCTTATCTTAAAGAGCTGCTACCAATTTCTCTCCTTTCAACTTAACTCCATATTGATCCAAAAACACACAAAAAAGATGTTTATCCATCAGAATAAAAAGATAGGTTTTATCTTTATAGTTCCACACAGCCACACCCCAAGATTACCGAGCCAGAAACCCTGCGAGGCATGAGTTGATTTGAGTTTACCATTAGCAAAATGTATTGAGATGATCAAAAGGCATCTAATTACTTATTGATATGCAAATGGTGCAATGTAATCAGCTTCCTGTCCTAAAAAGGATTAAATCTGAATAACAATCAGAATATGAATCAGAAATAGTTTTTAATACATATAAATGACAAGATTGTCAAGAAATATATATAATTAAAGAAAAATATGGCAAATAAATAAATAAATAAACAATTTATGTCTGACTTACAAAAGTTAAGATTATTATATTCATGTTCTATTGTTAGGCCTTGGCTTTTAAAGTCGGAAAATCCACAGGAGCATCCAGAAAGTTAGCAAGTACCCCACAGAGTTAATAACAGCCGTTCTGCCTTTGCCTCGGTCGCAGATTGAGTGCTCGCCATAAAGCTCGAAAGTGACTGTTATTCTATGCTAATGAAGCGTTTGGAGAATATTGAGTCTTTTTAGCTTTTTTTTCTACAACAATACAATACTTTGCGTTTGTTGTCGGAACAAGTTGGGACCATCAGTGGAGGTTTGAGGCGGGTGCGGGGGACATCACAGGGACCAGGGAGTGAGGAGACCGCGCACTTCAGGTGAACCTTTTCTACATGTGTGTGTGTTTAGAAAATCCTATCCTGTCCAGCCGCTGTAAATAAACCTGAAATAACAGCACAATGTGTGTATTTATATGCAATACAGCATTTTGTCTGTCATTTATTTGGGTTATTAACTCCTCTTCATATAGGCTTGCTATTAATTATAATGAGAGGAATCAGGGATATTTAGAGTCATAACTGTAAAGCATTCAGCTTCCATGGCAGCCTGTCGGCGTGATTGACGACTGAGACAGTACATGAATTTCAAATCCGAGAGGACCATACGGGGCCGGCAACAAACAGGTACAAAACTTCCGTAATAGGACTCAAAAGTAGGCAATTAAAAGCTCTAAATGTAAATTAGCGACATGTGCTCTACTCCCACGTTTTTTTCCACCCTTTGGATGCCTGTGAACTGAGGAGACCAACCTCCCCTCAATTGTCCACCAGTCTTCCTGCTCAGTCACCAGGAACTGGTTGGTAAAAAAAAAAAAAAACAGGGGCTCCTGTACCCTTTGCATTCAATTATGGGTCATGTTTAAATCTCTCAACCCTAAAATGAGAGAAATCCAAGATGGTGGCCAGCTAAAGCAGCCAGATAGACAGACTCAGGCGCACACCCTGTTTGAATATCTGAGCATTGGAGTGGAGCCAAGGATAGCTGTGATCGCCCCTTTTTCACACATCAGAAAACACCATTCCTCCTGCATGAATATCCACTTCATGTTCAGCAGCTACTTTCAAATACATGCTTGCGAGACTGTTTAATAGAGGGCTTTCCTTGTGTTTTCACATGAGAATGACAAACAGACACAAATCCGTTTGAGAGAAAACATGTCATCATTCCTCGCTTTTCACCCCTTTAGTTATTGTGCGATCTGTTCAATATCACTTTAAGATCTTACCCTCTGGTCAAAGTGGCTCATTGATGTCATTTTTCGAGAGACTCCAGATTGGACAGAGTTGATTTGAGGACTACGATTTGCCAGATGGCACATTGTGTGTTCTTGTTTCTTGGCAGTCTGACCCTGCTGAATATTGAGATGAGAGACCAGCTTGGATTTTCTGGGGAAGGAAAAAAAAAAGGAAAAGAAGTGTGAAATTTCTTGGACTGACTGTTTTGCCTATCTGTCACCCTCTGTATTGGACTAGATGTGCCGTCTCTGACTGTAGACATTGCATTGTTATTGTAGAGCTGTGAGAAATAATGGCTAAATCATCATGAAATCGTTCAGATTCTCACTTGAAAGATGCCATTTGATGGTTACACATTTCAATGAAATGTTTGCTCCTGTGCTTCATGTGGATAGTAATCTGATTAACGGATACAGAGCAGGGTCAAACATTTACCCACTTTGTTTGGAGGCCACACGAGCATCAATCAGACATTCAAAATCCTTAACAAGCATTCCGTTCAAAGGGACACTCTCCAGCTCCTCTATTGAAACAGATGTATCGCCATCACAATTCCTCTTTATGTATGGCTCCAAGGCCTGCTTAAGGTTTTGTGCAAGCTAATAAGCCTCAGCGCAGGTCGTATCTTTTCATCATGGGCCCTGGACCCTTTCATTAACCTCCTCCAACAGTGCAGGAGACAACAGGCAGCTGGACTGCATTTGGGGACAGATTGGGACCAGCCATGTGTTTGGCCGGGAGTGTGGGGTTGAGGAGAGCTCGGATGTGGAGAAGGAAGCGACCAGAAATAAAACGCTTGCCACTTGACTTGAGCACCGACTACACCATACAACAGCTAAGCCAGCTGATGCTCAAGGACACACTGCTGTTGTCGAAAAAACGGAAAAGAAAAACAGATTTTGTCGGAAAATATGCCCGTACTTGACCAAACTCTCTTGTTCAGAGCAGCGATTCAGTGTGTGTGTGTGTGTGTGTGTGTGTGTGTGTGCGTGTGTGTGTGTGGGCAGCAGGAGATTTGACTGTTTATGAGATGTTCTCAGTGGGAAGTAAGGCAGTGGCTGGGCTGCCACCTTGAGGTTTACAGATGTACTTAAATGCATTAAGTCAAATGTGATTAGGTGTGAAGCAAGCTCACGTTATAGCCCAAAGAAATAGGATTTGTGCATTGCAGAAGAATATAACAGAACACATCTGTGGCTCAGTTTTACATTTGCACTCTTTTGGAGTGGGAGCATGATTGTAAACACTGGAAGTAGCTTGAATGTGATGAGGTTGAACAAGGGGAACCATTAAATACCAAATCCCGTGGAAGGGTGTGAGTGTATGCTCCCACCTTTAATAACTCATTGACTTTGCTTGTTATGGTTCTGGCTGTAAGAAGACAGAGAGCACCCACTGCATCATGCACTATAGATGCACTGTGCCAGACACAGCGAGGGCTGATGGGAAAAGGCTGGTTGTACGTCACAGTTAGAAGCAGTGGAATTGCATTGATGGCACAGCCTCCAACTGAATAGGACACACGCTGGCAAATTTATAGAAGTATTAAACATTAAATGATCTAATGCAATTGCGATTTCATGACAGGGAAATGGGATAGTTAATAACTGTCTCAGTGAGCAGCTTTCTGGCTTCAGATGGGAGCCACAATTAGGTCAAACTGGCTGGTGCATTAGCAGAAGGACAAGAGACAGTCTCAGGACTTTTCTTCTCTGGGATAGGTGAAACGTGGCATTAATCACAGTAATGTTGCTGCAGTGGCAGTAAAGACAGCCCCTGACGCCTTCTCTGCATAATATACCAAAGTGAGCGCTGCATTCTCCTGCTAATTTATGTACTGCTACCAGGGCTGTACAGTAAAGCCTTCTGAAGAGGCTTATTGCCCCGTAGCCCACAGAAAGGACGAGAGTACCGCATCGAAACTTTACCGTATTGTTTTCTGCTGTAGTCTTATGTCTGCAGTCTTTGGTGGAGTCTGCAGTGCATCAGCCGCAGTGTTGATGCTCTGGAAGTGTAGGGCGGTGAGGAGCTGGTGCTGTCCTGAGTTGCTGTGGATCACCTGCCCACAAAAAAAAAGAAGTTAGGAAATATAAAATGAAATGTAAGACCTGATCACACACAATAACATCAGTGCTGAGAAAGAGGCACCCAACTTTCTTTCTTCAACTGCTCTGCAGCAGATTTCCCGCTATTTGCCATTTCTGATGATGTATTGCTGCATATTTTCTTTTCTCATTCATTTAAGTGTGTTTTAGTCAAATACATTATATAACCGATGGGATTCATGGAGGGATTCATTCAGTCATATGGTCCCCAAAGCTTCGTAATCCAGGTGTATTTATCAAAAGGAAAGTAATAAAACAGTTCTGTTGTTTTTTCCATGATGATATTTTTAAGCATAATTATATTAATTGAAACAACAAAATTCTCAACAAAAAGATAAATGATCCAAAGTAACACACAAAACTAGATGACTAAAATGCTTTATGAAGACGATAGTGCTGCAACTTTGCACTTGTACTTTGTACTGTTCAGTAAAATGTATACAAAACCACCAACAACAACAAATGCAAACACATTTGAATTATAAAAATATGGCCAAGCTCCTGCACATCTCTGATGCTATATATTACAGATCTGCTCTTTCACCCCACAGTAAAACATCGAGTGGGTCTGCGTCAGCATAGCAAGATGGCTTCAACTGCAGATGGAACCGCAGGAACACAAGATGATGTCGATAGAAATACTACATCCGATGAGCCATTCTGTGAGTAACACAATATGCACGGTGTAAGAAAAAGGTCCTCGAAAAGAGATGCATGGGAGAAGATTTTTTTTCTTCTTCTCTTTGCTATCCATCAGATCTGCTGATGCAGCAGTATACCTCTCAATGCTTCCCATTTCCCATGCTGACAGTTGCCCTGATATGGGAACCAGCGAGAAGCAAGAGAGAATCAATTAATGGCCCGTATGTTTGAATGACAGCACGGATGGAGTGTATTTATAGAGCAGGGGATGGAATAGTCTCTGTTCTCTGGGAGTTGTCAGTAAAGCCAAACTAATGGTGATTTGATGGATTCTTATCTCCAGTCCAATCAGTGTCAAAAATCTTGAACACATGCATGCACGCACGCACGCACGCATGCGCATGCAAACACACACACACACACACACACACAAACACACCCACACACAAACACACACACAGACAGACACACTGTACACCAACAACAAGTAGCTGTACTCTGTATGAAAATCGAACTCTGTGGTGATGAAATGACCTGGTGGCAATGAGACTGCTGAAAATGGCGGCTAGGTTACTTTGGACTAGGTCAAACATGTGTCATGTTATAATGACATTTTTTTAACCTAACATTTTTTAGATTGCTAGATACCATATTGCAAAGAAACGAAGCTCAGGTTCAACAGATCACAGAGCACATCTCGTTGTAGAAAAGGTTTAATGTAAAGTCATGAAGAGACCGAAAATTAAGAGAATTCTTTTTTTTTTATAATGAATTCAATGTAAGACAACATACAGATATGGGAGGAAGCTGGAGAACTCGGAGGAAACCGGGGAGCGACATGCAAACTACATGTAGCCGTGGCATTAATAATTGATAGAAATAATACTGTAACCACTAAACGACGCACAGTGACATCTTGCACAGATTTGAAGGAAATGTCACCGCTGCAATACTCAGTCACCTGTGTGACTCTCTGCGCATTAGCGTTAGGAGTAATTCACTCTTATAACTGTATGGGAATTTTGAAAGGGCAAATGTTTATTTCCATTTGATGACAAAATGCTGAATGGCCATCATGTGATGCATTGTAATGTGCTGCCCACAAAGGCTCTATAAAAGCATTTACTGCTCAGTAAATCTCATTAATAGATGAAAAAGTAAGGGGGAAAAAAAATCAATACTAAAACAAATACAAATTAGTGAGTGTCTCCCAACCAAACGCATATACATAGTTCATAGTCTATTTATCTACTTAACCAAAGTGTAATTCATTAACAGATAAAAGCTTTTAAAGATACAGGCATGGTTGATACTTTATGGAAGACAAATTGATGACAAAATGCTGTGTGGCTTTTTTAGAAGTAAGCTTAATATGTGCTGTACACACACACACACACACACACACACACACACACAACAAAAATCCAACTGTCATCATTGTAACAATACCTTGTACGAAGTTTTGTTACGATGAGAATTTTGTTTTTCTTTAGCCCCTCTTTTCTTTTGCTCAGTTGCTATCAAGTGACTTCCTGATAATTTAATGTAGTTAAAAGCTCTGGAAAAATGCCTGTACCTTGAGTATTACGTCAAACTATGACGTAATACCATTCAATTAATTTTCCATATATAAATTACATTTTGCACTTTACTGTGTGTTACCACCACATCAGCGTGGAGGGAGGTAATCTTTGTATTAAAGTGCACATCACATTCACTGAATCTCAGAGACTCAGGGCTCATTTCACACAATTTGGTGAGAGAGTTTAGACAAATTTGTAACACTTAAAACCTGCTTCCTGTATTTCTCAGCAATGCAGAATAGTCTGCTCAGGTATCTTTTTTTTTTACCAGAATAGAAGGAAAACAAACAATATCGTTTTTGTGGCTGTTATATAAAATGCGAATGAGTAGAAAAGGGGTAAAACCAGAAATGATGCCTATAAAATCTGATAAAAGATCTTCTCTGTGGCAAAGAGATTATGTGCAGGAGGTGTATCGGTGGGCCTTCGGCATGGTAGACATACAAAGTGTTTATCTTGACTGCACTGACAATCTCTGAAGACGGCGGAATAACACAGATAGATGCATGGATAGACTGTGCTAGAAAAGTAGCATCTCCTGTAAAATCACAGCACTGAAAGAACGGCAGTTTTGATCTATGCAACGTTGTAGAGGAGAGTCAAGAAAAAATGATAGTGATGTATTTCATTTAATATAAAAGAAAATAGATAAACCCACTGCCATTTTATGCAGATGAGCTCGGGGATTGCTGTCGGAATAGCTAATGCGTTCATTGTGTTTATCAATTAAAGCCACTCATTGGGGAAGCCAAGCAGATGGGAATACAGCTGTGTAAAGTCAGAAAATAATCTTTTTAATTATTATTATAATCTGCAGGGCACACTGGGGTCCTGTGGTGCGCGGGACATACAAGACCCTAAACTAAGTCTAATCAAGGTTACAGCATCATTTTCATTGTTTCACTGAACATGCTATGAGAGAGCTGGGTCTTTTTTTTCATCTGCTTTTTCTCTGACATAAGAACAAAACTCTCTTCAGATATGCATTTTTTGGCTACGGTCTTTTCTGCTCTTTTGACTGTCATGTTCGTGCAGAGAGACACGCACCACCAGTCTGAGTCACACACAAGATAAGGCTCCATTACCGAGTAGACTGTTCAGACTGCACTGGGCCCGTCTTTGTTTTATGCATGAAAAAAAGTTACAATTCAGAGCAAGGAAAGACCATTTAATCATGAATAAACAAACCACAATTTCATTATACGGTGGAATTAAAATGTACTAGGGTTGGAGTTTGAAAGTATTTTTATCAGATCTGAAACGTTTTGAATCTCTTATTGAATCTCACAGAGTTTGTTGGAGGACAGACAGACAAGACGGTGGAGATTTTCAGAGATTATGAGTTGAAACTCCTCTTAAACACAGTGTCATTTAACAGTCTGAGATGACTTTGGTACGAGGGAGTAGCCACGTGTACTGTATTTGAAGACGCGCTGTTAGCGCACCAGTAAGATGCAAATCGATAGTGATTTTATTACAACGCTTCATGACCTCTATTTCGCAGAGTTTACTAATGTATCATACAATTTCCTTTTCCATCAGGTACAGCTTTAAGCAAGAGCTGAGGCGCCAGTGCAGAGTGAGAGTGTGTATGTGGTTTACATGCTAATGATGAGGAAATGGTTCAGCATCTTAAAAGGACTATACCAAGTACATACTGTACATACTTACCATTACTACAAATTACTTGTCAAAGATGTTTTAAATATACTTTCTCCTTTCCAGTCAACCATCAGTTTAGATCCATCCCCATTGGCTTACTAGAAACCTGCAACTGCAGGGAATCCATCACAAGGAATATCCTCATTTACTCTATTGATTTTTGATTATCATTGCATTGCAAAGCTATTGGGGGGGGGGGGGGGGGGGGGGGGATTTCTTTAAGAAGAGCAATCCGTATTATTGCAATAAAATAGAATAGTCAGGGCTAAAACGAGCCTGTAACGTCACAGATCTTGTTCACAACTTTCTCCTCTAATCAGTAATGGGAAATTCCTTCATATGTGTAGACACCAAGACATTGTTAGACTGCCTTTGAATTAAAAACAGGTAATATTAGCCCATGCCTCATTTAGCAGCCTCCTGAAAGTCCACTGAACATCTGAACATCCGAAAACCCTCTGTGCACAGATTAATCCTCTTACCTTTGTGGAGGCTCTGAAAGCCAACTGTAAAACTAAGTAACGGAAAACAGAATATGATTAACTGGAAATGGCAAATTCTCAAATGCCCCCGTACACGTTCAAGCCTGTGGACAATGAGAGACACAAACATCTGCAGAAACTATTATGACAGGCTGTCTCTGCCCAGCACATCCATTACCTGCTTATTGTTTGGCATAATGGTGGACTTACCCTTTATATCCCATATGAAGATATTTCTACATGTGTCACTGTTAACTGCCTGAGCAACGAACCTGTCGTATGCGACAGAAAACGCGTCACGTTATAAAAGTCCTCATAACATTTGATCAGTACATACCAGCAAATTACGGTTTGTTTTGACGAGAAGCTAACACCTGCGCCGTTCCAGGCAGGGCTTCCGTGCGATCGTGTCCCTTTCAGAAGGTTTGTAGCGCGGCCTGGGACTTCAGTGTCTTTTCGGAGACTTTGTACAACATGTCCTTGATGAAAAAATCCAATATTGAATGACTTTTATGATCATTTTTATCCCGTTTTTCAAGACGTTCAAGGCTTCTGTTGTTGTTAGCGGACTTCTAGCTGTCCATTTTAGATCCATTTGACCAATCAGAGGCTTTGTCACAGATTTGTACATAACTTTTGGTTTGCATTAGTATGAGTGTTTTGAATTGTTTTCCCTCATGAGCCAAGGTTTCAAAGAACAGCTTTCAAGAGGGAAACATCTTCATCATTGTTGTTTGGTGGGTCATTATATTGAATGTCTTTGAGATTAACTTTTTTTATTTTGTTATATTTGACATTGTTACATTATGAGAGAAAATAAGGATACGCCATTTTGTTGGAGTTCAGTGCGAACTCTTTTAGTAGTTGACACTTCCATCCGTTTGGTTGAAACGATTCATTTCCCCCACTCATCGTTTCTCCCTGATACGACCCACATGTTTCCATTCCTTCTCTGAGTTCCGCCACTTTGGATTCCCATAGAAAGTTCTTTGGGGAGCAGGGCTAAGACAGCCACGCTCTCCTTGCTCTTCCGGACTTGGGTGAAATCCGCTAATCGGCTTTTGTGGCCAAACGTGATAAAGCCGCAGCCGGGATCGGGCCAATTGACAGTGCGGCAGTTCTGTCTGTCCCGTGTGAGCCGCATATCCACAGAGCAGCAGCTCAGCATCCTCCTCTTAAAAAAAAGATTTGATTACTATTAGGCCTGGATTGGCCGAATCTGGTGGAATGCTGTAACCCCATTGTGAGGAAGGCCGGCTGCCTTCTTCATTTCTACAGCTGGTGGCTCAGTGGAAGTGGAGAGCTAAGATTGTGCCGTTGAGGTCTCAGTGTGGGGCCCCTCCAGCAGCACCGCACATAAGTAGTGTGTCACAACACATGTGTGCAGATGTTGGCTGTTCATCAAACAAACAGGACTGGATAAACTGTATTATGAGTAATGAAAATTACTGTACAACATCCTTCAAACCATTATTTTTCTTTTTTATCAACAATGTAAAAACACAAGGAAATCATAATGTTAAGCATGTTAATTTCCTATTGTGTTTTTTTTTTCATGGATTTCTGTGATTTGTATTTGTATTTTTTTAATAAGATAATCACTGGCTGATAGAGCTGAAGACATGAGATTTGAAACCTGGACTCAAGTCAGATTAATAAACAAAACCTAATTCGTGGATCAGTTGGTAAGAGAGGAAAACCTGCACATGGCAGAAGGATTTCTGTGAGAGAGCTTTTCTGACTGTCAGAGAAGCTTTGCAGCAAGACCCCAGCGCCATCTTTGATCTCACATGGTTGGTTCGTATGGACTACAATCAAATAGACCTATCTCTATCAATACAAAGAGTGAAAACTGCTGTTCTGAAGCTTCGAATTCAGTGTTTTGACAAAGTAACCATGAATGGAGGAGCAGGGGACTGGGCCTGACTGAGAGCTCATCCAATGCACATCCACCTACACCTGCAACCTGCACCCATTTGGACGGAACTAGCTGTCATATGGTATCCACGCCCCAATGCATACTGGGCTTTATCGTCTCATTTATTCTAAATGACACGATAATTAACAAAATGAACAACATGCTGTATTGAAGAAGACTTGAAACTAGGCCAATGTTTACTGACGTTATAAATCAAGTGAAAAGTAGAGTCATTTTCTCATAGCAATATATTGAAACTGACTACTTTTTGCAACAAGTGGAGTCGCCCTCTACTGGTCATTGAGGAGAAGGCAGGTTTCAGGCACTTCTGCATTGGCTTCACTTTCTGGATCCAGAGTCTATGTCTTTTTTTTTATATACAGTCTATGTTTGTTCCAGCAAGTAGGGCTAGAAACTGCTGTGGCTTATTAAATTTGACTTACTTGAAAATTGATTCCCCAAAAACTTTACTTGACTGCTTCCATGAGAGCAAAAATAAAAATGTTTTTAAATCTACACAAGGCACTGCTTTCCTTGGCATGAAGATGAGTAACCTGGTCTCCCTCCAAGGCTCAGTGGTGTTTCCCCAACAATATCTCATTATCATGTCCAATACCTGACTTCTTTTAATAGTGTCAGAGGAGACACGTTTCTTATCAGAGGCAATTATGTACCTGGGATGTTTCAGTTACCTCGGGCAACATGTTATGTAACACTGTCAGACAATAAACCGGTGCAGCAATGTACTTGGGATTTTAATCAAAAGAAAACAGCAACTACAATAACAAAACTTCAAAAACAACATATATACACAGAGGAAAGTTTAGACACAGGACAAAATATTGGTTTATAGCACCTCAGAGAACAGCAGCGGAAGGTTTGGATCAACAAGGAAGGGAAGATCTTTGTACGGCTGTTAAACGGATTGATAAACACAGACTATTTAAAAATCCAGACAGGTTAAGGGGTAGAGTTAATTACAGATTTTATTGGTGGTCTTTGGGCTCATGTTATTTAGAATAAAGCTGTCATGATTTTTGAATGGTTCCTCATTTTTCCAGTCCCCAAAGCCCTTTTGTAGAAAGCATTAATCCGGAGACAATAAGCCGGAGTGCACATTGAAGCATCTCAGGTGTTGGATTTAGGGAAAGGGCAGGAGGTGCCTGCTCTGACTTAGATAAGGTGATGCCTCAACAAATGTCCTCAAAGGATATAAACCTGTAATTCCAAATTAACCACGAATGTGTCATATCATTACACTCTCTGATCTCGGTTGACCTTGGCTTCTGCAAAGTCGTACAGATCACAGCTGGAGTAGTTCAACAACTTTGTGTATATATAAACCGACTTCTCTCTATATACAACCAATTGTATTTGTATGAAAAGCACAAGTCATAAGGATGCATTCATTTAAAATCCTCTTAATGAAATAAGGGGTTTAGTAATGTAATGGTTGCACGGTTTGTGAATAGAAGGTAAGTCGCAATGAATCTGACGTCATTGCACAGATTTCTGCCCTTGTTGCCCTGGAGCTCAACATCACGTGTAGATGCAAAGACCCTGTGCCCTGCGGCATACACCATAAGACCAGACTGCACGTCATTAACCACAACACATCGAGTATGAGAATGTCCACTCTACGGCGTACTGGGGGAAATAAAAGGACTGTTAATGCTCCACTTTTGACTTGGCTGTAAATTTGTGCTGTTTCTTCCCCCACATTACAGAATGAGCGTGTAAGTGCCATATTCTGTAAACTATCAAACGCTTGTTTAATAAACATGCCAGCACAAAATGCAGATTAGATTTCATGATCCCGATGATTAATCACTGGTGGGATGAAAAGAATAATTAAACTGACAAAAGTTTTCACGTCGTAGATTCTTACCACGGACATAACTTTTGTAGTTTTTTGAAAATGACGGATGGAGTGTTTTCTTTTTAGTGGTGGCCGTTACGATTGCTGCCTGGAGAGCAATTCTGCCTTCTGTCTTTTGTAATTGCTAGCATCACATCGAAGATAACCCACAAATTCAACAGACTTGAAACTTTGCAGTCATATGACTGTAATAATGATCAAATGAAAACTCATTATAACTGCCGTCACATTTAAGCCTCTTTTTCTACCTTCGTTCCTGTTTTCCTCCAAATAACTATAATTTCCTGTTGTCAGTTCCTCTGTGTCTCTCGCTCCCTCCTCACTAATTTTAATGATCTCTGCGTCTCCTTCAGTCTCATTGCCCCATGCACTCACGTCTACCGCCCATTCACTAAGGCATTTCGGGTCGTGGCTCAGGGGCGTCCTCTTTGTCATTGACAGTGATGACCTCCACATTCGCCCTCTGGCATAGGGTCAATTATTCACCGCACGGGAACTACACCTGTGTCCCTGGTGAATCTCCCCCGACAACCAGCCGCCAGAAAAAAATGAGTCTATTACCATGGTGGTACCAGGTGATGGATTTCCTGTTCGCCGGTGGAGTGCAGGTAAAAACCTGGGGAAGCCGCTGGAGGTGACCTTCACGGCCAAGGTATCCTTTACCAGTCGTGCGTGCAAACGCGCAGACTCCCATGAGGAGGTATCAAAGGGGAGAGTGGAGCGTTGGTTGCGATGTCAGACTTGTTTGTTTGTTGTAGGTTATTGTTGTGCATGCTGTAAACCGGAACAACCTTGAGCTGCAAATTCCTCCATAAGACGTTCCCTGGTGGACCGCAATGCCTGTGTAACTATTAGACCAATGAAAAATATAGTTCGCCGCTTGTTTGCGTGGAACATGCTCGAAGGTTTCTGAACTGTGGCATGATAAAACAAAGTATCACTGAATCTTTGTGTCGCTCAGGCTGTTCTTTTTTAGCCATAACTACACAATATTATTCACGATTGACGTGAAAAGACTATTGCGAGCTGTTGGAATTTATTTTAGAGCCGGGGTCGTGCTCGCAATGAAATATCACCTTTCACAACACATTCTCTGCGCCCGCTAGTGAGGTGGCATCTGCAGCGCTCAAGGCAGGATGGCAGCCATGTAGGAGAGCACCAAGCCAAGCTGTTAGGCCTGCTGTCCGCTAATCCATTCCAGTGTGGCAGCACAGTCTGTGAACCCCATGCAAGCAGTGCTTCAGGTCAACAGATATGGTCAATACATGTGTTCAGAACATGTGGTCAGGACAACAGTGCTACTGGACCATGACTAACAGACTCTATGATAGGCTGTTTGGTGCGTATCTCACTCTTTGTGTGTGTGTGTGTGTGTGTGTGTGTGTGTGTGTGTGTGTGTGTTTGTGAGCCTCCCTGCCTGTTTTTTCCCGCAGCTATAGGTCCTCTTGTGTACATCCGAGGCTGTATATCCTTTTGTTTTTGTGCACTTGTGCATGCCAGGAGACTTGGCTGCATGCACGGGAGACAGGTGAGACATGTAGAGGGGGACGGGTAGGTTTTTGGAACGGCCCCACCTCTCTGTAAATTTGGACCGTCGACGAGCCTGTCTTAATACCAGCGTGTGTCATCTGTCCTCAGCATGCAGAGGCACTGGCGTGTACAGCTCCAGTCTGCCGCTCCTCGGCCTCACTCGTGTCCCAGTCGCTCCCGGGCTCGCCAACCAGGCCAGACATGGCACTGGAGGGAAGAGGAGCGCCACACGACTCAGGCTTGGTCACCCAGCTCTTGCTTTTGTTCAAAAATTAAAACTGCGCTTGCTTTTGGTCAAAAATTACGCAACTTACTGTAGATGATATCATTATTTCCTTCCTTGGTGTGTCTGTGTATCTTATTCTGAAATTGTTGAGTATCAAAACGTTTCAAAGAGCTATGGGTTTTGTTTTATGTTGTGATGCAAATGGTTTCAGTGCATTGGTCAGTTCAGAATTTACCATGGAAATGAGACCTCCAAGTCATTAACGAAGAAACAGAAGTGTTTTATTAAAGGGTTTTACCGCACATTTGCCATTGGGCACAGTTGTAAGTGGTTGAATTTACTCATCTGTGTGAAACTCTTATTGAAATGTAATTAATTGCATGCTTTATATAATTGAAATGTTTGCTCCTCTTGCGCATTTAATTATCATTAAGATCAAATACAGTACTCTGTAAAATGATGCATGTACCATAGCTGTAATGTATGCACATTTCATAATCTCTAAGCCACCCACAAATAATGTTAATAAATGCTCTTACACACTTCTACAAAAAAACTCTTTATCCGCCCTCTAATCCTGTCATAAATTATGTTTGATTTGATTTGAACATGTGACTTCTGACTAATGGACCATGTCCATTAATGAGACAATAAGCATACGCAGTATCCCTCAGTGTCCCTGATTAATCTCAAAAACCAAGGTCATGTGAGTTTGTTATGATCTGAAATCCAGAGGCCCAGAATGTTTTTTGTTTTTTTAAGGCGGGAACTTGATCTACATTTATAAACATTAACATTTTGACAAATAATTTTGTAAAAATCTGTCGTGAAATATTTAATGCTGTGTCAGTCACTCTCCTGCTACAGCACCCCCAGAAGGCACAAAGATGAAGTATGAATCTAAATCAGACAAAGCATGTATCCACAAAAAGGATCCGCTCAAACAGCTGTGCACCTGTTTATCTGAGGTCAAAATTGCAACTGTGAGTTTTTGGAGGACTGATCCTTGAACAACATGAATGCTTTTGCTGTTGTCAATCTATTTGGTTGTGACAGCAGATTCAAATAATCTGTTTTTTAATGTTGGTGGATGGGTGTTATACCCTTGTATTTACATTTGGATCACAGATTAGACCTTTAAGCCTCGTCCCCAGAGTTCTGGTAATGAACTTATGTGTTACGACATTTAAACAGGCGGGCCTGGACAGCCTCTCATAACTCAGAAAGGTTTTTTCTCTGGCAGCAGATATAGATAAATGTCAGCGACGCTGCCGAGACTTTACTGAAATAGAGCAGAGATGATGCACGCTGCTGATATTTACACAGCACAGCCAAGTCTGAAGGGGAAGACATGGCCTGCCGACAAAATTGGTTCCCACAGCAATTATTGTCTACATGGAAACAAAAAGGAATTATCTCCTCAAATGTCGATCAAGAGGAAATCAGAATCGTGATGTATTGTAAAAATACATAACGAAAAAAAGCTGAACTGTTTAATCGGGATTACACAACAACCTAATGCTTGATTTTGGAATACAACTGATAAATAGGAATTTACTTTGACTAGATTTAATCCCCCCAGTTTTTGCACTTGGTTGCAACCCCCCTTTAAGTCGTACTGGCACGGTTGCAGACCAGAACTCACCTCAGTCTACAGTCATTAATCCAGGGAGAACCTGAGGCACGTCTCTGCGAGAGGTTACACCCGCTCAGAACTCAAATGAGGGATCGGTGGAAGAAAAAAAAATGAGGAGAGAAGAAGGCCAATTTGTGTGTTAGCCCCAGCAGCAGGACAGGCAGGCACTTAATTCTGTGGTAGCGCATCATTATATGCACCATTTACCAGATGCCCATTTAACATGCCATAATTAGATCAGTCAGTTTGGAGAGAGAAAAAAAAAAAGCGACGGCGTGGGCTACTTAAATAGGGTCCCTTGCCATAACATTAGAAACCCCCTACAGGGTCACTTGTCAAAACTGTTTGAGAGATTAATTATTTTGCAGTGTCAAGGAGAAAAATGTATAGACAGGCTCTTTCTTTTTCTGTTTCTCTCCTTTGTTCTTTGTTCTTCACTTTTCCACTAAAATGAGATACACAGTACAGTACAGCATTTTAGAAGTAAACATTTTTACAAAAGAAATCAAATTTTCTATTTGGGATGCATACTAACTATCTCGATATGTGGTTTGGATTGACAAAATGATGAATAATAATGAGGACAAAATTTGCTTTTTTATTATCAAGGGGACAGAGAGAGGGGGGTTCTGGAAATGCTTCCTTTTCCTATGTGATTCATTTTAAATGATTTCTGGAAATATGTTTATGGATTTTTACGGGTCAAACAAATCCCATAATTGGATTCTGTAACATTTACTCCACATGGCAAATTTCTCTCAACTCTTGGTCTCCTGTAGTGATACTGATCATCACATTTGTCTTCATTCCTAAACCTATTTAATCTTGAGCCGGTCTCTCAGTATATTACTCTCAAAATACAGTGCTTATGACGCAAACTCCGACAAATCCCTCTCCCCTGATCTCTTTTGTGTTAATAATGCCAATCCATTTCAGGGAGAAAATCATTTCATTTCTCCAAGAAGTAACTTCCCCTAGTTCATCACACACACACACACACACACACACACACACAGTCCATTCTCTCCACCAGGAAACAGATAATAAACTGAGGAGCGGGGACTGTGCAGGGGCAGACCCAGTCGCTCTTGTGTGATGGGCCGAAACCTGTGTGCTCTGTTAGTCCTCGGAAGCAGATGTTGAATCCTCTGCTTTTACTGGTGCCGTTACGGAGATGTTAATGGAGTGATTTATGGAAGATGTAAAGTGAAATAGGTCATCAACAGTTTTCAGCCCTTTCATTGTCAGTGTGTTGTGGTCTGTGTCAGTTGTGCTCATTTCAGCTGTGGGCAGCCATGGAGCACTGGTACATCCCCGTGGCCGGGGAGAGTGGGTGGTACCTGAGGAGTGAAATGGCCTGAGGAGGACACGGCCCACCATGCCTGTATTCTGTAAAGCTCCGCAGAACAGCCTAATACAACAGTGGAGGCAAGGGTTCACTTCATTTGCGGCCTGAAAATGCGTAGTGAGTGTAGTGAGGCTTAAGTCATGTGCTGACATCCGAGGTATACTGATATAATGTATATATATATATATATATATATATATATCTAAATGTGATGTTGAAACAATCTGCCAAACTTATTTACCTTAAAGAGGCCGAGCGGTTGGTTCCAGGTGGCATTATTGTTTGGTCCCTGTAAAAAGACGCTGCAGTAGCGAGATGCTGTGTAAGGACGCAGGTACTTTTCCTCGGAGCTCCTGAGGAAGTTGTCACCACCACCTTGTAGATAATGGAGTAGAAGAAAGAAGTATTTACACCGAAGCTCCTACTACTCCTACTGCCCAAAGGAGAAAACAATTGTACAAAGCCAAATTACACTGTGCAATCTGTTTGACACTTTTTGCATTCTTTTTCTTCACAGCTGCTGTAATTTGGTTCCAAACCGTAGCATACAGTAGGCAATAAAGTGGTCTATTTTCCTTTTGTTAAACATTAATTAACATTGTGAATACTACAAAAAGAAAAACCATGCAGGATCCAATCTAAAAGCCTCACAAAGTGTTGTCAACAGAAGTGACAGCAAGTCAACTCTTCTTCTTCACAGAGAAATCAAAGGTGTTTTGTGAGTAATGCAGCCATTGTCATCTGAACTGTCAGTGTCAGCCAGATTTGATACAGCCATTCAATAATAGAAAGAGCTTCTTTTTTTTTTTGTGACTCGGGGAGTGGCAGACTTTGATTGGCTGGCAACTGGCAAGGCCATTTTCGCCTTACAGATGAAATGAATCTACCTTCAAGGTAATTTATAGATGCAATTTTGCGGGACAGTCCCCTGCTGACAATTGTGTGTGTGTGTGTGTGTGTGTGTGTGTGTGTGTGTGTATGGTCAAGCGTAATCAATAGGGAGATTATATTTTGAGTCATGAATTTCTGTCGCTGTCTGCTTGATATGAAAGGCACTATTGCAAACTAAGCAAGTTGAACCTCACGTGACCATTCATGGACGTAATAATGTTTTCACACCATAGTCATACACAAAAAAAACTTCCTCTTGATGAGTTGCAGCACCCATAGCTCTCCTGTGTCGGTCAACAGAGATGACTCGTCAAGATTAAGCGAAGCCTGATCTACAGTCACCCATTAAACACACACACCCGCAAGCACACACACAGACACACAGAAACACACACACACACACACAAACACACAACATTATACCATCGCAAATTAAATCACGGTTCATTTTTCAACATTACTTGAGGCTTTAAGTAACAGATCTCGGTGTAATCCTTCTGGTCTGAGCAGTAATGAAGAAAAAGGGCATTTGATCCATTGTGTGCTGGGAAAACAAACAAGCAGGAAAACCCCCGGCCTAGCCAAGAGAGTTACATCTGGCACAAATTTCATGCCAGCGTATTCAAATGTCATAGACTGATACTGCCACATGAAGCAGTAACGAGAATTCAAGGTGATGTACAGTATCTCTATCTGCTGAGGGTGAAGAGTAGAAGCCTCAAAGCAGTGACTGACACTTCTTGTGTGAGCCATTACAGTTCAGGAGAGCCTCAGCGGGTCTCAAGTCAGAGAAGGAGGACGCTGACCATGATATCTGTGGAGGCGGGGGCGTTCATTACCTGAGGATAAAAGGCGGTCTCTCAATATGGCCGCAATGTTTTACAGCCACACCAAGGGGCTTCGGAGAAAGGTCTACAACTCGTCGGCAGGAACTTGGTTACCTCTCCACGAAGCCATCCGTTTTTATATGAAGGTCATAATATTCATCATTACTACTCCACTCGTACGTAATGTACCGACATGCAGAGTCCTCGCTGGGTTAAACCACTTGCCAGCATGTGAGCAGATCTTGTAAAGGATCTATTATGTGAACATTAAATGGCAAATAACATGGGTTTTACGCCAACACGCTGGTCTTAGATGTGATGTGACATTGTGGTTCATGCAGGGTTCTCTTCAGAGACTCTTCCCCGTGGACCACTAGGGTCTTATTACTTAAATGAGCTCTATTAGTGTCTCTGTGGGGACCGCTGTGAAGGCCAAACTCACAAAACTGCGGGCAGACCCTAAAACAGCTTTTGTTATGCCACCCCTCCATTGCCCTCCAGTTTCTTACTGATTTACATACAAATTGATCTTGAGGTAAATCAGATGTCACTTTTCTCTGGGTCACGGGGAACACGCTGAGATAATGAAATCAGGGTCCGCTGAGTGCTACACTTGCACTCGCTACCAGATGGGTCTCTCCGTTAATGCAATGCCTCGGTCTGTGCGTGTGCGTTCCAGCGGGTTCACGCACATGTTGTTGAGGTACCTGTGTGTGTGTGTGTGTGTGTGTGTGTGTGTGATTGCGTACGTAAAATTGACTTAACATCTTCTATTTATTTCGCCAATGAAAAAGTCAATGTGTTTGCTCATGTGTGATCATTTGACAGCTCAGTATAGAATACATGCTTCCCCTGTGACTTTGCGGGATTGCTCTGATTTGCTTGGTGAATACAATTCTGGGGTTTCTATCTGCTCTTGCTTGAGAGAAAATTACAACAGCAAAAAAAGTTGTCAACACTGGCCTGTGGCGTTTCTATATAAATCTACTAAAGGACAGATATATATATTTTTGCGGTTTGTTGGTCTGTTTTCTTAATAGACCCAATATTTACAATGTGCTCCAAAAGTCTTCAGACAGCCTTTGAATTTGCTATACATTCTATGCAAAGCTGTATAACACTCTAGCATATAGTTCTTAATAATAAACCAGTTAATCCATCCTTGAATGGATTCCTCCAGGCTTCCTTCTCAGAATAAATAACAGACAATTTGGCTTGAAGAAGGAGGGACCAGAACAGAGACTTCTGGAGGGACAAGAGCCTGATGGACCATCACATCCCATTAATGTTGTCTGGGGAGACATTAAAGAGCGAGGCATTATGTGCCCATGTTCCTGTCATGGGACAGACTAACATTAGGGAGTGTGGGTGTGGTAGATGATAAATGTTGATAAAAGCCAAAGATTACATACATACAATTCTATCTCAGCAACTATTTTATGGAAAAGCGAAATGTGAGAGTACATGTTAACAATATGAAAGAGATTAAAAGACTACACTATACCTATGCTGGCATAAGTTCATTTTCTTAAACACTCTTGAGTTCAGTAATCTGTGTTTACACAGTGTGGTGAGTTTTATTGTTGTGAAAGTTATATTTTTGCTGTACAGAAAAGCAAATTAAATATTATTACCAAAAAGTAACCATTCAGCAGCCAAATCTTGGATGTCAGAGTTTTTAAATCCACCACACACGCAAATGTTTGTGTATCTGAGATAACAGAGGAAAAACACAACTAGAAATATCTTAAGCCATCGCCTTGATTTTCAAAAAGTACCTTTGATGGTATGCTGTAAAAGTTAAGAATATACTTTGGTAAACGCTTATAAGTTGGGTAAAGTATTAAAAAAAAGTACGGGGTACTTGTACTGCCCTTTGTTGTGTTATTGTATTGTTCAAATGCGTGTGTCCTTCAGAGGGAAAAGTAACCACCTGCATTGTCAGTCAAAGGCGGATTTAAAATAAATGCAGGAGACTCTGCAGACCGTCTGTGTTGTAATTCCTCTACTTCAAATCATAAATACAATGAAAAGAAAGAGAGGAATGATGTGAGGCCCAGAAGTCATCAGTCAGACTGACAGCCTTGAAATGGAACAATACCATAGTCTCCTCCCCTCCTGGGCTGCAGACTGTTTTAGTATTTGTTAAATATCTCTCGTATTCATGAGGTTGCCTCCGAGCACTGTCTCTAAAGCGCTCCAATGGCAATCAAAAGGAATGTGAAAAATTACTTCTAATGTGTTTAGTCCAGACCCAAATCCTGGCCCATTACTTGTGAGGTTACAAGTAAAATAAATACATAAATGTGTAGTATGATTAATGTATACTTGGTGGAAATATATTGTTATAGTATATGGTAAGTTATAGTGGAATGAATATTTAATGGGGTATATCATACTTTATAGAAAGTGAGATAAAAAAAAAATACAGTATATCCTGTGTCCTCATCCACTGGCATTTTTACTGATAAATTTTGCTATCATATGAGCATAGACCAAGTTGAATGAGTCCGTATATTTTCCTCCTTCATAATACTGTCATCAGGATAAGAGAGCTCATAATGGAGCAGTAGTTTATTTTACTCTCAGTGGGCAGTGGGGCCAGTCTTTGGCCAGTTGCCGCCGCTATGAGGGGAAATAAATCAAAGGAACAATAACAAAGATGACCAGAGACCTATCAGGGACCAGGCTGAACTACCGAGGGGGATAAAGGTGAGGCCTTACGAGCTCCGAGCCAATCGCAGCGTAGTCTTGGCATAATAAATTTAACACAAATTGCCAACTTTAATTGGGTTCATGATCTGTGGACTGGAGTGTCAGGAGACTCCAGTAAAAAAGAAAAGAAAAGGGGCCTGACAAATGGGACACACAGATTTTCCAGCACCGTTTAATGCCGTGATAAAGCTTGAGGAAATATTGGAGGTGTCTGCCCGAAAGAGACAGAGTTGATGCCCGGCTTGGTAGCACCTGGATGGGGAAGTCCAGGAACTGTGGACCAGGGACTTCATCCACACAGTCTAAAAACGTAACTATTCTCTAATATTTAACTATGCCATTACAACAAAGCCATCACTGCCTTTGCTGTGATACAGTACCTTAGATTCTCATGAACACAGACTCTCCTGCTGAAGTTCTTGCGTTCTGATTATCTTCATACAACAAACGACTATGGATCTCGGTGAGAGACCGGCCTTGAACGTACATACTGTAGCACTATGTTAAAATTGCATGGGAAAATAATGAAAAAGAATTTACAACCTGTACAATAGCAAGTCCAAACCAAGGCAAGTCTACAGTTAAAAGCCGCAGAGTCTCGTTGAAAAGATGTCCACACGCTTCCATTGTAGGCAAACCCTGGGCAGATTATACATTACATTCTTAAAATGTATGAAAAAATGTCAGCACTTTATCCTCGACGAGTCTGCACCTTTGAATGAAAGTGCTCTTACATTCTCTGTGGGAAAAAAGGAAGGATGAGAATTTTTTTTTAAAGGACTCTGACTGCCTGGACGAGGTAACAGGAGGACAATCACACAACATCTGGAGAGTCATGAGGGAAATACAGTAGCATGTACTCCTACGCTCAGATCCAGCAGGCAGACTGTGATGCAGACACACACAAACCAGAGCTGCTGGCGACGAATAAACTAGCAGTGCGCACAGCTGGCTGCACACAAAAGGTCAAGCCAATTGTAGAAAAGTTGTGAAAAAGACCTTGAGACTTGCTCTCTGCGTCTTTAATTAAGAATGTAAAAATTCATACGGCACTTCAATAACGTCAAGGTCCGAGGATTTGACAGAAGAAAAAGATTCAAAAAGATTTCTTTCCAACGCTTTGAGCAGCGCAAATACAATTCCATACAATTCATTGTGTTGGGATGTTCAAAAAACATCCTCTGTTCAAAAACTTTTGAGTCTCAAGACACCAGGGATGAGATGAGTGAAAAAAAAATGCAAAATGATTGTCTGGGAAAATTTCACATGAACAATATTGGTTCATACCATTATTGATAGCGTGAAAGCTCAGAAATATCAACCTCCTGCTGGGAAAAAAAAATTATAATACGAATTATTTGCCTTCTATTGATCATGACAAAAATGTCACTTTGAAAAAAGATATTGATGAGCAAAATAAACGTCCCCCCAGTGTGTAAAGACCACTGTATCACAATCAAAGTCAACACTTAGCACTGTGTCTACACAGTCATTCAATTTAAACACTGTGAGAGAGAGAGAGCAGACTTTGCAATAATGATTTGATTAGTTATCATTTCTCATTGCAGAGGACATCGTGTCTGTTTTCCGAAGCCAGTCAGACTCCCACAAAATACGTGGGTCAGCAGAGACTCCCATCTTTGATCGACACTCATAAAAACTTGATCCCCCAAAAAGGACAGACTCACGTGCGACCAGCGGACGTCCTTTGCCCCGAGGGAGCAGCTCAATGTCAGTTTTACTCAACAACAAACACATATACACCTGCGCACACACACACACACACACACAAACACACAAAGTCTGGATGGGGGTCCTTGGGGGGGAAGAAGGATGTGATATGGAAATCCCTGTCCACTGATATCTCCCTCTGATAACGATGTGTGAAGGTCATTTGTCCCCTGGTTTGGCACGACGGTACATAAATCACTGTGGAATTGGCATGATGGGTATTCGTGGAGGCAGCTCCTGCCTCCTGGTCTTTCCCACCCAACACCCCCCGCCCCCATCTTCTCCTTGTACCCCGTAACCCAAGTAGATGTGTAAAATAAATAATGACACGTGGACAATTTCATCTATTACAGTACACTCGGAGCAGACATGCCATGGCCAACATCCCACCGGATGGGATCTCCATTCTTTTCTCTGACTTCCAGTATCTTGACATTTTGGTTTATTACAGTACCAGCTGATTTCAGAAAAAGTTTGAAAAATATCCGAAATAGAGAAATTGCATGTTTATTAGCATTGAAGGCCTCAAGGAGACCAAAAAATATACTCTATAGTAGGCCACATAAAAAAAAAATATCATAACAATTTAGATTTAATATTTCTACATCATTGATACAATGGGGTTACATTTCTTTTCATTTAATATTTACTAAGAATTGCATGAATTGTGACAATCTGACATCTGTTATCGCTGGTGGCTCATTAGTTACCAGAGGTTTGACATCTTTGTGTCCTAGTGTCTTAAAAAAAAGTAGAGTGGTAAGAACACCACGGTTCTTGATCATAAAAATTCATATCAAACACTGTAGCTCTGAACACATTCGGAAGGTTTATCCATCTTCGAACTGTTTAAAAAAAGAAATTTGCATCGATCACAATTGTTGTCGAATAACCTAGAATTTTAAATCAGCCCTTTATTCAACCTCTGGACCAGGAGGCTTCTGCCTTGTTTCCCCACACAACAGGAAGACACACCGATGGAATGCAGCCATGCTGAACCAAAATGGTTTTCTTATATTCTCATGCAGATGGCAGGCTGTTGTGTATGTTGTTCATGCACACGTGCACACATCTGTCTCTGTGCGTGCGTGCGTGCGTGTATGTGTGTGTGTGTGTGTGTGTGTGTGTGTGTGTGTGTGTGTGCGCGCGCGTGCAGTGGGGGGTGGTACCTTTGAGAGCGGCAGGTTTGGCCCCCGAGGCGATGACAAAGCGATCAAACTCTACGTGTCACATATAAATTGCTTTGACCTTTTTTTTTTTCCCTCTCAGACTCATGGCTCGATGGCAACAAGGGACATTTTACCCAACTGGAAAGAGTGCTCATGTCCGCAAAAAAAACAGAGGAAATGGCAAGCGAGGAAATTAACGGTGGTAAGTGTTTGTCCTCTACGGGGTCGAAACGCACTTTGTTCCCTCGTGATTCTGCTTTGCCAATTTCCCAGAAGACATCTAAAAAACCTTGAGCGTTTATTTGAACGCCGTGTGTTCCGCAAAGAAAATTAAATTTGCTCTACGGTATCGGAAAGTGGGATTGTTCAAACAAAAATGTTGCCCTGTATCACAAATTCTTGCTGTAACAAGCAGACGGGTCAGCAGTGTTAATCCATGTGCAACCGGGCTGCCCACTCATGTGGCATTTACCATTAACCCTATTAAGTAGAGTGGCCGTTTTGTTTTGGAGCTCTCCGTTGTCACACTCGTGACCACTCTAATACATTTCGATTCTTGACGGCTGCATAAGTAGACTTCACAAAATGAACCTGTTGTCTGTGGCGGCCATCTGGCCAGAAGTCATGTATATAAATGGACCTCTAGACACTTGACTGCTGTAGCTATCGGCCGTGATTACTCTCTTGGCCTAATACAATATTCATGCATTAGAGTAGGCATGCATTACCTTCTTTCTCCCCCTCGTGCTGCCGTCGGTAATTGAAATTTCTGAAGTGCGGCGTGTTTAATAATGGAATTAATTTCCCATGGAAAGTGTATATGATTGACCATGCACAGGGAGCAGGGGGAACAGCCTCCATTTCCAAAGCGAGGAGAAAAATAACAGGTTGTGAGCCATATTGTGAGATTCATGAATTGATGACAGAAATAATTGGTAATAACATTATTTAGGATGATACTTATCATGACCTTTTATTTGTATTGTTCTGTATGTACTGCATGGTACATTTGATGGCTATAATACTGCAACAAAGTCTTCCTCGCCGTGAACTGTGGCAATTTCTTCAAAACATACAGATATTTTTTGGAAGGAAGGAAAATGTTGTAATGGGGATTGCGAGGGCGGGCACAGAAATATGCAAAGCCCTTCAGAGGTGGGAGGAAGACTGAGCTCCATGTGAGGGCTAATAATCAAGCCGGTTTCACTTCTCAGGCGGTTAATGCGGAACGGACTGTTCCTGGCAAGCCAAGTCCAGATGACATCAGATCACAGGACATCACAGAACAAAGGGGCGGCTCTCACAAGAACACCATTCACCATGTTTAACGAAAAGCAGTAAATACATATGTCCAAAAGCCTATGTCTTTTTCGGCCAAAGTGAACCTTTGACTTGCAAACCTGTTAAGAACCAGTCTGCCTTTCCATATAGAGCCACGTCCTTACGTGACTGCATGTGTAAGCGGTTCTTTCTTCTTGACCAGCAAAGAGTTGTGGTGCTTCTCAGGGAAACAGTTCTCTGGCTGATCGAAACACAAGGAACTAGAGATTGAGACCATAAACTCCTCATTAAAAAATGTCTAACTGAACTTCTTTTTGCAACCAGTGAGTCGCCCTCTGCTGGTCATTCCAGAGCATACAGGTTTTAGGCACTTACGCATTGGCTTCACTTTCCGGACCCCGTGACTACGTCCATTTACTATATACAGTCTATGATTCCCACCTACTTGTCCCATAGCCATGTCATACTTGTTCATTTGATACTTCTCATATTCATTTTAAACCGGAAAGGGACGACTGACCTTAGTGCATCATGTCCAAAATCAGAAAAATGTAACATAAATTGAAACGTGAGATCAAAATCCAGATCAAACGCCAATCTATGACTAAGTCTCATAAAGGTGAATTTGTCAAGCAAGCACGGAACCAACAATTAATTTTGCGGCTTTTCAGTTGACAACACGGGGTGAGGTTATCATGAGGGGAGGGGTTAGCGCAATGGGAGTGTGATGAAAACACCGGGCTCAGCACAATAACAGTGTATGTCCCAGCCAAGACATATTAGCCTAATGAAATGTTCACAGCCTGTAATTGTGGTAATGAGTGGATAGACTCTGAAGAAGGATGGGAGTGATACAGCTGCAATCAGACGTCAGAGGGAGGACATTACTGTACACTGCAAAAGATAACTACCATCTCAGGTGAACATTTCAAGAATTTCATCTTATTTTAGTATTTGTCATGCAGACTCTTTCTACTTTTTATTTTTACTTCTATTCATCTACAGATTTTGAACACACCCCAGGTTCTGCACAGTTCTGTTCATAAAATAGACAAACAGCCAGGTTTAGCAAGAAGAAGCTTCAGTCTCGTAATTTCCAATAAATAGCCCCGAATCCTTTCAACTATAAAAGGTGCCACCCGCATACTCTCTGACAATTCCGCTGTTCAGAAATGAACACAGATCAAGAACAACACTAACGGATCATAAAATGCAAGGATGCGGCAAAGGAGCCAAACAATTCACAACGGGAATGAGTGGGTGGCTACGGGGAGAGAGCGAGGGAGAAATTAAGTGAACAGGAGAAAAAAACACAGAAAGAGGTGAGAACGCATCAGAGACTGACAAGAGAGGGAGTTACAGAGAGACATTTACGGAAGAACTGAGTTGAATTCAAATACCCAATGATTACATCTCTTAACGTGTCAAGTACATTTCCATTTAAAGTGCTTGCTTAAACACCCATGAAGAGGTGTTCTGCGGCGACTATGCACACAGTAATGACTGGGGAGTCTCCTAAGACCCTCAAGCCGTGCAATTGTCACCTTGTTCCTCAGTGCATTGGCTCATCAGCCCCAGCTACACCGTGGTAGATGCCGGTGCATCCAGGACCCAAGGACGCCGGCATGCATGGGCTCAAGCAACACAGCCGACTGCGGTTTCCAGCGGACATGAACTCTTTGCTGTTCACATTGGAAGAATTGCAGCAGACGATTGTCCGAGAACATTTACGGGACATTCAGGCGGCAACGCCCTCTTGACCCCCTTGAATATTGAAGAGATATTCCTGCTGTATTCCCACATGAGCTCAATCAGAAATTTTACTATAGGGGGCTCGGAGGGAAAAATTACATTTCCATTTACACTCTCACATACAGCCTCTCTAGAAAAGTTCAGCAAAATGTCCGGACTTCAGTGCATGTCTGAAAGCAGCTATATCGTGAAATGAATTTTTTCTCAGTAAAAGCAAGGCCAATGAGAGTTCTAAGAATGTACAAGGGCAGTAAAGTTGTCCTGCAGGTCCTGAAACCCCAAAAAATTGAGCCGTTAAAAATGCTCCATAGAACAAAAGGGAACTGGAGAGAACTGTCGGGTGATAACTCTCTAGTGTGGCGTTGTCTTTATGAGTGACCCATTTGTCATTTGATCCATTTATGAGATTAATTATTCATTATTATATTAATTAGTGCAGCTTTGGCGCGACACAGCTAGTGCTCGAACAGTGGTTGATGTAGTCACAAGTGATAATTACAGGGTAACGATAAGTGCTAAATGTGGAGTAGCACAAATACAGTAGAGAAGAGTCACTAGGTCACTGAACTGACTGTTAGTCAGAGAAAGCCACTGCAGGAAAAGCAGCAGCTGCAAAGCTGACCGGTGTATTGATTTGGGCAAGCATGTCTTTTATATTATGTTGTTTATGTATTTTAATGTGTAAAAGTATGAATATCCTATTTTGTCCCAAAGTCAAAAATACAGAAACTTGAAAATCAGCCAACAATCCCACTTACGTGTCATTTTGAGAAATATGACATGTTAGAGACAACGTCCTCATTCTGAACCACCTTGGAAGCAGCATTCCTACTAACTACGTCCAGCATTGACAATCCTGTCACTCCCAGCAGGTCCATGTATTAAAATGCAGTGCTGTCGTTTGCCTTTGTGAAAGGCCTTTATTATTAAAGTGCCCTCACCATGCTTACACATTGCTGCCCGTAAACAACATGAATGATGTGCTGAGGCGCCGCAGCCGAACACACATTTATTAAATTACACTTTTCAGCCACACATCAGCTTTCTCCTTTGATTCATTTCCTTTAATGAGTTTGCTGATGTAGACTGGCATGCTGTAATGAAAAGGTAAAGACAAGCAAGCAGGAGAGGCATAAATAAGTCTCCGAGCATGAGGAATAATGACAGGAGTTTAGTGTCCAATTAGATTAAAAGGCTCTCTGACACAAAAGCAGGATGCTGAGTGCACTGCTCAATGAGCCCGTGAGCGACATTGATTAAAGCTAAACGGATCTATTACTCTCATCCGAGGTACTGATCAACAGTTCTACCTACCACCTCTCCAACACTGTGTGTGGGGTTGCACTGCATATCTATTAATGCGAATGTGTCTACCCATTAAGTGGGTTATAGATTAACATGGCTGGTAACTAATGTTCATTAATCTCAAACGAATTTGTGTATTTCTCAAGGACCTTCAGAATATTTGGGGTTTCCACCCCGTTTTGCTTATTAATTCAATTTGTAGAGAAAAGTCAAATCTGCAATATCTGATATATTTGATTCATAAAAGCAAAAGCCCTCCACATTCTCATCTTTTAGCATAAAAAAGGATATGATAGTGGGACGACATGTCGGTCCGCCACTAGACTCAAGTCATGGGCCTCAGCTTTGCATCTTCCGTCTGAGCTGAATATTAGCGATGGGCTGCGGAGGTGTTTAAATCCGCTTTGCTGCAGGGGAGGGAAACTACCTTTCTGTTGTGACGCCTCATTATTCTGCTGACAGAGCTTTGTGGCTCTTCACTGTGTGTGAGGAGAGATAGATGGGATGATGAGAGACGTCCTCCTGTGGAGGAGCACGTCAACACGTTTGACATATAACACAGCCCACATAACATTAACCACCGAGATCAAAGAGGCAATATTATGTAACAGACTCTATTGTATGTGCATAATTTGTAGTCTTTTTTACTTCTAAACTTGAGGTCTGAGCCCCCCCCCCCTGAAATCTGTGCACTATTTATTGCAGGCCAGAATCCATGTGTGACTCATTAATAACACACACAAGAAAATGTTAGTTGTCTGCGGTCAGACTTTTCTTATTTTATTACAATGCAAATGTGCTCTCCATCTTTTAAGAGTGACACGATCGTCATTGTTCTCAGGCTGGTTTCTCGAATTAATGCAGCATGCGTCATGTGTCATTTTCACAATTCATGCGGGGAATAATTTCTCCCCCAACACTGTAACAGCAAAACAGCAGGAAGGAAAAATTGCATTATGCTTTTTTTTTCTGCCAAATGCAAAAAGACAAGGTCTTGAACTAGAGTGGCACACTGATTCATAATGGGAGAACTGAACTGAGACAGCGGAAAGATTACAAAGAATAAGATCAAGTCACTGTTAGTGTAGTCTTACTGTCATAGCCCTCCTCTCCCAAGAAAATAAAAGAGACTGGAGTAGAGTCCCTCCCTCAACTGCCCGGCTTATGGGTGGCCCTCTATAGCCCCTAGTTGTTTTGTATAAGGTAAGTCATCCCACAGTGAACTCGCAGCCTTATTTACAAATGGTATCCAGATACCACACTAAATACATGCTTATATTAATGCCCAATGTCAATATGGTTAAAAAATATACTTGCCATTGTTTGCAATTTAAAGAGAACTACACCAGGAATTATTGAGTATTTAATAGAGACAATAAGAGACAGATCTGAAAAATGATGGAACTGATGTGGATGATTAAGGTAAGTCTGACCTTCCTTTGTCACGCACGAGGGCATAAAAAGGAGTGTAGCAAGGAAGTCTGAGTAACCCACAAGGTATTGATAATTTGACATTTCGTGTGTTTATGGTGTCATTTGTGCGTCCCTCGCATGTCTTCTGGGAGATGCCGCAGGAGCACTGCAGGCGGTATTGCACTGATTCGGTGTCTTTCTTATACTGTAACAAGAGCTGTGTCCATACCTACGAGAGGCTCATTTCAAATGGATGTTGCCCAAGGTTATCCTTTTTTCCGCTTTTCTGGTTATGATTTTCACAGACAGAATATTATTTCAACAAAAATCTACCCTGATGCCCAACATGCCTGCCATATTTATTTTGGATTCCACAATTTGCGCCTCATAAGGCTGCATTAATTGATTTTTGGCATCCAAAGTAAGCAGACACAGATACCCAACCTCACGACATACAATCGTCCGAGTTGTGTGGACTTCATATTACGGTCTTTTTGTTTGCCATTGCTGCTGAGCAGGTAGCATTACGAGGATTTATCAGAGCTTATTTTCTGGAAACGGTTGCTTCCTGCTGTCAATAAAGGGGTTGATGGGTGCAGTGAAAGCATTGAGTCACGAAGGGGAAAAAAGAGGCTGAATAGCATCATGGCGCTGCAGAAGTCAGTGATGATTCTGTATGTAAATATATCCATGTTGTTTCCTCTTTTTTTGGACAAATGCCTCCGAACAAGCATGAACACTTGGATGCACTTTTTACACATTTCACCGGCACACATTTTTTACAAATGTTTCATGTCAGAGTCGTTTTATCTGGGCGAAACATCAAATTCTGGGGAGGTTTTGAGTAAGCCAATGGAAAAAACCTCTGTGAATTCCTTGAAAGTAAATATATTTCAGGGTATTAATTTTTTTCCACATAAAGAAACCCCACAACCATATTGCAGATTTATGACTTCTAGATGCCCTAAAAAAAACACATGGTTTGCAAGGTCATGCCTCTTACCTTGTGGAGTCTAAATATTGAGCAATATGAAAAAAAAACCACACAGATACTTCTGCTGATGTGCAAAAATAATGCGGTATTAGCACTGTTGTTTCATGTGAATTTTTCAACATAGGTTTGAATAGATTTGTGTTTTCACTCATCAGTGCCTCGCCAAGCCAATGTTATTGTTTAATTTATTTCTTGGCAGTGGATAAAGTCACACACACACACCCACACAATGGTATATCTGGATCTTCCCTTCCACCTCTTCACAGCCTTCAAACTCCATATCACCAAGACAACTCCACTGCAAAGTTCATGCGCTCAGCAAAGTTTCTTCGGAGACTTTTTCCTTTTACTTTACTGTAACTTTTTCCGAGAGACTAATTTCTGGATGGCGAGACCCTGTTCTATTCGTGGCATATCATCTTGTCATTTCAACTCAAGTAAGAGTAAGAGCGATAAATAAATAAATGTTACAGGTTGGTGATGTATTCTATAAAAACAAGGCATCGCATACAGAAGAAGTAATGTCTATCAAACCACTCGGTGCCAGAAGAGAATGGGCTTTGTGCAGCAGTTAAATTACAAGTTACATCGTTGTTATGGCAGAAAAAACTTAATTAACTAGGTGAGCCCCAGGGGCTCTTACAAAAAGCCTCCCCAAGCAACAGCATAGAGCAAGAATGACCCCCAGCTACCACAGACCTGCTTACTGATACAGAAAATATGATTGCTTTTCATATTCCAGTGAATTTCCAACGTTTTACATTTTACCTCAGGACACAGACTCTCGGCGTGCACCAGAACGGGCGCATTGCAGGAAAAGGGGCAGTGCATGTGGGCGTTATTAGCTAAATTAATTTTAATAAATAACACTGGAACATAATGAAACATAAGACAATGTGAAAGATGAAATTAAATGCTTGTTGGAGTATGCAAGGCAGATAATGGGATACTGTAATGAAACAGATGAGTTTAAGGAGGTGCGTAACACTGCATGTTCAATTTATATGTAAATCAATCCACCTAATAGAATGACCTCGACCAGGTGCCAGAGGATAGGAAAACGATCCCACCCAAAAGCGTTTTTGAATTTTGAAATCTCATGAGCTTTTTACGGGAAACACGGTGTCTGCCTGGTGCTACAATAACCCATTAGAGAACAGGTTAATGAGGTGATTTATTCGAGTTACGCCCAGAATAGCGCACAGCACCCACAACAGTCTACACATGTCGGAGTCAGTCTGCACAGGGTGGCCACAAACAGGTACCTGCAGCAGGGGAGCAAGCTGCCCTTTAAACCCATGTGCCGTGAGTGTGAGGCGGATGGATGGGTGAGAAACATGCCATCACTATCTTCCACCGCTCCATGTCACCTTTTTGTCCTGAAACGGATGCACTGTACGTCTGCCACACTGATCCTCCTTGTTACAGAGACAGCAGAGGATAATCAGAGGAGAAAAAATGATGTGCTGCGAATGCCCTGCTATGTGACCTTTGACCATGTACGTATACTGTACACATGGGAGCCTGTCTATCTGAGGTCCGTGACTGTGACATGCTACAACTACTGTTTGGATGATAAGTAGATGGTATACAATCAGAAAATTGTACTGTACTTGTTATTTTTCTGTAAAAAATCCATATGTGGGCGTCGCAATAGTCGCAATAGTTCCACTGTCTATCAGTCACTAATGGTGCGGAGCAGTGGGAGGCCAGGACACCTGCGTCTGCTGCCTGATAATGAATATGATGAAGATGGATAATACTTTGCCCTGTCTGAAACCGTGCTCTCAGCTAGGGAGTGATTACTGCGGTAATTGGGGTCCATGGTGGCGGCCGCTGGAGATACTGATCATCGGGCCGCCTCGACTGGAATGTAGATAACATTGACATTACTCATAATGGACCCGAGAGTTACAACTTCACAAATCTCCTGTGACAAACCTCAAAGTCAAGTCTGTGGCCTCGTAGTCTGTTTCCCTGGAGTTTCATGTAAATTTGTGCCGTGGAATGATTTTTTGTGATTTGCCGAACAGAAGAAAGCCGACCCCCTACAAACTGACCCCGTCCTCATGTGTCCTCGACCACACCTGTCTGGACAACAGCGCAGTCTCGGACACAATTACTATGCCAGTCATGTAAAAGACTGTGGGACAAAAGCCCTTAACTGGGAAAGGAAACAGAGCAGCAAAGCACCGATGATATAAATCACTTTTTTGGGGAGGGTAGGGTCGTGTCACCCCTATGTTGTGTCACAGGGTTTGACATATTGATTATGTCTGCTTCATGTGCCATCTCCATACTCCATGCTGCTAGTTTGAAACATTTTCAAAAGGAGATTTATGAAGACCCCAGAGTGATCATTACCAGGAGGCCTTGTCGGGCACCGCTTCTTCTTCTTCTATTCGCGGGATTCTCGGGGATTCCTGAGGGACGACGGGTGTCCTCTAGGTAGTGTCCTAGTGCATAGAGGGTGTCAGGACTCTAGAGCGGGGGTGCTGTTAATGACCATCTGCTCAGAGAGCAATCTTTTTAATGAAGACGGATGTTTGGAGCATCTTACCAGGGGGGCTTTCAGGCAGGGGTCTAATGACACACCCTCCTATGTCTGGACCTCCAAGGTTTCTTTTACACGCCTCACCACCAAACTGACACCGAGAAATTCAGACAGGCCTCCTGAAGTTGTACCAGTCCTATCAAGTTCTCAAACACACCCACAAGCCCGTTCCGCACTATATAAGTGTAAATGCAAATGTGGAGGAAAGTCACTCTAAGCTGTTTTGAAGTCTTGCTAAACTATTTGACAAAAAATGTAAAACTGTTATAATGAAGCAAGAGGTGTAACTCAGTAAAATTCAATACAGTAATCAATGTTTTCAAATAACAGATGTCATTCAGCAAACTTCAGTTTTAAATGCAAAGCCGCTACAGTATTAAAACCTTCTGTCATTTCTTTGATGCCACATTTTGGGACCTTCAGATGAGTCAGTATACTTGCGTCGCCACATGAGGAAGTTTGTGGTCGTGTGCATAAATGTTTAACATGCTCTGCTCTGCAAACATATACTAAGCTGGGTCATTATTATTCCCTTATGCTTTGTCATTGAGCCACATCATTTTATGGTTGAATAACCCAGATTTAATTGGATTCCGGTTACTTAAATTAAATTTCCTTTCAGTCTTGATCCACATCTATTGTTGTCCAAGCTTCTTTTCACTCTTTGTGTTTATACTGACGTCTTGGGAAATGTGTCTGTTGATTTGGCAGGCTCAGAGTTAAGTCCTGTGATTCTGCTCCAGTGCTCAGGCCTCATCAGCCTCCTAGATGTGATTCCAGAGACGCAGTGTTCATAATATCCAAAAAGGAAAGAGCGAGCTTAGAGCACGCACGCCCTTAGGCTTCACCCCAAATGTGCGCTTAAATTAAAAACAAGCCTGTGGCCTAACAGCGGCTTTAAACATGGGGGCTGTTGTGTCAGCAAACTTTTATTAGAGTCATGCTGTTCGAAAACACAGCGGGGAAGGGAACAAGACAGAGCCTTGCTCGACAAGACATGGGCGCCTGTGTTCGCCGCTTTTTTTCATTTTTTTTTTTTTCATAAGCCATCACTTCTCTCTAAAGGTTATTAGAAAAGTCGACTGGGATTGATGGATGGAGAGCGAAGACCCTCACAATCCCATTTCTCTCACACTCATCTTCATCTGGGTTTTGGTTCTGACAGCAGAGGGGCAGAGGAGGAGCTGGATGGATGGATGGATGGGTCTTTTCTGTACTTTATGTACAAAGGATAGTGCTGCATTCCTACAAGAGTTTAGACATCTTTATAAAACATTCATTTAACACCATTGGCTTCCAAACAAAATGAGTTTTTTTAATGTTTATGAGAAACTTTTGATGCGCTGTCAGATACGGCCGTGTATAGAACTGCATTTATCTATTAATATGCTGAGAGTAACTATGTGAGGTGCTGCAGGCTAATAGGAGCCGTTATAATGAGGGATGATACCAATAAATTGATATCTCCGACACTCACCACAGTCGTCTCTATACAGCTGCAGTTAAAAGGACTGACTCAGCCTTCACTAACCTTGTATTTGACTTGAACTGTCATTAGAAAATCAAAGGTAGATTAATTAATCACAGGTCCACGGGGGTGTGCATTACTTTAAGTGACTATTGTAATATAACTTAGAGAGAAAGCACCCATGATTTCTCATCTTGACACCGGAATGAATGCTTTTCCTCTTCCAGGAGTGCTGATGCTGTCATCAACAGGCGGAAAATGGATTCTGTAAGTGCTGGAGAGTCTATTAGAGCATTAATTCTACTACAAATGGAGCTTTTCACAAGTGGTCAACGCTCATATGTCGTCTAGTCTTCTATTCCCCTCTGCTGCACCAATTATACTTAGTTCAAAACAAATTCTTTAACACCTACAGTGCTTCTGTTTGGAGGAGGAGGACACGTTGTAGTGAAATGTTGTCTCAGTTCGACCAAGAGGTTTGCAGGGTGTAAATGTTATCTAGCATGACCATAGACATGGAAACACTGCTGCGTGCGTCAGTGTTCGTCGCAAGCAGAAGAAGAAGAGCAAGTGGTTACATATGTGTTGTTGTTCTGCCTCAAGCTCAGACACTTTACCATCCTGTTACACTGTGACATTTGGAAACACACTGTGACTCACTCAGTCCAGGGAAGGAGACGCCAAATGGCCACAGTGGGGCCAGCGGATCGCTGCTGGAAGCGAGGAAGATCCAGGGAAGTTGTTGAATATTTCTTTTTCCTTTCTTATGCATTTGCAAGCCCATTTTTCTCATCCTTTTTTTTTTTTTTTGTACCTTGAAATTTGTGCACCCTCTGTAACATAAAGATTGCAACCAACCCCATTGGTGTACTAATACTATCCCCTGCTGGCAAAAGAGGGAACATTTGTCACACAGATGGGTATAGAAAACTCATCTGTTCTGGAGAACATCACTGCTTTTGAAAAGGCAATAATGAGATGTTTTTTAATGAAATAAGATTATAGAAATATTAAAGTGAAAACGAAGATTGTGATGATCTTGGGTTACTGAAAAAACTGCCTGAATGTACTATAGGCCAACAAGCATTCCCAGTGTGGGAGCATGGTAACTAATTGTTACCTCTGTGGAGCCACCAGAGGTCACTACGACTTAATATTCAATGTTTTCATTAGTTTTGTTGTTAAAAAAGTAAAGGTTTTGATTCAGCAAATACACTGACTGGTGTCTTAAAAAGAAAAAAAAGCGCAGTGAGAGACAGATCTCCCTGATTGACGCATATGTCAGTGAGAGGCCCGGCTGCAGAATCCCACCTGCTCTTCACTAAAACATTAGTAAGCAAGTAACTAAATGTACACACGTTTACATTTAGTGGATACTGTCTGTCAAACTGTCAAGTTCATCATTATTATGGATTGTAGAGAAGAGCCCCTCCTCCTCCCCTCCTCCTCGTCCCTGTTCCCATGGAACCGCTACCTTCCCTCCTCCTGTAAACATGCTGGTTTCCATGGCAACCTGGAGTAGGATCCGCAGAGCAAACACTCCAGCAGCGAGAGGAGAAAAAGTGCCTAACAATGGGGTCTGAGCTGAGGTGGACGGTTAGAGGAGGAGAACTGGGAGGAGGGAAGTCTTAGCGGGAAACAGAGTAGGTAGTAGCTTCGTGCAACATAAGAATAAAAATAAAAATCACAAGCCAGGTTCAAATAATGAATTGAAAGGAAGTGTGGTGCAAAAAAAAAAAAAAAATCTTTTATCAAACCAACTTGTCATGTTTTGCAAGAGTTTGTCAAAATAATAAAATAGAAGTTATAAAATGTCTGCAATTTAGGATTTGGACTATGAGCTGCCATACTTCCATTGAATAGAATTTGTTATCTTTTTCTGAGAAACAAAAATGTTCATCAATACCACTAATCAAAGAACACTGTAAATGTGTGCATGTTACTTAGCCTAAAGCTGGGTCACATGGCAGAAGGGTCAGACTCATTTAGTTCATTCATACTGTGTATGCATATGCAACATGTTGAATATATATGTTGTGGACATTTGTTGTTTGATACCAAAAACGCTTTCACCTTGCAGTACAGAGTTCCCTGAAGTCATAAGAATATGATTTATGTATGTTGTTTTTTTTAACTTCCGCAGAATTGTACTTTTAAATAAAAAGGGTGTTAAAAATGACATAAATGTTTGGTTTCGATATGTAAGTTAACTACTGATAAAAAATAAAATATCAATATGCAGATCTATCAATATGCAACTAAAAATGTTTTAATTATTTACTGCTAAGGTTCAATTCACTTTGAAAGTCCACAATGAGCAGTGTCAAGGGCGAAAGGGCGATCGAGGGAAAGAAAAGAAGAAAAAAAAAGAAAGAAAAAAGTTCCTGGTAACAGAGTGGTGAGTGAGAGGGACGTGAGAGATTCCTCTGAGGCTTGACTTCTCCGCTCAGGGAACACCCATCACAAACTCTGAGACGAACACGACAGCTGATCCCCCCGGTGTTACCCGGATCACATTCACAGCTCGGCGGACTGGAGCAGCCACTTTCATCCTGACGTGCCACTTTGGGAGAAGTGTTTGCGACAACAGCAACAACAGGTAAGTGAACGCATCGCAGAAGTGAAATGAAAAACTTGACTGCCAAGGTCAGATCTACTTTATACTTACTGTTTGACAGTCGGCTTCTCTTGTGGAAACCTTTTTCTTCTTCTTCTAACTAAACCCAAAACATAAGCTTGAGTCATTCTTGTATAGGCAAATAGTTGCAATTCATATTTTATAGCCAAAAGTTAAGATTTAGGTAGAGTTTTTAAAAAAGTTGCCTAAATTACAGAACATGTGTACCTCTGTCATCCTAATAATATTTGAATGAAATATATTTTCTTATAATAGTTGTATTTATTTATAAATGCTTAAACCTGAAAGAGTCCTGAAAAGTATGCACATAAGTTGTCGAGTGGTACTCTACAAGTTTGAGGTATGAAGACTGTGTATTGTTGGATTAATATTTCATAACTCCATATTTTAATTCAGTGTATATATTTTTTCTGATTTCTGGTAGTGCTGCAACTAGCGATTATTTTCATAGTCAGCTTTTTTCCTCGATGAATCGATTAGTTGTTTGGTTCATAAAATGTTATAAAACAATGAAAAATAGCGATCGAGGTTTCCCAAAGCCAAACAAGAAACCATTCACATTTAAGAAGCTGAAATCAGAGAATTTTGACCTTTTTTCCATAAAAACTACTTGAACCGATTAATCGATTATCAAAATAGTTGGCGATTAATTTATTAATTGATTAATTATCGATAATAATCAATTAACTGTTGCGGCTCTAATTTCTTGTGTTTGAATCATCTAGGTATGAGCTGCGTACTACCAGTTCCAGTCTAATGAGAATTTCATGATTTGCTAACTATCGACTTTCATCGTGAGCAAGGGACTTCCGTGGAATACGTTTCAGCCATGAGCGGGAAAGGTTGTCAGCTCCTGGTGTCCCCCTGCAATGCATCCCCATCCCTGAGCATGATCAGAGGACACCAGTCGCAGTCCATCAGGATTCCCGTGTCCCCCGCGCCGCGGGCCAATCTCAGTCCCTCCTCGGGAGTGGAGAAAGGCAAAAAAGGAGCCATTCAGTGCAGAGGCCAGGTTGTGCTGCCAACCCTGAGCCTCCGCAGGCGGGTGCTGATTAATGGGAAACCTCTAAACCTGCCGACTGCATCCCCACAACAGCAAGTAGCCGCTCATCATCCTCCGACCACAACGGTGACTAACATCCTTCAGACAGACCTCTGCTCCTCAAACAACAGCTTCAAAGGTAAAAAAAACAAAAGTCATCAACAGTTAAAAAGAAAAATCTAATCAACCCAGGGTGTGTGTAACTTTACCCTCCAGTAGAGTATTTTAATATTAATGCAGTATTCTCAGGATGTACTGTAACTCACAGCTCAACAGACACATTGCCTATGTTTTTATGAAAGAAATCAGAACCGACATCCAAAAAAAGGAACAGCCTGCCAAGAGTGATGTTGTGGGCAGACGTTACCACCATCGCAAGTAATTTGCTGTGCACATCTTCATGCTTCCCTCAATCCCAATGTGCTCTTCACAACCTCGCTACAGACTTCTTGGTCTCGTATTTATTGATAATTAACCAAGCATAAACCTGTCCTTAAATGTCTACTGACGAAAACTGGAAGGAGGTGAAAAGCTCATTAGTGATTAACAGAGCAGAAACTGTCTCTGGCCTGCTCCGGCTGGTGAGGAGAAATTCCACTGAAATTCTACTGTACAAACCCTTATTAAAGCAGACTAAATGTGATTTAGTATAAGTTTGAGTTTTAATGTCCTTTTCCAGACACTTGTTTGATATCATGTTAACACTGAGCTGATCTGTGGAGATTTGTTGAATGTGGAGAAAAGTTGTTGCTCTGTTGTAAACCTACATATTCTATTAAGGTATTTCTCACATGGATATTCTGTTTACTGAATTTTGGGCTCATATCCAGCAGGTTGCCCCGTGTCTCGGCCCACCATGGAAGTATTTGGTCAACCAGCTGCTGCTTACCTGACAGTGACCAGTAGTCCAATGACTGTTGTCACAGGCCAAACATACACTGCAGGTCTTGCAGTGCCTCCTCCTCCTCCATCTCATTTACATGGTGTAAATATTCCCCACACTGATGCCAGGTGGGCAATATCAGCAGTATATGATGATGAGTTCCCTTAACCTTAAGAGTGTTTCTAAAGTGGATAACCACAATGTGTTTCAGATCCTTACTGTCCAGAGAATCCCTGGCATCCACCACCCTCAGTCTGTTTGAAACACAGTCAGTGTTTAGTGGAAAACATGACTGGCCATATGGCTACCGTGTGCTTCCTCCACTGGGACCACCTCAGTGCTCCACCCAGGCCAGCGAAGGAGGTGAGCAGCTGAGCGCTTCACCAGGCACAGCCATGTCCGGCACAACCATGTCAGGTGGCACGAGCCACTCTGCCTCCCTGCCTTCTTACCTGTTTGCAGGTGAGGCAGGAAGCCCCAGGGCGTCTCGTGCTAAGAAAAGAGCCCTCTCCATGTCGCCTTTGTCAGATGTCATGGGCACGGATTTCAACTCGATCATACGCACCTCGCCTACCTCACTTGTGGCTTATATCAATGGGTCCCGCAGCTCTCCAGCCTCCCGTTCCACACTCTCACCTGTCCAGTCGGAGGGTTATGGTCACTTCCTGGGTGTGAGAGGGCGCTGTATCCCCCATGTCCACCCTTACAGCATGCCAGGCTCATCGAGGGCTTTGGTCCCACAGACAGATTGCGGCCTCATGCAGGTGCTTGAAGAGGGCGGGGTCCTGGAGAGCCAGATGGCGAATATGGTGGTGGAGCAGCAGTGCCTCCCAGAGGAAGGAGGGGCGCTGGAGAAGACTTCAGAGACCCGCAGCCAAACCGCCAACAACCTGCCAACACCTTTACAGTTACAGCCAGCTCTGTTGACTACAGTCCACGAGGCTGCTACTCCACAGGGGCCTCCACCACCCTACCACTCCCACCAACACATTCACCTCTCCAGGCGTCACTGCAAGATGAAGTCTTTATCTCAGGACCCTCTCACACAGGCTTCCATGCTTCCCCCAAGACATGGGGTGAGCTTTTTACCCCAGATACCAATGCTGGAAGAAGAAGAAGGAGAGCTGGAGGACTATGGGGCCCACTGCTGCAAGTGGTCGGACTGCAGCGCAGTCTATGACCAAAAGGAGGAGTTGGTAAGGCACATAGAAAAGCTACATGTTGATCAGCGGAAGGCCGAGGACTTCACATGCTACTGGGCGGACTGCCCACGCAACTACAAGCCCTTCAATGCCCGATACAAGCTTCTTATCCACATGAGGGTCCACTCAGGGGAGAAACCCAACAAGTGCACGGTACACCATGCAAAGCACTTCTGTGTCTCTTTTCATGCAACTGAATATCAATTTTGTTGTCTTCGTTTGATACCCGATTTCTCTCAAATTAGAAAAAGATATCTCGCCTCCTATACACAGATACACACAGCTCCCTCCCAATGAGATGAATATTAGTTTTGCCCATTTGTCAGAGTGTATGCTGTCAAAGCAGGGACATGGAGAATGTCAGGCGCTCACTGAGTTCAATTGTAAGTGTTCATAACAACAATATCCAAAGCTGGGGTTAAACTTTTTTAAGGATAAATGCCTTCATGTGCTCTCTGTTTATGACTAGAGCTACAAAAGTTAATCGCTAACACTTAGTAATTGACTACTACATGAATCGCCAACTTTTTTCATAATTGATTAATTGGTTCAAGTAGTTTTATGAGGAAAAAAAGATTCTACGATTTCAGCTTCTTACGTGTGAATGTTTTCTGGTTTCTTTGCATGCTGATGCAAGGCAAGTTCAATGTTTATCGTATTCCTAATCTGAATCTAGAGTGTTAGCCTGCTCACATTTGTTAATCAGCACCAAACGCAAATTACAATAATAGTTTTAACCTAATAGTGGATTCACTGTTGATAAGCTGTTGAGAAATTTCACTAAAATTCCAAAAATCTAACACGATACATCTGGGCCGTATGGCCAGATGATGTGCCAATACGTGCTGCTGATTTTGAGATATTTCAAGAACAGGACAAGTGAAAACATTTTACCTTCTGGTATTTGTTATAGGAAAAGTCAGGGTATCACCAACGTCTGTAGGATTCATTGTCTGGCCAACATGAGATTTCATGGCAATCCATCTCATTAAATCTGATTGCACAGTGTAATGTAGTTAGCCAGATAACGAAGTAGGAGCTTCAGTGTACATATATCTTTCTTATCCTTCTTTACTTACAACATTGTGTTGATACCTTCCTCAGTATCCGGCTCTGAGGAAAACTACCTGTGTCTTACTACTGCAGCATCTTTACGACAGTACCACATAATAATACCCGCTAGGTGCACGTAAGTTGTCTGTTGCCTCTTTAAATTACTGTCAGTCAAAAATATCGACCTCGTGCCAGTGCTGAAGGAAAGTAATTAGGATACATTGTCTGGAAACAAGAATACCTGGAGTACATTTCATGGAGATCCATTCAACAGTTGTTGATATCCCGAGATCCATGGCCCTAGCATGGCTAAAAATAATATGCATGAGGATTGTACACAAACATTTGCTCCAGTTTTTTTGTCTTTTTCTCACTCCCACTGGGAAAATACTGGAGGACTTAGACAAGTAATTGACAAACCACTTGCCAAACATGGTTCATGTCGCTGCTTTGAACAAGTCAATTATTAACGCCGCGCATACCTGCAGTCAACCTTTTGTACCAAAATACTCACTTATTAGTTGAAGCCCACTCTGTTGCCATGGGGCTACATTTTGTTGGCTGGGTCTGTGTCCCACGAATCATTCAATAATGAGGAAAGTATTCATGGTCACAACCCATTGCCAAAAATGGAATTGATACACAAGTGCCACCCGTGTAGAGTAACTTACTATACAGGCTGTTTCTAAGTAATTAGTAAAAGAGACATTTAGATTCTGCTTGGATTTTCTTCAGGTAAAGTCTGAGAACAATGTCATGTCTGTACATGACCATTTTCATAGACCTGAGCATGATTCTGTCCATGTGATTACTTCTATACTGAAAGTCTGAGAAGGTGAAGAATGACCTAAATTCTGGATAAAAAACTCTCAGATTCAGAGTTTACATACAGCCATTCAGATTATCCAACTATCCAAAGTGTCGAGCCCAGTTTTTTCCTGGGAAATGATTGGCAGGGGAGCAAACTGATGCATGACAAAAGAAGTGCAATCCAGCAACATAACAATGAGGCAGCTCTTGTTACACAGTGAACATATAGGGCAGGCCCAGACTTGTACTTGTCATTTCACAATCTGTTTAGTGATGATTGAACAGTTTGCTCACATACCCTTGACTCGCCAGTCTATTTGCATCTTGTCACTGTGATTTAAACATATGAGGGTTTTAAAAGCATCAGTTGAACTTAAACCCCAAACAAAGAGAGAATTCAAGAATCGTCATAAATCTGTCTGTTCTATGACCATTTTGGTAATTGCATGAGTCGCTCTCCTCAGGCGGTGGAAATATGGATGCCACCCTCAAAACTGAGAGTGCCCAAAAATTTCCTCTCATTCATTTAAGTTGTAATATTTGAGTGCATTGTGACTTATTGTTGGTAATTTTTACCGAATCCAAAATATATAAGTTAAAAAAAAAGATTACCACTAGTAGGCATCAGTTATTATCACCGTTGAAAATGACACCTCAGTTCCTTCCTAATCCATTCAAATTCCCTATATGAGCAGCCTGTAATTCAACCCTTGCTATGTCAAACCAGAGGAATAACAACAATGTTAACGTCATCCTCGCAATTGTTTGGAGGGAACTCGGTTTTCAAATATTCTATTGTTCCTATTATCTTCTTCTCTGGTAACACTTGTGTGTTTCATAACATATATTTTTTAGTAATTCTAGGATGTGACAAAAAACCTATGTCTCATTAAGAACAGGGAGAGAAGAGTTTTAAAAAGACACAGTATAAGGAAACAGGTGAAACACAAAGAGGGGAGAGGGTATAAATATCACAAGTGAAACAGAAAAGAGTGGAGTCCAGAGTGAACTGACCTCAGAGTACGACTGGGCACTGGAAAGACGCTGCTGGCACAGACTGCAGCTGTCACCGCACAGCCAGGGCAAGAGTACCTGCCAGGGCCTGTCAGACGCTGGCTGTAACACTGATCTACACTGAGGAGACACGCTGCTTTTGTTTCGGCCCAAACGTCCCCTTGCCACAAACTAAAAAAGCCCTCCGTGCTTTATGAGCGCTCCATGAGACAAAGAGTTACCTTCTCCTGGCGAGTCCTGGAGTCCAGGCAGTATTTTAAATTCTGCCTGGTTCTCGCATGTCTGCCCGCTGTGGTTCTGAGAGACTATTTATCTCGATGTGTTCTGTTTCTGTGTGTGTGCGTTGTTAATTCCTCTGTGTGTGTATATATCTAGGATTGGTAACAGAATTGGAAAAGAAGTGCTCGGGTCAAGATTTTACCCTTGTGTGTGGGGAAAGGCTCATGGGTTAAGAGAAGCGTTTCTCATTTTGTGCTACTCAATGGTTCAATTTCCAATTCAGTCAATTTCCTTTGACAAAATGTCAAGAATTCTTCATATTCACTGCTGAGCAACCAAGACCTTATGCAATTATAACATTTCCAGAATACAACCAACTTTCAACATTCAAAATGGGATTGCCTTAACAACGGCTTTTCTGCAACCAGGTTTTAGTTTAAGATTATGTTTTTTTAAGAATAGATGTTTACAGGAAAATGCTTTGTTGTGATGACAGAGAATGACAAGCATCTCTGTGTGGAATCCAGAGGAATGCTATTAGTGAATTATTAATGGGATTTTTTAATTTGGCTTTGGCCGTGATGACCTCGAGGTATCGGTCAGTATGTGAGGAATCCAGTCTTGGAGAAAAACATAACAAAATTGGACATGCTCTGTTTGTTTTCGCCATAAGGTTTAGTAAGAAAATTCCAAACCCCCTGTGAGCAGGAAGAGTAAAGTCCAGGCCTTACTGTACGAAAGCAAAGCTTTGATGACTCACATATTTCTGCAGTGAAGTCACTGTGGTCGCATCACACTGTCACTTTATATAAATATAAATGTATAAAAAATTGTCCACTAGTCCACGTAAAGTGACAATTTCTTTGCAATCGATAGCTACCAGCTGCAAGGTGATGCCAGATAAAATGTATTATTATTATTATTATTAAAACGGATTGAAAACACAAAATGACAATACATTGATGTGTGTATAAACACTGACCCCTGCTGGTGACACTAATGACCATAAGAGAGTTTTTACTGAAAATACTTTGAGATATTTATTATTAAAAAAAAGTGTTTACAACAGTTTATTTGACACAGGTTTATTTGTTGCCCTCTGGGGAGTCCTGTGGTTAATTCCTTTTCATATTCATCACTGTTTTAAAAGCACAAAGCCTCATGATTGTGCCTTTTGCAAACCAGTTTAATATCAACTTTGTTGATATTAAACTCCCAAGAGAGACCATGACTATTATCAAAAGGGATCAAGACTAATGTAAATTACAAGTACAAATTGTCAAGATGAATTCCTTTCCAAGTAGCTATTATCTGATGTTCTGTCTGCGGTGATTCAAAGTATAACTCTATAGCTCAGAGTCTGTGTGCCAACATCAGGTTAGAGATGATGGGGCTAGTGAATTTGACTGTTTTTATTTGTGGTTACAGTTTGATGGCTGCAAGAAGGCTTTCTCTCGGCTAGAAAACTTGAAGATCCACCTGCGCAGCCATACAGGCGAGAAGCCATATCTGTGTCAGCACCCAGGATGCCACAAGGCCTTCAGCAACTCAAGTGACAGAGCCAAACACCAGCGCACACACCTGGACACAGTGAGTGGCAGCCCAGCGGCCAGCGCAGACATGTGCAATAATGGATGGTGTTTCATATCTGTGTGTGTGTGCATGGATTCCTACCAAGCTTCCGTAATATCTGTGGTTGTACAGAAGCCGTATGCGTGCCAGGTGCCTGGCTGTGCAAAGCGTTACACTGATCCCAGCTCCTTGAGGAAACACGTGAAATCCCACTCTACTAGAGAGCGACAGTTACGGAAGAAGGTAGACACGACACAAATTCACAATCTCTGACACAAATTCACAATTTTTACTCTTGTTTTTACTTAGCAAACCTTTTATTCCTTGAACGTTTATTTTAACTACTTAAAAAACAAACTGAGTGAATATGTAAACTGAGATTTTATTTTTCTGACTAAATTGTAAAAAGATATGTAATCTATGCATCCTATTTTAACCGTGCAAAGACAAGAGCAAAGGGCGCGTGATCTGTGAGGCCTTCTTCACTCACTTTTTTGGTTTGATTTGTACACACACACACACACACAAACAGGATTGATGTGCCGCTGTAATCGAACATCTTAAATAACGAAACTCCAGATCATCAGTGGCAGACTGTGTGTGTGTAGCTTTCAATGAGCTTACTGTACTTTGTGGCAGCCTGATGTCATTTGCACATGATTTGATAAACAAAGGGTGCAGATTTATCTGCCAGCATTGGGCTCTTTGTTATCGATCGAAGAAGCACATGGTTTAAAGCAGATTTCAAGGTCAGCAAATTAGCAGACTATCAAGAGAGCTGCTTGGACCAGTCACAGTCTCGCCATGAAGACAGGGCCCATTAGGTTCATTAGGTATTTGCAATCATAAATAACCGTCAACCTTGACCAAATCTCAGTAGTGACGATTTCGAGTACACTTCAACATTACAATTATGAACAAAGCCGAAGCTACATTTACACATTTTCACGCTTCATTTCATTGTGCTTTCATTTGTCCCAATCAGCTGATGGCACGGAGTATATTCTGTGGTGTGCTCCTCATTCCACTCTACTAAGCTCTGCATCTTAATTGCATAGAGAAAAATGTAATTAACTTTCATTAACTAATATCTCGGTGTATATGCATTCAGATGAAATTACCCACCAAGCTGTCTTGTCAGTTTGTACTGTGTATCAAACTTACAGTATGCTAACACACACACACACACACACACAGAGGTAGGTTGCAACGATGCACAGTTTTGATTATAAGTATCTTTGTCCTGTTTTCCCTCGCTTTATTTGCCACGTAAGGATACAGATTTTCACATTATTGCAATTCCGCGTTGCAGTTAACATTTTTGCAACGTGCGTGAGATTCATGCTCTTTAGCTCTTACCGAGGGTTATGTCACCATAGATACAGAAAAAGGTGGGAGTTGCCAAAAAAAAGTGACATTTTACAAAGTCTCCCACACACACAGCTTCTTTCATCAAAAACTCAAATAACAAATGTTTATTATAAATGTGATTTCAACCGTGCTTCTCAAGGTGGAGTGCATGCTATATTTGTATGGTGCCAAGACAATGGGATATCCTACCTTACAGTTTATACTTCACATATCTGTTTCTTGTCACTTCATTGTCTTTATTTGATCGAAGGTAGAGTAAAAGGAAATGTGGAGAGAAAGAGCGACAAAAGCAGTATGGCATGGAAAAAGATTTTCCTGCAAAATTTCCATTTAAGACGCCTTATGTTGGTTTCCTAGATTCTTTTAGATTTGATTTTATCATGATTTTCTTATTGTTAAAGAATGAATCCCTTGCCCATGGACTTTTATGTCCATGCTCAGATCTAAAAATGAAGCTTTATCAACATCTAGCGACAAGAAGTGCTCAAAGTGACCTGCCAGAGGAAGAATAATAACAGAGGTGTTGAAATATCTGACGATATTGATCTACATAATTACACAGTTTGCTTATGAGCATTATAATTTACAGAGGGACACCACACTGTTACTAAAGTTAGCATTATATATTATATTATATTATATTATGCTGACTAACAGGAAAATATGCCAGAATCATTCATGCTGTCCACCACTGTTTATGTTTATGTACCATTTTTTCTAGATGAAATCTATAGGTGAAGTGACCCAGGACACACTAACAGACTGTTTAACCATCCACACTCTGCAACCAAGCCTCTCTCCTCTGGCAAGGATAGACAAAAACTTGAACCAATCCCCTGGTGCATCCTATGACTCATACTCTGGTATGTTTATTAATTAATGTGTTTAATATAAAAACTAGATGAATAAATACACAGCATCCTCCTGCAACCATGTGCACATAATAGTGTTCGTCATCTATGTTCCCCAGCTGCTCCACAGGGACACGACTCATCCAGCAATCCTCACCTGGAGCTGTTGTGCTCCTTACAAGATATTTACAGGTACTGATGATTTTTTGTGTTTTGTTATTGTGTTAAATCTGAAGGGTTCATATTCTTAAGCATTTAATCTATCTATAAACTACAATGGCATTCAATAGGAGCGCATACACCTCCTCCAAGGCCAAACAATGCTACACATGATTGTATAGTTCTTATAGTAGAAATACAAAAGAAAAAATGTCATGAAACATAGCCCTAAACAAAGGAGAAATCTGTGCATTATTCCCCAAAAATGTTGAAAAATGCCCTGTGTTGCAGTGTTAAAGAAAGTGAAAAAAAATAATATCTGTATCTACCTGAAAATCAAATCCGCACCCAAATGGCTTCTTCCCAGGCCCCGTAAATTTAGTAGTTTTTGTGAAATCCTGCTAACAAATAGAACAACAAATAAATAAAACAACAAACAGACGCAGGGGAAAAAAACCTTCTTGGCAGAGGTAATCATATAATCAAAAATAAATAATTCAAACAATGTTATTATTCTTCAAATTATGTATACAGTACATTATGTGATGGAATATTGAGTATTTATAAAGGCATTTAAAATCCAGCCAGTAGTAAAGGTATACGGAATATATAGTATATGGAATTGCAGCATGGTAAGAGTCAACAGTTGGAGCAGTTAGCTCTACTCAGCAAGCCAACTAGCATTTTCTTTTCATTTTGTATTCCCTGTTGGCACAGTCAGAGCTTCAACCATGACTGTTTTAAATGCTTCACAAATCTCTTTTTCCTCTCTTCGGTGAACTGAAACAATCAACTTTAACTTTGGTTGTCATGGTTTCAAGGCTATAAGCTCATTATTAGAATCATCAGTTTAAAAGAAACCTCTATTTGTACCCTGATTTAAAAAAAAAGAAAGTCTAAAGGGTTGGATTTTTGTTGTTTTTGTTGTGTGTGGGTGGGTGCTACGGCTGTGAAGAAGAGAGATTGGTGATGGCCAGACACATTTCCCTGGTCAACCCATAGGAAAACATCCCTTCATCTATACACTTCAAAGCGTGTGATAAAGGATTTCTGCCACTCTAAGCAGCCAGATGCTCATGGTTCCCTCACTGGCAGTGATTGTTCTCATATCAGCAGTAGGCCAAAGCATTCACTGCAGGATTCTGGGTAGACAATTGGGCTGTGAAAGCAGACCTTGCTATGCCTCATTGGTCTCGACCGCTGGTATAAATGGATGCTATAGCCACCGACAAGAGTGGCTAAGGAATTCAATAAGTGAATCATAAAGTACAAAAAAATACCATTTAAGGACCAGTGGGAGAAGAAAGACAGTGTAATTACTTATTTAGATGTTAAATCGATTGTAAAATCTTTGTTGCCATTTTTGTTTTTTGGGATTTCCTCTGGGTTCCGATTCAGTCCTTCTGTATTTTGACAGCAAACTTTGGCTCCTTTAATATTCTTGTTATTGGCAAGTAGACATTCATATTTGCTACTTGGCCAAACCTAACAGCAGGGGTGTCAGCTGCCATGGCCACTGAACAATATTTAATTTGACTTGTTAAATCCTCTGTCTGACAATGAGTTACACGAAAAAGTGTCCTTGTTTTTTTTCTCTTCTCAATGAGTGGCAATGGTGTGTTTCAGTGGTTTAAAACAATATAAAACAACTAATAGAATAATATATTCAATGAAAATAATCTGTTCTGAGTGATTTGCTTAGCTGATTACACTAAAGACAGTAGGAGCAGCCGTGATCCATTATTTATATGAAAGAGTGATGAAAGAACAAATTGCAAGCATTCACTTTAATTAATGTGTTATAAAATACAATGAATAAGCTTTTGTTTAATATATAGACTACAGACTGTAATATCATGGTGCCATAAAGAGTGCCCCTCTTGCATCTTCAAGCACAGAGAATCAATTGTGTGGTCGTGATTGATGATTTTTATTTGCAGTCTAACTGTTCATTTGGGCCTTTGTGTATAACTGTGGCAAATATGGAACAACTTTTTTGATTGTTTTTTATTGCAAAAGTTTAAGACAAATTTATTCAAATTGTGACGTTGGATGTTTGTGATGTGGTGTAACATGTGTGATTGCTTTAATGGCTATGTTTTCATATTGTGTCATAGGAAAATCAATCAACAATATTCAGAGCAGATTGATGCAGTAAATGCAACACCTACATAATGTATTACATTTCAGTAAGGTAGCCCTGGTACAAGTCCTTATTGATTCAATACACAGAGTCATCATTTTTAATAATGGAGAAAAAAAATGTATAAGTAATGTTTAAGTAATAAAAAACACATATTGTTCTTTTTTTTTATTCCATGAGCGGAGTATTTAATTCAGTCTGAAATATTTCAGGTTTGTTGATCCTTCCCCTCACCAGCTCTTCCCTGGGGACCAGTGTGGCCCTTGCTCTTCCACCTGCCTCCCGTACTCTCCCAATGGGACAACCCTGCAGAACGACCAACATCTGAAGCGGCCGAGCCAGCCTCCTGATTTGGCAGATCACAATCCGGGTACTCTCCTTTTTATTGTCTGTGAATTTTCCTGGTTTGTCAAAGAATTCTCCCTCCGCACATGTAAATACAGTTGTGCTGAAGGGGAGGTTGGTCTGAAATTGGTTTATGGTGCAAGTTTCTCATCTGAGCCTATTAGCGAACGTGTGGGCGGTTTGACAATCTGTTTGAACAGATTTTCTCACATGCACATTAATTGTGCAGTATATCTTTACGATGTGAAGCAGGTGGCTGGTGGTTTTTCTAGTTAGACGGAATCAGGCAGCTCCACTCAATGCACCTTTATATAGATATCACCTCCGCACCTCCCCCCAGACTTGACAGCAACAGTGGTGTTGACAAGGTGTTCAGAAACACACAGTTCAGTTTTAACTGCTGAGACAAAGGCAGTGTTTGAAATGACAGAAATGCGCAATTTGTATCTTTTATGAGGTCCGATGCCGCTTTTATTCCGGAATGTTAAATTTTGAGGGGAGAAGCAATATACTTTAATTGAGCTGCTCGTTACAATAAGAATAAAAGAGCGAAGATTTCTCTTTTACCACGTAGAGCTCTTGGGACAGATGAGGGTGCTATTTTCTCCTCCACAATATGGTGGGATCACTGCAGAGACCAGTTCGAGTCACCTGATGCAAGTTGATGCCTTTGGTGACAGCATCGCTCCAGCAGTCAATAATCCCAATAGGGTGGCAACCGCACAAACGACTCTTCCCTGCATTGCAGGTAATGAAAATACAATCTAAACAAAATAGCACCTTATTGCCATCAGATGTAACAGCATGCATGTGTGTGTGTGTGTGTGTGTGTGTGTGTGTGTGTGTGTGTGTATGTGTGTGCGCGTGTGTGCACGGACCGGCACAGGTGCATCTGCAGAGTTTAATATCCACAGGCAAGCGCCACACGATGTGGCTCCTAATCAACAATTACACGGAGGAGATTTCTTCACTGCGGCTGACCATTTCACAAGCCAGGGCTCCTGCATCTATACAGACGGATAATATTACTCAATTGTGGGTTTTGCTCCTTTGCACTATTTTGTGTCCTTGTTCCATTTAAGTCGGTCAATGGGAGGAACACTTTGGATAGCATTGCAACCTGGCGGCAGCTTCATTCAGCGAAATAAAAGAATACGGGATGATAAAAAAAACATAAAAAGACGCTGCTCCCTGGTTTATATTACACCGATGTTATTGACTCTTACATTCTAAATATGTCTTTCTCTCTCTCTGTCTTTGACTAAATCTCTGGAAATGCACTGGCCTACTAAACCATCTGGCGTCTTCCTCCATAATCAATGTATAGTAATGACTGAGCCTATCAGATTTTAATGTTTACTTTTTTGTTTACGTTTTTTTACACAGCCTGTGTGTAGCATGCAGCAAGAAACTTCTGGTGACATTTTGCTAAATATTCAATGCTGCAATCAAAGCAAAGTAAGCAAGGGATCATTTATCAAGTTTTTTCTTAGAACCGTGGCTTTGTAACTATAGTAACAAGACAGCCTTACCATTTCACTGTAATGCTCATAGATATAACTTGAATATACAGTAGTACTGTGTTATGATTGCTCTTGTGCCTACACCATGAGGCGCATTTCTGTAGGTGAGCAGGCCAGTGATTTTGTATGAGAGTAGTTTATTTATGGCAAAATACTTTCTTTTCACATTACAAATAACCCTATCTGAAAACAGCATACTGCAGCCAGTTATTTCTATATGGTGTGAAATTTTACTTAAGGAGACTGCACAGCTTGCTTGAGATAGGAAAACTGTCAGTGATAGCTTTTTTGTGATTTTTTTTTGCATTGCAATGCAGTGCAGACCTTTCCATCGAATGTATAGTTGCAGCTGCATTACCATGCAACCACAACACAAGTACAAGATCAACAATGGAGACTCGATGTTCACCGTGAACCAAACTCAAAGGACTTGAAATGATTGATAAATCTTTATACCGCTCAACATATGTTTTATGTTTTATAGTAAATTAGCTTAATTATGCTAAAATGCTGCTAAAATGCCTTAACTCGTGATCAGGGAAAAGTTCATTAATTCTAATTCCATTTAGGCAAATTAAATGTTTAGAGCTAACTACACAAATGACTGTCAAGGCCTATGTCAATCTGCAAAGCACTGTGCAGTAATACAGAAGACATGTACTTCCCCTTACATACTGAGAAAGCCATGCAATTATAGTTTCATAAATGCCACAACTTAGTAGAAATGGAAGGTATGAGACATTAAGTGGGCAGTGGAAATCATAAAGTGTTATAGTTGACACATATGCTAAAGTAGCTTTTTTCACATAATAAAAATATATAATTGTTCAAGTCACTGTCTCTCTGCAGAGTCAATATCTCTATCTCTATTTGCATCAAACAAAAGAAGACAAAGTTAAAGGTCACAGCAAAGTAACTTATTTGTGGTAGCAATACAAATAGCATAGCACGTAGAAATTCTGGAGGCAATAAGCTAATGTAAATCACAGAAACTATTAGCAACCACTGCTGCGTACGTGAACAGTATTGTTCAAGTCCAGCAGGCCCCAGTCTTCATAGCAGTGTTGTTTTTTTCCTTTTTTAATCGAAAGGACAAACTGTTTTACTTGAAAATAATTCCTTTAGCAAAAGAGTGTCATGCTTCAGATGGGGTTTCACTAGTTGCTTAGCAACAACAACAGCTTTTCCAAAAAGCATCTGTCTAATACAGCTAACCCAAAAAGTGCTGCGCAGTGGACACAGGTGGTTGGTTAATATTTGTATCCAGTAGGAAGCTTCTGAACAATGCTGGCTTTGTTTTATTCAATGTTCCCAATTTTAAATGTCCTGCATGTTTTAATCCCCACTCATGCTATGCATCATATTTAATATCTCGTAAATATTAATACGACCTGTGTCCTTCTATATAAACAAAACTTTTGCATATATACGAAAATGAGGCCTAATTGTTCAGGCAGAGAAGTGAAATCATTCAGAGAGTCGAATCCAAAACCAAGAACAACAGTGAGATTAATGGCGAGGCAAATTAAACATAATGGCCATTAAATACACAGCATCGAAGAAAACTAATAATGGCATTCACCCCTGGCCTCTCAAGCCATCTGCTATGGTTACAGATTTACAGAAACAGTGTGATCTGTATCAGGTTAAGGGGAGGCCATCGATCTGTCATTTTAAGTGGCACCTTATTTTTCTTGCAGAACTTGGCTTTACTCAAACAAAAGGTAGGAAAACAAAAATCTGGTTTTCATTTGGATAAAATGTAACGCAATCCACTCAGATTTCCAATCCAGGGAAACAAGAAATGACTGGAACATGTTTAAGTGATCTCTTTTTCAGGACTTTTCATTTTGTTTCATTCTTTTGGAGAGGAGCATGAATGTCTGAATTTATGCTAATTTGATTATGGCCCACTTCTGCAAATTCAAACTGTTTTAACTCTGGAGATCGGCACAAGGGGTTCTATGGTAAACCACTGGAAAGGTGACACCCAGATGTTACACCAGAATGGGTAAACACACAGTAGTCTTACGGACATATACTCTGCCATTCATTGCAGGACTTTGACAGGCCTGTGACCTGTAGAGTGCATGTCGCCCCAACACACATGTTAAACCATGACGAAACCTCCTCAGTCTCTTTGGCTAAAAATATAAAGTAACTTCAGAATCTTGCAAAAGGAAAATAACATTGCAGCAGAAAATGAATTCAGATTATTAAAAAAAAGGCAAAGGCATCACTATGATGAAAATACAGTAAGATTTAAGTTGTGAAGGTCTTGGATCATGATAAGGTGCAGTGGTTCCCCTAGGTTTACTGGTTGGGGGGGGGGGGGGGGCTGTTAGGGTTAGGGCTCGTTAGGGTTAGGTTTCACAAATCACGTTTCCTCCACAATCTTTTATACAGGAATGACTTCTGCTCGGCATTATATGTAAAATACAAAAAAAGGGGGGGGGGGGATAATTCAATGGTAGGGGAATCAAATAAAACTTAATAAAACGAAATATGCAGCATGTTGATTACAGCCTTATAAGAATAGGGTGAACTGACCCCCCCTCCCCCTTTGGATCAAACTTAAAGTGATGAAATGATCCAAATAAATCAGATCAAACGCAGGGGGCTCTGGTTGCAAAGGCCTATAAGACGAACTGAAACGCATGTTTATTAGAGTGTGATTTTTTTTTTTATTTCCCCCTTAATTCTGCGCTCGGTGCGCTCTCTAATCTCCTCCCACCTGCCCGACGAGGGTTGCGCGCTCCCGGTGAGTTTTATAGCAACTGTTGCCCAGTGAAGCAGCAGCGCCATAGTCACCGTAGCCCTGGCGACTGTAACCCACCAACAACAACCTCTCGCTCCATCATTACCACCACCTCCTCCTCCTCCACCATCCTCATCCTCATCCTCCGGTCCACAGCTCAGGTTTGAATACATTCCTTACTATTCTTAGCCACCAGCTCGAGTCCCCTCGTCGTTTCTCCTCGCGGGGACCGCGCGCCGGAGGAGATGTACACGCCGGGCTTTATGTTTGTCGTCCGCCGCCGGAGGAGGGCTTCGCTTCGGGGAAGCCGGGGCAGTTCGCTAGCGACGGGGTGTTTCTTTGTAACGCGTTAGCTTGCTTGGCTAACGTTGCCCGTAGATACCCGCAAGATGCGACGGGGGTCCGGCTCGCTAGCAGGGGGGGGGAGGGGGGGCGGGCGAGCGGTGTCCTGCGACCGGGCCAGCACTCGACCCCCCCCCGGTGCGGTCAGTTGGGCCGAACACGGGCTTTTCGGCGCAACTGATTCGTTTAAACTCACCATGCTTGCTGAGCGGTAGCATCGGTCCTGGGCTAGCCGCGGATGCTAGCTGGTCAGCTGGAGCAGGTGTCTGTTGTTGCTAGGTTGCTAACGCCAGCGTTGCCTCCTGACAATGCCTGTTGGTGTCACCCCCCCCCCCCCCCCCCTTTTTTTTTTTTTAAGCTAACGTTACGGTAATATTGCGAGTTGGTTCCCGAACCTCGTCGGTTAGACACCGTCAACGACGTCGACGAGCACTCGCCTTGTGCCGTGAGCTAGCTTCGGCACACGGCGAGTGCTCTGGACGAGAGCTGAGCCATTACTTTCCCTTTTGTCTCGGGGAGCCGCTCCGCTAGCCCTCTTTGTGGCTTCAGACATGCTACCAGGAGCTAACAGTTCGTGCAGCTGTGATGGGGTGGGTGGGGGGGGGGGCAACAAACACCTGCCCGACTGAAATTAAAATATCTCGAATTGATAGTCCACGTCTTTTCTTTCTTTTTTTTTTGAATCCCGAATCGTTGCGTTATTCTGCCTTGCAACAATCTGTGTCTGGGCTCCGTCGAGGTTTGTCCGCCCCTGCTGCGATACAGGTTCACTGCAGAGTTCATCACTGACGCTGAGAAGAATAAATACACTTTATGGTTATTTTATTATGGACACGTACTGCATGTCCATAATAAAATGTGTTTCCCAGGGAGTGTAAGAAAGAGAGGGTGTGTATTCATCACACTGGGGGGGGGGGGGGGGGGGGGGGCTTAGCTGTGAGTTAACATCTCATTGTGTAGGATTTGTTTACATGCCCACTTTCAATTCGGTGAAATCAGTCTCACTTATTCCAGTCGAATTATACTTAAATCCTTTTCCTCACTACAGACCTGTAAACTTTCATTTGAAGAAATCCTTAATAAATGTTTTATAGAGACTTTGTTTCTTACTGTTGCATCACAATTATTCTTCGTCTTGGGTCCGCTGGGTCTCCTGTACAGCTGCGACCTGAGAAAACAGGTGTGTGTGTGTGTGTGTGTGTGTGTGTGTGTGTGTGTGTGTGTTGTGAGGTGAGGTGAGAGGAGGACTGGTACATGTTCAGAGGTGATGGGACTCCTGGCCATCCAGGCCTATGAGTATGTGTCCGCCACGGAATAGGTATTCAGCAGTGAATAAACTTCAGTTGTCCATCGCTTTCATTAAAATTAGACTGTCTAATTGATAGTAAGTCATCGCTCATATATTTGTAGCTGCTCATGTCGTTGTTGTTTTCGAAAAAGACCACCAAGGACCGCGGCGGCCTCAGAGCACTTTAAACTAATTAGGTCAAATACTAACGATACCATTTTTTATTGTGCCTACTAGAGGCAAACACCAAAATAATGGAAAGATGTTGATCTATTGGCATACACAACCCAATATCTCTCCCAAAACATGCAAACAAACGGGGGCGCGCGCACACACACACACACACACACTCACACAAAACAGGATGTTGGGAACTGCTAGTTATCAGATCATGTTACCACTTACCTGGAGTCCAGTAGGGCAGAAATAGTACCATGCCACCTGCTGCCTGTATCCTGTTGCATTTCCAATCACTTAAAGAGGGGCCGATTAATTCAATTATTCACTCATCCATTTTCATGGATTAGCCGAATAAGGCTGTTTCGGTTTGTTATTTCCCCCAGCCTGCAAGAAATGATGTATATTGTTGATGAAAGAGGGGGACTGAAGCTCCCTGGTTTGTTTGTTTTTCTTCCTAAACCCAAATCAGGCAACTAGGCTAATCACTGTACGTTTAGACTTGCTTTGTTGACCTGTGTCATGATGCACATGTAATGTGTCTATGTCCCATGGTCCTGTCTTGACACCAAATCAGATGAAACGTTGGACGTGTTGTTACTCTGATGACTGAACATTAACAGCATGCAATATATGAATGCTTTTTCTCACACCAAAAATTAGCCTCAGTAAAAAAAAAAATGCAATTCACTGCCAGTTTACTTTGCAATTTAAAACCCAACTCCTAAACAAACAGTACTTTGCATACCTCCCCCCACTTCAGCTCCCTCTCCCATCTCCCTCCACCTGTTCTCCTGCTGCACTTGTGGGTGATCATGCTCCCGTCTTGCCCTGGGTTGAATGTGTGTGAGAGGGAGAGATACTGCGTATGGTGTGCTTTTCAGGCTCGTTCACCAGCTCATGTTTCTGTACTTGGTGCATCAGACTCCACCTTTTATCATGCAAGATCATTGGAGAGGCAAATGGAGATTCTGTGAATTCTCCTGTCGCTGCGACTGTGAATCTAGCAGTCTTTACTATTTGTTGCTTGTAAGGTTTGCCAGAAGAATTGGGGGGGGGGGGGCGTAGGGCAAAATGTTGCCCTCCTCTATGGCTTTTGTTCCTCTGTGTCTTTGTAGGGCTTGCACTTGCTCAGTGGAGCAAAGCATTTAAGTGGGCCACAAGGGAGTGCCTGAATGGTGAGGCAGGAGGTGTGCTGTTTGTACGTGTGTTCGTGTGTGTTTGTGTAGGGGGGTTGGGGTGAGGCGACAAGAGTGTGTTGTGATGCAGGGGCACTTTTCCTCGATTAGGTGGGCTAAGTTAAGCACATATACTTTGAAAACTGCACTGTGGAACACAAGTCTACTTTCTCCTTTCCCCAAGTCCTTTTGTGGCAGTGTGCTGTGGTCAGCTGACGGCTGCAGTTTGACTGTGCAGAATGACATTTTCATCAATTTGGTAGCCTCCAACCAATGGCTTTCACACTTAATTGATAAAGTTGTGTAGTAGTTTGTTAACCATATGTTTAATCAGGTTGAGACACGTCGTCATTTACGGTGTCTTTGCAAAATCATGGAATATAAACATTGGTCTCTCTAAATAGTAGTTTATACACCAGCCAAGACCACAGCCTGTCTATCAACAGTCTGCTTACATGTCTGACAGTGATGGTATATATGCACTTATCTTCCCTCCCAGTGTGCAAAATAGTCACGCCGAAAAGCAGATGGCATTCGCCTTAATGAATCTGCTGCTTTACTCTCCCTCACAATCTCAGTGCACCGGGAAAGACTTGACTCTGCGCTCTAATCACACTTTGAGGTTTGTCGCCGCAACACAACCGAAGTTACTAGCCGTCTTCATCGCAGGAAAAAATAAAAGGCCATTATGATATTTAAGATAAAGGGAAGGCTGTCCCCGGAGGGGCTCGATGCTGTTCGGAGACCCAGCTTAATTAACCAAGAGAGGCCTGTTCATGGAAACCGTGATGGGGAGGAGGTGGCCTTCCCCTGGAAGGAGTGACTGATGTTAGCTGTACTATTATTAACTCACAAACACAGGTTCACCAAGTGTCTCTCCTCTCACTCTATCCTTATCTTGAAAATAGATCACTTTACCCTTGATTGGCAAGTACTGTAGTCATGGTTTCTGATTCTTCTCTTAGTGGAAATAATTTTTATCAGGTAAAGTCAGTTAAAAAATTAGATCATTTTAGTTTTTAGTACACTCTGATCTAAGTAACATCAAACCTGTAGAAGTGGGGGACTGACAGAGCAACGAAAAGAAGCTATCTATTTAGAGTTTGTTAAATATTAACTTGTTTTATGGCTGTGACACATGGAGACAAGTCCATGTGTCACTGATGCATGAGGCTTTTAGGACATTGAGTACCACCAGGCACAAACAGGTGCTTGGGTAGAATTGCTCCAGAGCAGATTTAGCAGCATTGATTTGGGCAAAACCGACAGTCTGTGATGAAGCCTCGCATTTTGTCTCATGCCTTGATTTGTATCTCATTTAGATATTTTTTTATGCCCTGCAATAACCAATCCATGAGGATAAATATTGGATGTACTGTCCTCCTATACAAAGCTTTTAGTCCAAGTTTAATGATTGATTTGTCTTTTTGGTTTTTCATGTGTTATGTTCTGAACACAGTTTATGTTAGGATAAGTTATTTGAGGTTCATGACCCTGATTTTATGACTGTAAAAAGTGTGGTCCTTTTTCTATTAGGTACTGTTTAAAAATGTATTAGTTTATTCCCTCTATGTTTAAATGAGTTGCTAATCTTTTATGCCACATGGGTGTTGGCTCACCGATGCATCAAGGTGTTGTTGTTATCGAGTTGTAAAGTTGCTTCGCCAGTTAGACTGGTAGGCTCAGTGTGCTCTTCTTTTTTCTTATTGTGGCCATCATGTATCAACAGTAAGAGCGCGTATTCTCAATCTCATTTAGGCGCCATGCAGACCCCTGAAGCAGGCGCTGACTCCAACGCCACTGTCCCTCTTCAGACCACCGTGCCTGTCCAGCCTACCAGCTCCACCCAGCAGGTGTCTGTCCAGCAACAGGTACATCCAGTGTGTGTGTGTGTGTGTGTGTGTGTGTGTGTGTGTGTGTGTGTGTGTGTGTGTGTGTGTGTGTGTGTGTGTGTGTGTGTGTGTGTGTGTGTGTGTGTGTGTGTGTGTGTGTGTGTGTGTGTGTGTGTGTGTGTGTGTGTGTGTTAATGTGTGAATGTGTGTGAATGTGTGTGAATGTTCCTGCGCAAGTGTGCATACTGTACCTGCCTTCACGGATTTCTCGGTGCAAAATGTAATTTTTTCGTTCAAGTCAACTCAGTAATTAATTTTCAAATGTCTCAATTCCTCTTGCCTGGCCCAGACTGTTCAGCAGGTTCAGCATGTTTACCCAGCACAGGTGCAGTATGTGGAGGAAAACAGTGGCGTCTACACCAATGGCAACATGTGAGTCACTGCTACTTGGCTCTGCTCTTACTCCACTCAACAAATATTAGCGCTGCGTCTCTGCAGCCTGTTCTTTCTCCTCTTAAGTCTCTCCTCACCATCATTCATGTCACCAGCACATGATGTTGGTGGAAGAGCGGGTTTTTTTGTGCGTGTGTTTGTTTTCTTGTCTGAAGAGTTTGCAATTGTGCGTTTGATTGTGCTCAGTCACCTGAACATGACCAGAAGTAGGCCTGTCTTCTAAGTGCTGACGCTACGCGAGGCTCCCCCGGGTCTGTGGAATGGGGTTACATACACACTGCACCAACAAGCCCGAGCTGCGTTTGACCCACAGTGATTCACACATTCACACATACACACGCACGCACGCACGCACGCAAGAACAGACAAAATGCACAATGGCTGTGTGACCTTAGCTACCGGTGGAAATACTAGACATTACTTACACATTCTAAATCATGCATATACCAAACAGCTACATTAGCTGAGTAAAACATAATGTGAAGGTTATATTTAAAATCTTCCCAAATCACATGCCAAACACATTATATCACTTTATAAATATTTTATGTTACTAAGCCATTCAAAAACTATTAGAATTATGACATTTTGGATAGTTCTCAGTGTGATAATAATTGTTCTCAGTATTTTACTGTGACTAGTACACAAAAAAAAATGAACTAGTTCACTGTATAATTGTTACCATATACCCTCAACAGGTGTCTCACAGAAACCTTACTTGGACCCAGAAACTAATTGATTCCAAGATAATGCAAAAATAACACCGCTAATTTTAAAAAGCTGCAACAGTTGTACTTTGTTATTGTCTCCCAGTTTTGTGTTCCAGTTTGGGGCACACTGACTGACCGCTAACCTCTCTCACGAACAGAAGAACCTACTCGTACTCGGAGCCGCAGCTGTATAGCCAGAACAGTGGAGGGAGCTACTTTGACACGCAGGGCAGCTCATCGCAAGTGACCACTGTGGTGACATCTCATGGCATGACCAACAACGGAGGAGGGGGCAGCGGAGGAATGAGCATGGGTCTGGCGGGCGGTCAGGTAATCAGCAGCAGTTCTGGGTCTTACCTCATGGACAGCGCTGGACCGCACCCGGCCACCCAGACCGCGCGAGCGTCCCCGGCTACTGTAAGTGCACAGCGCCCGCTGATTGGGTTCCTCACCTGCCTTTGCCCGCCTGCTGTTGTGTCTGACTAGTATTTGTAGTGAGTTTGTGGTCACTTTTAAAACCTTTAACATTTAGATCCACACAGCTTTCAGTTTGCTTACACTCTTCCAGTTAGAATAGCTGCTCTGTCTCTGCCATACTTTATTAACCTATGTACCAGTTTGATCCCAAAATGTAAGTAGAGTTCCATATTTGCTTTCAAAATGTCAGTGCTTAACATTACACAGAAAGCTTTTTGTGTACACCTCCTCCGTGATGGTGTGCGTCTCTGGCGATGATCCTTCGCTGATGTATGCGATGAACTGCGTAGGCTGGTCCTGAGTCTCCGTAGTGATTTAACCACTGGCAGTTTCCATCCCTCCTCTCATCTGTTAGTTTATTAGCAATCTATGATGAAGAAAACAGGGAGGGGCTAAAACCTGAGTGGCGGGTGTATCAAGGAGAGGGAGGAGATTCTCTCCCAGCTCCACAGATTCTCACACTTTTACCGAAAAGTTGTCTGCTGGACAAACCAGTGCATTTAGCTGAAAAGTCTTTGCTCTTATCACTGTAGCAATGATGTGTAGGTCATTATGTGGGTGTCAGTCATGGCGGAGACTTTTAAAACATCTAAATATGACATAGGGAAAGTTACCCGGTAAAATACCATCTCGTCATTGTTTTAAGTGATGTGCTACGTGACAAGATGAGTAGGGCCAACAAAACAAGTTTGAAATACCAAGCAGCAGTCAGTAGAGACTGACGCTGCTAAACACTGAGCTATCATGCTAACCAACAGGAAATACATTATGATATGGAATCGCAATAACTCAAGAAGCTAAAGAGTGAATTTAGCATTTTCCAAATACTGTGTATTTCACTTTGTAAGTACTACAATGAGCTGAGGCAGCCACATATACCCACCTCACAGAATTTGTAGTATTCATTAGTCTTTTTTAATTGTAATGTACTTTTATTGTGCAGCAGCTTTTTCTCTATAAGTAATAATTGTTATAAGTGGACCTATGCTAGTGGAATCTTGAAGAGTTGTGTGTTTGAATTGTCCACAACTCAGTCAATCATTGTAGAGCCTACAGTATGTCCCCGTTTCTCAACAAGGCAAAGATTTTCCTGAAATGGCAGGTAGTCCTGCTGTGCTTGGGTTTAGTGGTGCTTGCTTTGGGATCTTTTCTAGATTTACTTTTTTTTCTTTCTTTTTTTTCTTTTGCTAGTGGCCACTAATATGTCTACATCAACGTTTTACTTTTCTTGATTTGGTTTTGTTTATTCCACCCCCCCCCCCCCCCCACCACCCCCTTACATTTTGTTGTCTTGTGCTTCGTGGTTTATCAGATTGAAATGGCGATTGAGACGCTCCAAAAATCTGAGGGTTTATCCAGTCAGAGAAGCTCGCTGCTCAACAGCCATGTAAGTTGTTTTTTTACGAATGCTTGCCCTCGTCTTACCTTGACTTTTGCTAAACTCCCTCCCGTAACTCTATACATTTGAGTTTGGTGTGGTGCTTTCTATTTCTGTTGCTTCTTTCACTTGTTACTGTTGCTTTAAATTCACCGGCTGCTATAGTAATGCTTTTGCAGAGCTGTGATGTGGCAGTTTACCTCACTGTTGGTCTGAGTTTTGCGTAAACCAGTGTGATGATTGAAGCGACACGCGTTCCCTTGTAGCTCCAGTGGCTGTTGGACAACTACGAGACAGCAGAGGGCGTAAGTCTACCACGATCCACTCTCTACAATCACTACCTACGGCACTGCCAGGAGCAGAAACTGGATCCTGTAAACGCAGCCTCTTTTGGCAAACTCATCCGCTCCATCTTCATGGGACTCCGTACTAGACGCCTTGGCACAAGGTTAGCTTTTCTTTATTTTAACCTTCTCTCCGCTCTCTCTCGTGTTCAAACCGTTTTTCCATCTATGTGACCTTTTCTTTTCACCTCACCAGGAGACTCTGTCAATATGTGCTCACTTTTGGTTTTTGTCTTGCAGAGGCAACTCCAAATATCATTACTATGGCATACGTGTAAAACCAGACTCCCCACTCAATAGACTTCAAGAAGACATGCAGTATATGGCTCTCAGACAGCAACCGGTGCAGCAGAAACAGAGGTACACAGGCAGCCAGATATGCATACAGACATGCAATACGGATCACATTTTTCTTTTATCGATGCTGAGGTGTAGCCGTGCGATTTCAGGTTCAAGCCGGTGCAGAAGTTTGATGCCGGCTCTGGGGAAAACTACTCAGGTGGAGGCCAGCACCAACCCGGTGCAGCAGAGCAGACGGTCATTGCGCAGAGCCAGCACCACCAGCAGTTTCTAGGTTGGCAGCTCCTCATTGTTATCTCAACGTCTGCACTGCAGTGATTCCCGTTTTTATGTTTGTCAGATTATTCCGTGGTGGTGAATTTTGTTTTTCTAATCGCCCAACAGATGCATCGCGGGCACTCCCTGACTTTGTGGAGCTGGACCTGGGACATAGCAATACAGAGAACATCAGTCCGGAGGACGTGAAGGGTCTCCAGTCCCTTTACAGGGAGCACTGTGAGGTTAGATAACAGGCTTTACGACATCGACCGCAGCAAACATACAGTAACTCAATACTGTAGCATTCATTGAAATAATCATGTCTCACTATGCAGGCATTCTTGCAGTACATTTTTGCTATTAATCAGCCTGGACTCACTGTATTTCACCACCACATAAATCTATTCCTATTTCCTATTGAGATTTTCATTCTCTCCTAAAGTCAATATTTTCCCCATTGCTATCATCACAGAAATTTAGTAGTTTAATCTATTAGCTCGAGCACTATACTAGTGCACACGTGTGTTTACAGTTACAGATTTGTTCTCTATATTTGAAGTTTTTAAATCATAACTCTCCCAACGTCCGGAAAACTAGGGATCGGGTCATTCTTATGAGCTAATGGTCAGGTTAAAAAAAACAAGCACATTTCCTTCCACACATCTAGTGCTTTTCATCCATTTAGGTAGTTTGGTTGATGTGCACAGGTTGGGAGATTCCTGCTGCCACACATACAATTGGGGCGAATAGAATTTTATTTGTGCCCTCGAGAGCACTGACAAAATGCACTTGACAACATCTTGGTTCTTCTGGATAAAAAGCTCAGACCGTGTTGTCAACAGGGGACTATTGCTTCTTCTCTAAGCAAGTAATTCAAATGAAAACTGCTCACTGTTTTTTGTTCATCCGCCGCTTTTGTTGCAGGCTATCTTGGATGTGGTTGTCAACCTCCAGTTCAGTCTAATTGAGAAGCTGTGGCAGACGTTCTGGCGCTACTCCCCCCCTGACTCAGTAGAGGGTGCCACTGTAACAGAAAACAGGTGATGAATATTTACAATGTTCATTATTTTTTGTCATGCATATTTAAAAATATAATGTAAATTAAACGTAATTTATCCGATTCCAAAAGCATTGTTTTTAAGTCTAATCTGTACGTTCCGCAGCAGCATTAGCGAGATCGAAGCACGGCTCCCCCGGTCACAACTAATGGTGCTGTGCAGAAACGACGCCGTCCTCAAATGGATGAGCACCTGTGACCATCTAATGTACCAGGCCCTTGTGGAGATCCTCATCCCTGATGTCCTGAGACCCATTCCCAGTGAGTCACAGTCGCCTCTCGTGTTTTTTTCCTTGTTTATTGTTTGGCTTGTAACGTCATAATTGAGTCACTCCATTCTTTGTTGTTTTGTTTTTCAGGTGCCTTGACTCAAGCCATTCGCAACTTTGCCAAAAGCCTGGAGGGCTGGCTTAATAATGCTATGAATGCCATTCCGCAGAGAATGATCCAGACCAAGGTGCACTACAGCAGCATTCATACAGACTCTACCCTAAAAAGTCTCCTGCACTAAATATACAAACAAATACATGACAGTCATTTTTGAAAGATGATGACTTGATGACTTCCTGTCGATAAAACTGGGGCTTTTGTGTGTGTGTTGTTTTCACAGATTGCCGCTGTTAGTGCCTTTGCGCAAACACTGCGCAGATACACATCTCTGAACCACCTGGCTCAGGCGGCGCGTGCCGTGTTGCAAAACACGTCGCAGATCAACCAGATGCTGAGTGATCTCAACCGTGTCGACTTTGCCAACGTACAGGTCAGAACAGCTCTTTGCGTTTGAGTATCCAGCAGTGGTGCTTTTGTTACGTGTTCTATAACCCTTCTGTCAAAAGAATATTTATTTTTAAAAATAGAGATATTTTACGTCGCTGTACAGGAGCAGGCATCATGGGTGTGCCAGTGTGAGGAAGGAGTGGTTCAGCACTTGGAGCAGGACTTCAAGGCCACGCTACAGCAGCAGAGCTCTTTGGAGCAGTGGGCAGCGTGGCTGGAAAACGTGGTCACTCAGGTGCTCAAGCCCTACGAGCACCGGCCTAGTTTCCCCAGGGCGGCTCGACAGTTCCTGCTCAAATGGTCCTTCTACAGGTCTGCAAAAAACCCCCCCAAAAAACTGCATCTCTGTTTTGAAGCAACAGAACACTTAAGTGTTTTTTTCTGTGTCTCTGCAGTTCAATGGTGATCAGGGACCTGACCCTGCGCAGTGCCGCCAGCTTTGGTTCCTTCCACCTGATTCGCCTGCTCTACGACGAGTACATGTTTTACCTAGTGGAGCATCGTGTGGCCCAAGCTACTGGAGAGACGCCCATTGGTGTCATGGGGGAGGTACAACTCTGGCACCTTGTGTGTTGTTGTTTTTCAAAAATATATATTGATGCGGGACTCATCTGTTTCTAGTTTCTCATTTAAATTAGGAACTCAATTCATTTGTAATCATGATTTTTGTCTTTGTCTTCAGTTCGACAGCCTCAACACCCTCTCGCTCTCTAACCTTGATAAAGGTATGTGGCACAATTTGTACGCAGGATTTTATCATTGCCAACTGTTATGTGACTTATGAAGAATAATAATTATGTCTAATAGTCAAAGGACTTAGTTTGTGTATTTCAATTGGTTGAATCCAGTGGTCATTTAGGTCAGTGATAGACTGATATGATGATGTAAAATACTGACATTTTCAGGACATATTTCAATGAAATTAGACAGCAATCTTTGGCTAAAGCTCTACTGAAGCTGGTCTTACATAGCAGACGTCTATGTAACACAATAATTTGTAGTTGCATGCTGAAAGTGTTCACATGAAGTCTTTTATGTGTACGTGAAAAAGCCTGAAGTGTAGAAAAAGATTTGTTATCTATTAAACTGTGTAACTGGAATTTTAATCTACATAGTCACAGGCAGCAACAGTGCATTAAGTCAGCAATCTCCTCTTACTCTTTGAGGCTTGTTGTCGTCTCTTTGGTGGTGAGGGACAGGAAGGAGGTGTGAGTGAATACTCCATTAATTAGAAAAAAGTTAAAAGACTTTTTAACCTTAACATCTTCTGTAAGGTCTATACTGTAGTTTGACATACGTGTTGCTCTCTCCTGCCTAGATGAAACCAGCGGCATGGACAGTGACTTGGACGAGGACACAGAGGACTCCGGGGAGCCTCTAGCCAAGCGGGAGAAGTCGGAGCACGAGGTGATCCAGGTGATCCAGGTCGGGGCACTGGAGGACGGGTCCCACCCCGTGGTGGGCGTTGTCCAGCCGGGCGTCCTCCACTCGCTGCCCCAGCCCCCGCAGGATCACACGGAGCACATCCTCACCCCGTCAGCCGGCACTCCCAACATCCGCCACTGCAGCACCACAGGCAACACCTACGCCTCAGTTTGAGGGTCCCAGGGGGGCGCGGCCGACCGTGTCTGGCCTATTCTCGCCGTTTCACTCTCTCCAACATATCTCTGTCTTTCTCTGTCAGTCTAGATGTCTCTGTCGTCTTCATGCATTGTCTCTGTCTGCACCTATGTGGACGCACTCGCCTCTCCCTCTCCAGCCTGGCCAGTGTAGGAGGGGCTGAAATGCTGATACTCTGGCCAAGTTGTGCTGTCCCGTGTCCGACTGCTTAGCTTCTGGATGTAGCGTCATCCGATAAGTCTGTGCTCTGCCACAGTGCGGCAGCAGGTGGAAGGGACCTGGAGGGAAAAGGACTGATTTGACCCATTATAACGTTTCCTGGTTAATCATGACGCAACAGCAAAACCACTCTGTGCACACAGACAAGTTTAACCTCGAAGGAAAATTTAGACTCCTTCATACTACTGATGTCTCAGAGCTCAAATCCACGTCACCAGTCCCACAGGAGCAAAGTCATCGATTGACTCAAGACCTTTCGACTATTGTACATAGATTTGCTGTACTTTCAATTGGTATTAGCCAAACCTCATGGTGCTATCATTGTCTTTCGCTTTAAGTTCCAGTTATCCCTACTAATTTCAGTATGATTTGTGTCAACATGAATTCCAACGGCTGAACAAAATGTTTGAGTATTGTATGTAGCTAAAAAACAAAACAAAAAAAAAGAAGAAGAAAAAGGATCAGGGGGCAGTTTTGTCTGTTTGGTTTGAAAACGTTTTGGTAGCCGCCCACCGATAACCACTTAAAGCTTTTAGCCACAGAAGAAGACGCCCCCTATAGGAACATCTGTGCTGCTACTCGTGTATATAGAGATAGAGATAGAGAAGATCAGCTGTACAAAGCCGTTTCCTCAACATTAGCTTTCCTATGCACTCTGTGCATAACGCTTGCCTTTGTTCGTCTTAGATGCTCTGTAGTGTGGTTGAGCTGTAATCTTGACAAAAAAAGAAACGTACGTTACGTTCCCCTGCTTTTTTTCCCCCAGTTTCTGCCTGAACGAAATTTTTCATAACTTTCACAAAAGGACCAAAAACCAAACCAACAAGAGGAGGGCCGAGAGCGCGCCGCCCTTTTGGGGGGCCGCCCCCCCGAGAGCCGTTTCCTGTCCCACAGTGCCATGTCGCAGAGCAGAAGGAATGTCAGGGATTAAATGTACCTCGGCTTTATCATAGTGCCTTATCCTTAAAATGCAGCTGTCCTTGTCGTCCTGACTGTGTGGTGCGGAGTGAACCACAATGCCCCCTCTGCATTGTCCCAGCCACAGATTTGGCTTTTTTCTGGTGACTTGTGGCTGGATTTGGGCGGGGCTCATCAGCGCCGAGACCAAGGAATGCAGGCACACATCTGTTGTTTTTTCTCTGGATCAGCTCTACTAAGCTTATCACTCGTATGAATCGTGGTCTTTAGCCTTGCTCCTGTCCTCACTCTGCCTTCTCGAGGCCTATTCTTGCGTTAGTCGTTGTTATCTGGGTGAAGTGTGTGTGTGTGTGTGTGTGTGTGTGTGTGTGTATATACATGGATGCATAGGTCTGCACTGTGTTTGTATATATATACCTGTGTCTGCGTGCTTGTGTGTGTGTGCGTGTGTGTGTGTGTTGGAACACATCCATCAGTCACCCTACCTCAAACCAGTGGTGCCAGCCCTTTGACGCGTGCAGAACAGTCACCAAACTATTATTGCACACACACCTCTGTACTGCACAACTCTCAACGCGATAGAGAAAAACCTGCATTGCTTTTTCTCTCACCTCTGATACATTGTGATTTCAGTTTTTAAGCCCATAAAAAAAAAAGCTTCATCCTTTGTTCCCTGTGTAAAGATCCTCCTCTTTGTACAGCGGACCAAAAGTAGATATTTTCTGATATTCAAAGAGATATATAGATATATATATATATATATGTATAGTATATATGATGATGATGATGATACACTACGCATACTTGTTGCTTTTTACGTGGTTGATCGGATTGTTTCTCTAAGTGACTGTGTTTCTTTTGGTAGCTCCTCTGTGATTAGTTTAGAGACTGAACAGGGAAAGGCGTGGGTACTAACTTTTGGTTCACTGGACTCCATCTATACTTGAACTGTTACATCCTCGTGTGTCGTGGAGACTATTGAGATTAATCCTCTGAATAGGAAAATGTTTTGCTACTAAAATAATCTTCTTTTGTTCTTTTTTTGTCCTTTTTCCGTGCCTGTTGAAATGGTCTTGTACCGTTTCTCTGCAGAAAATGTTAATTTATTGATATTTATTGTGTTTTTTGTTGTTTTGTTTAAATGCATTTGTTACAGGGGAACTGATAATGAAAATTATACCACTGCAAAGAGCTGACCTACTGTACAGAAGGACCATTTGTTTTTTTCCCCTCCCTTTGTAAGCTATGTGTTGTGGGTTGATTAAGGTTTTTGAAGAAGGGTTGGCACTATTTTTGTTTGTTATCAGGCTGGTAGGTTCTATTACTAGTCCAAAAATTCAGTACATGAGTAGTACACAGAACTTGACATTTTTTGTTGTTAGGTTGTGCCTGTGTAGAAAACATGGTTAACAGTATAAGTAAGGTGGGAAAGTGCAAATATCGTGTTATTTAGGTTACTGGCTCAGTTTGCCCATTCTTATAGGCGTTTTGTTAAATCATTTTCCGAGACACTTTTTTTCGGGTATCTACTGGGGGGGACACATTCCTTATTTATTAAACCTCACGGTACACGTCTTATACTGTAGCCTTACCCTGATCCTTATTGGCTTGAAACGTCTGGCATACAAGATCTAGGAACCGAGCGCACACAAATCTGTTTTTTCTTATCACATCCCTTAAAGGACAGTTAGAAAAAGTCTGCGAGGAAAAAGGCTCAGCAAACTTAAGTGGCTGGAAGTTGAAGGCCCAGCGATAACAGTACATCCGACTGTGACCGTAACGACCTTGCATCACCAATCGCTCCCTGACTCCTGGTATTTAAGCTGCCAAACGCACGCCGGGAGAACACGAGGTGAAAGCGATGAATATACACATAAGCCTCTAGATCGTCTTTCTCCGGAGCCCCAACATAAATCTGTGTTCACATAGTAACGGCGACAAATGAAACTAGCCCACTCTCAGGAGCTCACTTGACTCGCTGTTTTTTTTTTTTTTTTTTTGAGGTTGTAAAAAAGTGACGGTTTTCCGTTTGTGACTGAAATTTTTTTAAACGTAGTAAAGTGTGTACGGGTTAGGGATGAAGGTTTTTTGCCGAATACCTTATGTTGCCTCTTACTGAATGTGTTTTTTCTTCATTCTCAGCTCCCTTGTCATGAAATAACTACAACGCTGTAGATGGTAACATGTCTGTTCTTGTGCCTGAAGTGGCAAAATGGTTTTTTTTCTTTAAATTTGTATTGTGTGCTTTCTGGTCTCGCACGCCTAACATGTGCTGCTAGAAACTGATTTTGTTCGTTTCCTTTTCTTCTTTTTTTTTTTAAACCACATTTTGTTTTTCCATAGACTGACGTGCCACACAGTGATTTTAGCTTTCTGCATCGCAAAGCCTGCCTGGTTAACACTGGACTGACGTTAATGCTGCCAACACCATTGTACTTTATTTCTCTGTCTTGGAAATTGAGAAGTAAGATTGTTTTTTGGGTTTTTTTATAAAGACTGTGTGCAAATTAGCCCGTTTTCAACCAGAGAGGGGGAATAAAAAGACATAAGCTATGTCATAGGAGTGAAAGCTTCACCTGGACAACATGGCAGCTTCACTGACCCATAGCAGACTCCAGTGCCTTTAATTTTTCGCCCCGGCCAGAGCAGATGGCCTGGGTGACTATTGGGTCTCTGGTGGGCTACAGATCGAGGTGATCAGAGCAGACATTTCATTGCACGGGTGCTGCCACTGAGAAGACGACGCAACTGTCCTCACACTGGACTGTTTATTTCCTGGACATGACACACACACGCCGAAGGGTTTACACATGGTACATGACCTGTAAACGGCTTTTTAATGTACAGAACTGCATAATGAACAAGGAGAGTTACTTTAAGTGAAGAGGGAAAAAAAACGCTCTCTTACGACTCTCATGATCGTGATTTTCTTTTGTCAAATGATATTTTCTGAATGCTGTGACCCGTTTTGAGATATTTGTATTTGGTTGTTTTCAAGTGCCATTTGACAGTCCAGTGAGTCGTGGCCATCTGTAGCACGCTCTAATGCAAGCACAAGCATTTGGCAGTGGCATTTGGGGAAGGTTTTTATTTTGATTCACCCTAGACAAAAATATGTATATATCAAAAACTGAAAAGGTATATTTATTTGTGTCCTGATTATTTGATTTGTTCTTTCGGTGAACATTTTATCGGATATGTTGGCTAAAGTGCTTTTGTGATAAAAAATTTTCCCCCTCCCTCTTTTTGGGATAATGTATAGTATCTGATATAATATATACACACAATTTTCATGTGACTTTCTTTTTGTGTGCCGTTAAGTTTCCTTCATATCTTCTCAAATTGGCGAGCAAACCAATGCGTGTAGGGTGATTTGTATTGTGTATTTTGCATAAAAAAACGAGGACAATTGGGGAACTTTTATATTTATAAAGATATTATCATTTAGTGTGTCGTATTGATGAATATAGAAACTATTAAAGACACATGTAGTTTGGTTTTCTGAATATTTCAGATCTCAGCTCAGGCTAGCTTCTTAGTGTTGTTTTCTTAAAATTTGTGACACGTCTTTGCAGTAATAAATGTTCTCTTGTTCAAAGTTGCTTGTCCTCTCTTACACATTAATCCAACGACTCAATGAGAGTTTTAGCCCATTCGATTTTATTCAACCATATTCATACATATAAACACCAATATCATTCAAACTCAGTTATGTATTCAGAATGTAAGACAATTGTATTACGATGAGCACAAACTTGCATTTCCTGAAAATTGTACAGCATTCCTTTGTTTTTTTTAAATAATTTTTCAATTTTGGCCAGAGTGGTTCATCACTGTAAAGGTAGCAAAAAGTATAAAATACTGCAACAGCTGTAAACAGAGCTCCAAATACCAAAAATAGTTTTGAATAGTGCGGAGCGAAGACTAACCTCGTTCTGTTGCTAATGAAAACCGACCTTTTAGAAGCAACATGAGCACTGAAATGACCACGGTCTGATAAAACCGTTCCATTTTAGGCATAGATATGGCTCCGCTTCCTCTCACAGTTCAATCCTCACTTCCTTTCCTCAGCTCCTGTCTATGTCAACCGTTATCTGAGTGACGCTCAAATTAAAATTGAGGCGAACGCACAGTGATCCTCCACCCGTGTAGTTTGAGGGTCAAAGATTCACTGCCTACTGGTTTGTAAGGTAGTTCTTTAGTGGTAAGATTCAGATTTCATATACCACGACTCCATATGTTACAAATAATCAGCATTATTTTGCCAGAAAACCTTTCAAACCAGCTGTTGGCGAATGATTTGATACTGAAAACATAGAACACTTAACTACCGCAGGGGCCAAAAGCAGTCTTGGACTTTTAGAACCCAGTGTACACGTTTTTATTTTTCACTATGCTAAGCTATTATATGGATACAACAAGTAACCACACACGGGACAAAAAAACAAGACAAAATAATAAAGTGCTAATGGACACTATATGGGCATCTAATAAAAAAAAGTAAAGAAAATTACAGATATTATGCATATGTATAATAACCTTTTCTTTTCAACATATTTCATCATTTCAATTAAATCTGGAGTTTGTATAACAATGAAGTCAAGCTCAACTAAAAGTGGGCCTATTTATTAAAAACAACTATTCAAAATGGGAATATGAATTTAAAAAATAAAAAAACACCAACAAGGTCTGTCAGCTTTGAAAAAGTATTTAACATTTTGCAAGAAAATTAATAACATGATTTCACCCAAATGTCCTGATCTGCGAGGGAGGAAAAAAAACCCCACTTACATGAAGCCATATATCGGCACCGGAGAGCCGACAAGGAGGACTGGAGCGGCAGTGTACACCAACTGAAATCACATTTCAAACGTTTAGACAGGGTACAGGACAGGTTTGCATCAGATACAATGTGCCACCATTGTGCTTCTTAACTCAGCTGTTATTGAGCCAAATATTTTACTAAATAGTTCAAAATGAATTTTGTCAATTAATCACAGGGACTCCAAACATTGCGAAAAGGAATCATTTCCCATTTCACATCCTACAGTCTCTTTGCATTTCTGCTTTCGATCAACACTCAATTAAAAAAATGTTAATCTTTTAAACAAGTTTTTTTCTTTAGCTGAGAACAGTGAGAGATTATTTTTGTAAAGATTTGAGCGACATGCAGCCTTGTTCACTTCCAGTTGGTGAACAATGTCAGAACACTGGCTTTGTTTTAATATGCTCATCCTCTCGGCCGCTTGTTTCCACTGCTACGACTCCACCCAGTGTGACTCACATGTTCCTCCAGCTGTTGCCTGGAAGTCGCTCAACTTAGAGACCTGGAGTCTAATTCAGTATCCTGACAACTGCTCGCAGCGCTGGATTTGAGAAAGCGGTGTGATCGGCGTATACTGCCCGCCTTTTGTGTCCTGTAACCTACTCAGCATCCCCTGTAGTTGCAGTCCTCCTTCGGTGCTCCGGGGCTATAGGTGGCGTGATCTGTTAAAAGTACAGTCTGGTTGGTTTTTTGTTTTCTTCCCGTTTGTTTTCTACAATTAATGTCTTTGAACTTAGTCAAGAGGCTGAGGGTCAGCTATGGGCATGGTGTGCAGAACTTCGTCCAGTAGCTGGAGAGCTCGGTGCAAATGAATTTCAATCCAGCAGGGCGTCTCTTTAATGCTTTGCCGTGGGTAGTCGGGCCCCCAGCCTTTCACGAAGCTCATCCGCAGGATGCACAGCCTGCGCAGGTCGTCGACCCCGATGCCTGCGGCGGCAGACAGACCTGCAGGGGAGTTGTATTGTATTTTTATACAATATCAAACCTCAATTATATTTCTTTGTCATTAGGTTTTGATAACAACATCTTCATCAATTTTTAAAATATACATATTGGCCGATATATCGGTATCTGTAATAAATTTCTCACTAATATCAGTTTTGGCCCACAAAAGTCCAAATTGTCCAGACCCTGCTCTTAAGCAAGCACTGAACTCCACCTTCCCAAATTAGGAAACTGCATAATAAAGTCACAATTTTTCCTTATATCTGCATTTCAACATCAACACATAGTAATATCTGACAGATATTGTCGATAAACTTTCTACCACCACAGAGAAATGCAGTGTAACGGCAATTTTTATGCATCTGGGTCGGTTTGGGATGAAATCCAGCCATTTAGCCATAGTCACTTAATCTGAATAAACATTATAATAAAAAATAAATATATAAATAAATATCTCCTACGTAATAAGGCTGCTGAAGTCACAGTTTTGCCCAAAGCAAAGGCTCAACACAAGAAAATGCACTCTTTTATGGCAGTGCCATTAAAAGTCCCTGATCTTAGAGGACAATGCAGAGAAACAATCACAATAATACACTCGCCGGAGAGAAAGTGCAGCAGTTAACACACTCACTGATGGCAGGGGCGATGCCTCCAACAGAGCCTGGTCCAGGAATGTTACCGGCCACTGCGGCCGCCTGAGCTGCAGCTGCCGCCTGAGCTGTCGCGGCCTGCTGCTGCATCTGCCTGTGGCACTGACGCAAGTCAAACACCTGGCGGGGGACAAGACAAACGCTGAAAAACTGACAAGAGGCCGGGATATTGAAACGACCGCTCAACCATTTGACCGTTTACTAATATTGTGACCAGGCCAGGTTCAGTTTGATTAACATATATATTTCTTTTTAAAGGCCCCAGTGTGTCATTTCTGTAATTTTATGGCGGCATCTGGTGGTAAGGTTGCAAACCGCAACCAACTGAGCAACTGACAGGGACACATTATGGTGGCCCTCTGCCGATTCCATTTCTGGTTTCCGGCAGCGCTGAAAGTTCAACGTGAATGCAACGTATTCTGGACCGTTTTTTGCAACAACCGTATTCAACACGACGTAGCAAACATGGCGAGTCACACGGAGGTCGGGTCCACCTCGTGTAACTATATTTAACTCATTCAAAGTTGACTAATAAACATTTGTTCTTTGTTGCAGGTGATTATACATATATGAACACATGGTTACCGACAATTTCTGTGTAATGGGTTCTTAAAAATATCACACGCTGTAGCTTTAACTTTCCTTCACTAACACAAAGGAACAGAGGATGCGCCACATATTTTACAGCAACATCAGTTACTACAACCTTGAGCTACATTAACAGTTAACAGCTCCACCATACTCACATAAGAGCCTTAGTTGCATAATGGCTCTAGTGTGTTTTCCACCAACACTACTTCTTTTTGCTTTTCACCGTATGAGCAAGGCGCTGCGATCTCACCTTGATGTAAGCACTGGGATAGATCTTGTGAACTGCGTCTCCGGGAGCACGTCCAGCTTCTCGATCCAGGTAGTAGCTCTGCACAAACACTGCGTGGTCACTCAAACAGCGCACCCACACATCTCCTTCACCTTTGCACTCCAGCTGCACACCTTTACCAATGTGGAGCCTTAAGTTAGAGAGTAAACACAGTCAGAAAAGAGAGACATCACATCACTGCATTTACGTATTAACTTATCAACTATGTGTGCTTGAATTCAATTTTTTTTTATCACATGAGGCAGAGCACCTGGCTCTTTCTATGTTCTCTGTCCGGTGAACATTGCTCAGCTGGCCCAAGCAGAAACGATCCCCTCCTGATGGATCCACGTAGCCGTCCACGGTCACTATCGGACATGTGGACGGCACTTTAAATGTCTCCCCCACCTGGACGTCCATCTCAAAGTAAGCAATGGAGCACCAGTATTCTGGAGCTGGAAAGCAAATACAATATAGTCACCTCAGGTCAAAATGGTCTGTTATGATGTATTAAGGGTAAATATGTGAATGTTGTTTTCAATCCGCAGCTCAATACTCACCAGGGTGATTGGATATGGGGGGCTGGAACGCAATTTCATTGGTAACAGGCCCTGCGAGATAATTTCGATATATCATTCAGATTTGAGCGCACTGAACAACCATCTTGGATTTGCTACAAACTACATGTAAACAAGGTCACTGTACCACTAGATGTGCACAAAAATGTTGGCTTGAATCTTCTTTAGTTTCTGCAAATGTGAGTTATTGAAAACTAAAAAAAAAGTGTTGCTTGTTTCATGTTCATGCTTGAAATTTCAATCAGGGATTGTTCAACACAGCCTACGGATGCATGTTTGCCAAGTTATGGCTTTTGAGCCCACTATCTCTTCACACTTAACCACATCAAGATCTTAATTAATACTCATGTTATAGTACCTTATTAGCAACTAGGTGCATGTAGATTAATGGGATTGATTTATGGGACATTACAAATGAAAAGAAAAGATTTTAAGCCTAGATTTCAAGTGCATATTGTCCATGTAGGACAAGTTCCACTTGTTTTCTGTTGCTTGTGTCTGTCTCTGCCCCTTCACGTATTCCGTTTATTAACACACACAAACTATAGCACAAGGACAGTTCAAACAAAAAGGCTTCATGAGAAACAAACAGGGACACATCACTGGTTAAACACAACGAAAAGCAGTAGAGAACAAAGTCAGACAAAGACCAGATAAGAAACAGAGATAACTAACTGCACATCATCTCCACTGACTTGACAAAAAATCTATGCTCATGACTGAAGAGATGGTTTAAAAAAGTGCTTCATAGCGTTGAATGCGAGAGCTTTGCAGAACGTGACTGTGTTTCCACTCACAGTAATGCCCTGTGTGAGGCATGGGTGGGTGATGCTGTAGATGACCATTCTGGTGCTGAGGCACCGCAGGGGTGAAGCTGTTGCTCCTGCTCCAGTTAGGGGCAGGATCTGGAAATATGCATTCAAAAGAGTTGCGTTACCAAATTTATGCCAACTGTACATTTTTGTTGATCGCATTAATTCAATTCCAACAGCAATTCTTTATTACATTCTGCACATATATGTAGCATCTCACTTGAGGGTCCAGCACTGATTGTAGAGAAAGCAGATGTTGAGGCTGAACCACTGCCTTCCGATGGGGGGAGCAGAGCGGGCCCACTGAAGGGCTCTTGTGGACCGGGCCTCGAAGGCTGATGCTGGATAGTCTGCAGGTGGCTCTCGGAGCTAGAGTGAGATTGCTGGTCATAGTCATATTCATCCTTTACCATGAGTGGACCTGGCAGAGGATGACACAAGTGGTTAAGACCGGTGCAATCTCACAAAAATCAGAAAAAAGCAAAAAGGAAAACTCGGGCACCACCTCACCTGAACTTGAAAGTGTCAGTCCTGATAAATCTGGAGAAGAAAAAAAAAAGGGGGTGAATATTCAGAGTAAGAATCAGGACAAGGGCAGTTATTTTTCAACCATTCACGGCACATTATTACATCATTATCACTAAGATTATTAAGTAGCAGGAATGTTCTAATAATGACTAAAAGGGCTGTGGAATGAAGAGATTGATAAAGTGAAAATTAGATAATGTATTAAATAAATCGAACAGATACCCAAAGCAATGTAATTTGGTCATAAATGCAAATTGTAATTTAAATGAAATGTAATTTCCAAATCTATTAATTTACTAATTAAAACTACTTCATCTGAAAGGATGAAATCATGTAAAAAAAAAAATACACCAACTTATATGAACCCTCGCAATTCTTGTATCTATTCTTGTGTACATGTTATGTTATTCTACATTTATCCATAACCTAAAATAATGAGATGTAGTCACGAAAAAAACAAACAAACAACAACATTCGATTCCCACTTACCGATGCCTGGAGAGACAACCCTCTCGTAGTGGTATGGGTTGACACAAACATTGTCACACTTCAGGTCAAAGGCGTACTGGCAATATTTCACGTGCTTTAACTCGTTCTTGTGCAGATCAGGCCATCGCCACAGTCGGGCATAGACGACGTGGGGGAAACCTTTACGCCCTGCGACCTAGAGCAGAGCATAAACATCTAATGAGATAAGTAGCGTTTCTGTGCAATCGCTCACAAATTTCTCTCATCATATCACAAACCAACTTTGTACTGTAAATCAACTACTGTACCTGTAGGCGTCCATCCAAAGTTCGCTGTATGGTGACACACTTGCTCGGATGCGCTCCATTCGTAGTGATGGCTGTGATAAGGGAATCCAGCTCATCTTTTTTCTCCTTCAGCTTCTTGACAAGACTCTCAATGGCCCGTTTTGCGAAGCTCTCGCTCTCCCCTCCCTGTCGGTGGCACATGAGGCTGTGCACGATGCTCAGGCAGGCGTCATTGCTCGTGGGGGTGTTTGTGATTGACATCTTGCTCCTTGGGTTTCAACCTTGGGAAGACTTCCCAGGTGTATCCTCTATGCCTTTGACCAGTAGAGCTGATAAGGTGGAGTGACTGTTGATCGAGTGCTGCTCTCGTTTAGCAAATCTAAAAACAGCGAGGGCTGTGTCTTCTTAAAGAGACCAGAGGAGAAGGGTAACCAAACTTTCACACTGCATTGCAGGAAGTGGCACACAAGCACAATCTGTAAATGATCCCGACTTCACTCCTGGTGCAGAAAGAGAACTGATTAGTAGAATAAATGTCAATTGAAACCACTGAAAAGGTCAGATGGCAGTAAAATAACTCTGCAGCCACTTGCCACAGTGACTGGGCTTAAGGGCAAAATACAAAGAAACTCAATACATCCACGTATTTTTTGGTTGCATGGTATCTTCAATTTAACTCTGTGTGAACATACCGAACTGAAGCGAACGTGTGAAAAACAACGGTCACTTCTGATTCAAGTGTATGACCGCTGCAGTAACATCTCACACCCATGCACAACACCTCCCAGGTCGTCATCTGTGCATATGGCAATTTCATCTCGTCTGATATGCAAAACAAGGGCGGGGGAGTTTGCTCTTTATCTACAATACTTGTATAATATTAGGATAAAAATCAGATGTCAATAGGGGTTACATGGGCAGGTTTTTCTATAAGCATTTTAGCAGCTAATGTTAGCATTGATGGGTACCAAGGCTAACAAACACAGGCAGCGGTATCCTTCCGAACAATAACCTCAGTGTTATGAAACTGCAACTGAATTAAAGAATACCGATTGGTAATCTTACCTCTATTTGTTCAAATTAACACGCACATTTAGTAAAAGTACAATTGTTGCAGAGCGCTCAGCTACGTTGCCCCGGCTAACGTCGACGTTAGCCACCGCGGGGTACAACGCTAGCATTACTCGACTAACGCTAGTTTAATAAAGCGGTGGTCTCAGAACAGAGCGCGGGCACCAAACATGCACATGCTGGTTCGTGTACTCACCGTGATTTCTCGCGGCGGCGGCGTCGGTCCAGGTATTATCAGACGATGAGCGGGTCGCCTCAGCTCCCTCAGTGTCGATATGCTGCCCCCAGCCTCAACTAGCTCGCTAGCACATAACAGCTAACGCTAACAGACGTCCATCAACTTCACGCTAGCACGCTGGCTAACCCCTGCCTCTCTGTGGCGGCCCGCTTACCTACACGTAATGGTACAATATCATATTAGCTTAACACACTCTCGTGTAGGTGTTCGCCTTGTTGCACTTAATGTAACCTTAAGAATAGAGTAAACCTTCACCGGTTAGCTGACCACGAAAATAAACACTTTTTTTTCCTCCTCCACCCACCAGGTTCCATCTGCGCATGCGCGCGTAAAAAAATGTGACAGGCGTGGCGCTGCTGTTTGTTTTCTCATGAAAAAAAAACACCTACTGTTTGCAAATATCAATGTCAATACATCGCACACCAGAAAGTCACTGTAGAGTGATGGATCTTTTTGGATTAACATAAGGGTTCCTGTACATTGAGGATTTGTTTAATTGTGTTCTTGGGCCTCCAGATGTGTATCAGATGCATGTGAGTTCGTTGAAGGGTGCACTGCGCCAGATGTTCAGTTGGACCTGAAACCATTTCAAGTAAATCAAACAAGCAAAGATAATAAATACAACTTGCACATTGGGCTGGGATTGTGAAGTGGGCCACAGGTTCCAGGTTGTCAGAATATGTACAACTAAAGCACATGATCAGCTGAAGTGATGGGGGCCTTGAAGGCTGGTTCTATACTATGACCTCATACCGCCTGATTTGCAGAATGTCCCTAAATCAAAATCTAGTTTTTTTGCCAGCACTGGTTAGTGTAGCATGCTGCGTGAGTTTTACCCCTCAGTCATACTTAGGGCACATACTGTACTACGAGTAGGATGAACGGAGGGATCAGCTTCTCTGTGCCCTGGGGTCACCTACAGTAACGCATTGATGAACGACAATTTTAGGCTTTATTCACAGAAGACACTTTGACAGGAAAAGAACAGCTGTTACTCATGACAAGAGCTCTGTTCTATCTAAGTATAAATCTGTGACAGTGAGTCAAGCAACACCCTGAAACTGAACTCAGCCAATTTTAATTTTATACCATGTATGACTTTATGAACTTTTACGTTTAAATATGTTCCATTTTCTGGATGTTTGACTTAAACTGGGTGAAGACAACAAACTCAGTCAATTTCCTTTACTCAAACAGTCTAGGTGAGTAAAATTCTATACCTTGTGTTTGATTTCTGAAAGACATTGAAAAACATCAAATGACATCAATATCTCCCATTACACTCTAATTATGAAAATGTAAAACTGGTATGTTTACTGTAATATATGTATATATATATATATTGAAATAGCCCTGATTATGAGTCAGAGCTATTTCAGTGAGTGCCACACAAACACCATCTGTGAAGTTCTGAAACTAAATTTTTTCTGATAAGCACAATGCATAGGCTAATAATAAATCACAAACAAAGAAAATATCATTTTTTCCTGCATCCCCAAGAAAGCTTATAATAATAAAGTTTCTTTTCGTAGTGTGATGGTTTGTACTGTAATAAAAAGTCTCCCCCTTGCGGATATACTGTTATTTAGTCTGATATTATAAATAATAGCAGCAGTTCCCCGCCCTAACCTTTCTTCTCAATCTTACATATCTGCCAGCGAAATGAGTCATGTGTTTATGGTTCAAGTGTGGTGGTTTTGTTAATCCTTGCTGGATTAACAAAAGTTAAAGATATTTTCTTACTCTAAATCAGTAAAAAAGGCTTTGTCAATAAATACTGGGTAATTTACAAACTTGGGCAATTCCTATTGACGTTTTTATTTCAATCAATTTGTTCACTCACAGTCAATATCTCTGCCCTGCAGACTCGGCCCATGCAAATCTACACACCAAGCGAGGATCCTATTAAGCTAGAAAGTTCCACAGCGTTACGCGATTATTGTTATCTGCTTCCGACTGTTAACAGCAGAAGCTAGGTGATGATGTGACATGTGTTTTTTTCCATTTGTACTGTTGCTGTGGCCCTGATAAGGGTGTCCGCATGCCCATGTCAGAAAAAGGAAGTGAGAAGGGTTCAGAGGGCACCAAGCAACCTGATGGCAGGATTGTCAGCAGAGCATGTTGGTGTTGGAGACCAGGAATCTGACACCACCTTCTGACAAATGACACCACTTGGAGTGGCGTCTCATCCTGAGTGACGGACTATGAGACTCCAGGCTCTGACACCTCCTTATCGCTATGGCATGGAAGCGGGTAAAGAGAGGCCCGCAAGGCATGTGGCGCTAGAGGGATGGGGATTAAGGTTTGTTAGGTGGGGAGTGCTGTGATCACCTGGCAATGAAGCAAGTGGTACAAGCGGCCAAAAATTGCTACATAATCTGTGAATATGTCTGTTTTCAGATATTTTATTTTTACAACCATGACAACATTAATGATCATGTGAGAACCAAAAGCAGGCTATGAATGGACGGTATAAAGAAAGATTTCACAGCAGCCGACAGCAATGTTGGGCAAGAGAAATTTGGATTTGGATTTTTTCAGACAAGAAGCCGCGAAGAGCTCGAAGACAACGAGAAAATCAAAAGCCATGAACAACAGATTTTCTGGCGAGCCAATAAAAGGGAAAATGTCACAGTCTTTAAATCATTTCCATGGCTCCAACATGCCGTAGGGCACAGAAATAATATATATATATCTACTTACTAATAAAGCATTTTGGCATCACTGTGATTCAATTACAGCTGAATTTAAGAGACTTTAATTTAAAAATAAAAAACATACAGCATACTAACAGTAGTGCAAGTCATTGTAGTATGGTGGCCATGCAAAGATGTAGATTTTTCATGACAGAATAATTCAGCTTGGATAAAAAAATGGAGAAAATCTTTTGAGGGAGATCCACAAAAAAATAGTCTATTTGGTGGGGTTTTGTTTCATCACCCACATTGAAATTCTCTAGGGTTTGATCTCTTCATTGACTTATACATATTGGTTTTGTAACAGATATAAGTACAGCGATATTTAACCTTCTGACTCAACATGGAACATGAAAACAGCGTGAACAGATATTTTTCCCAAGATGTTCAGATATTTGCGAAAATATATTTTTCATGTTCATCTTGTCTGATGTTACACTCAAAAACATTCTGATATACAAAAAATTCACCAAAGAATTATCACAAATCATGACAGACTGTTTAAGATTTGCAGCATTACTTTGAAAGCTTCATATTCTACATTCATATATATATTAACTGATATACCTTTATACAATTGCAAAAATTTACAACAATTAGCACAAATTTGTGTCCATCACTAATTTACAACTAAGTCCAGAACTGTGTCTTTACACGCCACTGTATGAGATCTTAGATATTGTGGAAACATGAGGAGATGTGGGCAATGTGCAGTCTCTATCTCTGTGTTACGGCCTCGCTTCCAGGACTATCTGCATCCACACTCTGCCACCACCATCCCCTCGTACTTGTGATTGAAAGTGATCACTCCGTTATCAAGATAAAGAAGTGATATGGGCTCCAGTTTGGTGGGCACACAGCAGGCACGCGATGCTCTCTCTGGGCTCTTCACACTCAGCAGAGTCTGCACTATGGCATGCTTGGTAGGCGAGACTTCGGAGGTCATAGGTGGGTTACACACCCCGCTGCACTCATATGCCTCATAGCCCAGAGGCTGGATGATCCATGTATCCCAGCCAATGTCTTTAAAATCCACAAAGAGCGGGGTCCTCTTGCACGACTCGCTCTTAACATTGCGACGGATTCGGGGAGGTGTGTCATAGATAAGGTTGGACTGCAGTTGCATGAGGGACTGTTTGTCCAGGTCGTCCTGGTTAGCATGGCCAGTGTTGTGATTAACATGCCCCCAGAAAGCTTTTTGGCTCCGGCCCATGTTTTCAGGGAGGTCACTCTCGTGCTCAATCATCTGGGTAAGCTCTTGTTTATCCTGTTTGTTGTCTCTGCTCTGATCATCTGAGAACACGATCACCACCGCATTTTGTTTCCCCTCCAAGCTCCTGTCGATATCAATCTCAACCAAACTTTCAACGTCCTGCATGGCGGCTTGCATGGCTCCGTCCTCCTCTGAAACCAGAGTTGTGATGTGAACCTCCAGTCTGTGAGTTGCAGACCCCGATTTCCGCCAGAGCGTAACCACATGAGTCAGGTCAAACGACACCCAGCTGTTATCTTTGGCATGAATATGCTTTGTCACCAGTTCCTCCAAATCCTTCATCTCCACCACCCCTTCTTTATCCCTCCTTCTCCCTTCTTTCCCCACCTCTTTTGTCCAAACAACGCCCTCATGTATATTGAAAATGGTCACCTTGCAGTAGAGGCCAGAGTATGGTCTTTGGGCCCTCCGGGCCAGAGTGAAAAGGCGAAGCTCCGCTAATGTTACATGCTCATGGTGGGGCATGGAGATGTTGAATTGCAGTGGAAATATCCTCACACCCCGGGCAGTTAAACTGTAGGGGGAGGAATCTGAAATTAAAATATCAACAAGTGTGTCTCAATGCATTTTTCATGCGTGCGTTTTCACGTTAAATTTTCAAACATTAGAATGTACCCATGTATCAAATACTTTACAGCTACCATAATAAATGTATTTGGTTTGTTCGAATCATATCATTTATATAATGTTAAAGTTAAATAGCTTTGTTATGTTAAACAACACTTTAACATTTAGATCAATTTGATTTCTATAAATTAAAGGTTTTTCAGTCAATGATTGAAGTTTTAAAATGTCAAATATGAAGCAAGTGATTTGAACGCTAACCAGTAAGGTTTTTTTGGATAAACAAGAAGCAAAAGGTGTGGCAGTTCCTCAAGATTTTTGTGACGTTAAATAAAGCAAGTTTGTACCTTGATTCTTGAAACTGCGCACAATGTTGGCCGAGGGCACAGAAGTGCGGTCTTTGGCGAATCGGTCGTACAGCTCCAACATGTACTCTGGTGGCTCCTTACGGGCAGCGAGGGGCCTGGGCTGGGGCCTCGGCTCTGTGAGGTTCAGTGTGGACAGAAACTGTCTCATAAAGTCCTGCGCATCAAGAAGCGGATTATCACCCACATCCCTACCGACTGACGCCCTGCGGTGGTTCTCAAGAGACCTGATGGGACTGCTGAAGCTCAAGCCAGTCAACACCAGGAGTAGGACATTCAGAGAGCGGATAAACCCGAGGCTGGAGAGGACTGAAGCGGTCATGGTCAAGTGAAGGAAAGGTTTTAGATCCAAAGACTAAGAGTACCAGATGAGAAGATGTTATGGATCCTTTGGAGAAGATATCCGCAAACAGTTTTCGAAGGAGGACTGACCTTCGTCAAAAAGGACAACAGGTTGCTGTTGGGGGCAAAGAAAAAACAGCTTTGCCCTTGTTGATCTTGTGGTCTGGTTCTGAGGGCAGGGCTGTGCTGTCCAATGTGCTGTGCTGACATGTGTGGAGATGTCACCAAGGCCCTACTCGGCCCTCCTCTCTCTCTCCCCACTAGGAACTTGTGACCTTAATTTCAACTGATATTCTGTCTCTTTTTGACCAGCGCCTTTCTCTTCATAAACCAACGACAAAACCCACCATCGCAGTGATTTTATACTAACATGACAGCTGATTCATGAACTGCTATATGTTGCACCATGCTATAATCAAAATAATGACAATGTCCTGATACATCATTTGGTTTAAACACAGCAGAATGTAGAGTTATGGAAATGGTCTCAATTCAGTACCCAACAGTGTTGACAGATTACAACGGAAAACATGTTGCGTGTACTATTTTCCTATTTAATGCAGGAAATCAGTCACCAATTAACAAAATTGTTTTATTTATGCTTTGCAATCTCCACAAGAGGCCAGTGTAGACCTAATATCTGTACCTGTGCTAATACAAATTCCAACTAATTACTGGTTTTGTTTTCTAATAATGTCTGGCAACTCCCATATGCAATCATCGGCATCATCATCATTTCAACAATCGCCCACACACAAAACAATAGTGATAAATTAGGTAGAAAATGCACTCAATGTATCTGTTTGATCTCAAATCACACATCTCATGACTTTTGGGGATAAAAAGTGAACAAAAACAAATTTCATTGATTGTAGTTCTTGTATGCACTACTACTTTTGGAAGTTAATTCATGATAATCTCCTGCTGGGTCTCTGATAGGTCATTTTGCATTATGTTGCTGAACTCTACAATCAAATCACTTTTTGCAGACTCTATAGAATATATATGATATATTCTGTTAGTAAATCAAATGTACAATGAGATTTCGAATCAATTTTTCAATGTGTTGATTTTATATTTTATGTCAGTATATTGCAAACTTTTTTTTACAAAGAACAGAGCATATACCCAGGGTAGACAAAGTAATCTGAACAATTCTCAAAAGTATATGTATTCTCCACTACTGCAATAACTGCTGCAGGGTTGGATCATATTATAGTGGGTTGGATGCTAAATAACAAAATATTTGCTTCCTACTGTGTACATTATATTCCTGTTTCTAAGCTTCTAGGAAGATTCTGTGTTTTTCAGATTGCTCTCCTTGAACAACTAAATGAACAACTAAATTGAGTCGTCTGTGTTTTTGGCCAGTGCACCTGCAGTTTGTTCAGCACACGTGTGGCCTCTTTGGAGCTCTGTTCACCAACATTGTTGTACTGACCTCTTTTACAGATGACAAATGATGCTAACTGGCATTCAGCCCAACATAATCCACCTTTCTAGCCACATTTGAAATTAGGATTAAGCTTCTTTAAAGCTCAAGTCTTTATCATTTTGTTCCCCATGTATTATACAAAAATAGAGCATAAAGAAAATTGAGAAATTATGCACATCATTTATTTTAATTTTTCATTCAACATTGCAATGCAAAAAGGGACCACTGCAAAGCAGAGTTGTATTGAATTTATGCTTACTTACTGGTATTAGCTAATGCACATCAATAACCTTTAATTAATAACATAGGTATTACAATAAATATAAATGCCTTCATTTAGAATATTAACAGTCCTTTGTTACACATTTACAATCTCATTTTGCCTTTCAAGAAAGAAATAGAATAGAGACAGTTTGGTAATGACTGCACGTCTAGTCTGATGATAGGTTTGGCAAGAATAAAATTAATTCCAAACAATTTGCATGATTTTGATGACTATGCTGACGAGAGCCCTAATGCTAATGATCTCAAACATTGACCAAAGGTACTTTAAAATTGTTTTATACCAGAATCTTCCTTTGCCCAGGGAGATGGACAACAACAGATCCACATGTCACTTCAGGTCCTAATAGCTTGACAAACTACAAGTATTATAAATCATCTCATACTCGTGTAGCAGTAAAATTTAATCTGTACATGTCATAAATTCTTTGGAGTCATTCACCACAGTTGCATATTTAGGCTATTCCAGTAATCCATCACGAGTTTCTGACATAGTGTGTATCATCCTAAATGACAAAATCCATCAAACCTATTGCCAAATAATCTCCATAATAAATACATTTAAATGTTTGGCACATTATTTCCTATAAATGAAGGAAACTGTATTTAACTGGATGCGTTTCGCTGTCTTCACAAGAATGATCAAAAAGGGTGCAAACAGTATTTCACCAATGGAAAGTGTCTCTGCAGGATTTAACCGGCTTGAGTGGCCATGTTGTCATGTTTACACCCAGGAGTCCAGTGGTGGAGGCTTGTTATCCATGAGGCCCACTGCGGGTCTGCCAGCTCTGATGAAGTGTTTTCGTTCACTTGTGGCCTGGGTCAACATATACAACAGACAGCTTTAGCCAATTTGCATGAGAAGCCCTGACAGTTACAAACGCAAGCAAAATTGTAAAATTGTATCAAATAAAACCCTTGTATCTGCCTGTCTTCCATACCAGGCATATAGGCTATGTAATCAGTAATAAGTCAAATAGACTGTATGCAAATTAATTCAGTACGTATGCGCTGTCATGAAATCATTTAGCTCTTCAGAAATTGTGCATTTATTCAGTACATTGAAACAGTAGATTACCTGGAGAGCATCTCTTTCCACAACGGGTGCTTTTCCATCTCCAACTCTATCATTCGGCTCTAAGGTGGAATATACATCTGTAATATTAAAAATGATCATGTTAACAGTAGTTCTGTCACCTTGGTATAAAACTATATACTGTAAAAATGATATATGTCATTGAAGATTGATTAAGGAACTTCAGGGTTCTCTCCCCCAAATCAAATAACAAAAATATTGCATGTGTGGGGGCAGGGGGTGAAGGTGTGGGGGCCTGGCTTGTCTTGGACACAAGCAAGGGGGGTTCAAAAGAAAAAAATGTATTCCACTCGTCTGAATGACCTTCTGTATCTGCATCCATGTTTCTTAAATAGCGCAATGCTATTTTTTTTTTTTTTTTTGCTTCTATCACTCCAGTCGCGAGTTCCCATGTAAATGAGGAATACGTCGTTTCGGCCTATGAATACCAATCTCTCTCAAACATTTCACTATGAAAAAACACTACAACCATCCAGCAGTCATTTTTCACAACAGGCCTACTCATCAAGACGCTGTCAAAGAGCAGAAAATCCTGATGGAGAAGATGGAACAAGTGAAAGTTTATCATTCATTTGCAATAATGGATTTAGCTGTGTCTTCTGCATGTATATAATTTATATACAAGCAAAATAAATAACAAATTAGAATGAAACTGGCCTGAATTTTTACTAAATAGAGCACTGAGCTAAGATGATTTTGGCATCTTTTTATGACCACATTAACTTAAATTAAAAATGGCAGGCTTTGGAAACTGAGGGGGACTTTTAAGAACTTTGATGACCTCGATATAGAACCACTTGTTTTCTAGTTCATGCTGCAGATCCGGTCCAATGCATTCATAGGCTGTACACCTATTGCCCTTTTAAGAAATACAAGGTCTCATCTATTCATTTCAGACTGACACACCGGATAGAGAAACAGGCAAATGGAATGAAATAAATCATTGAAAGCCAAAAGAGAGAGAGAGAGAAAAAAAATACAATTGAAAATCTTTGTTTTATTGGGAAGCTAGAGGTCGCTCTCGATGTGGGTGCCCTTTTTGGAATAATGTTGGAATAAAATGTGACTGGTGATGCGTGAGCCTGCTCTGCCTCTGGGAAAGGCTGCTCGGGCTAATAAGCCAAGTCTGTGCACTGATAACCTAGGCAGCACATCATTGGTTTAAGGCTATTTCTTCAGAAGAAAATGGCCTAGGACTAATTGTTTCTTTATCCCTGACATGACAAGAACCACGGTATGTTGAAAATCACCCTTTGTTCCCTGAGCAAGAGGACACTATTCTCATATGTAGATGATGTTCAGATAACATTTTGCTGAGAGAGTTCATGCACTGATTTGCTCACCTTGGCTTTTGTCCATGAGAGGCAAGGTGATGTCATCGGCACCTTGCTTTCCACTCTTGGACTTTTTAGTCACTCCTGTGGTTGTTGGCTTCGAAAGACACAAAGGATTAGGTTACGGGGTGGCAGCAGAATTGTATGCTTTCCTGTTGTTCTTAGTTTATGTAAAAGGACATAACATTGGTCGTGATTGGAATTATTGTGTTTCTATTCGTGTTTTGGATGTGACGGGAACTAGGACGGGAACCAGGAAAAGTAAGAAATACCTTAAAGTGGCTCTTGTTCCAACCTGCCTTGTTTAATGCGTTTCTCAGGTCCTTGTAGGCCCATATGGTCTGGAGCACATGGGAAGCTGCCTTGGTCTCCCGTGCTGATTGGCTGACAACAAATCAGCAGACATTATGGTAAACAACAGATGACAGCTCTGAGACAGTACTGTCCCTATGATTAAAATCCACTTTTGGTTGCCCTAGGATATGATGCTCATAAAATCACGAGCCATTGCATCAAGGACATGACAGAACCAATGCAGCAACTAATACTTTCATACTAATGCATTAAGCTCGATTTTTTCCCCATCTTATTTTGCATAAAATGACAACATTTGAGACTTTCACTTTGGATTTAGCTGTTTAGCAAGCTGTACCATTACAATTCCATATTTTTAAGTTTAAAGAGATTATACATACCTGGACTTGTTGATGGCCACCAGTTTCTGTACTGCATGACCCTGTATGAGTGCTCTGGCATTCTCTGGGCTATCTGTGATGATCTCATGGATAGTATTGAGAATAGACACCACAGTATCGCCCTCAAGATTCTTCGCTGGGAGTTGCTGCCCACACGGAAGATTGCCGACAAGGTCCCTCAGCGCATAACTCCCTGTAATTACAGACAGCGAGGCAAATTGAGAGTGAGCGTGCAGATAGGGTCATGCAAAATTTGATGAGGATTGCAAGTCTGAACCTATTAGGTCTTTATTCCTTCTATCCATAGCCAGGTTGCGAAGAGCAATGGCCACAGCTCGCACCACTTTGTCCACATCCGAGCGCAGTAGCTCCACCAGAATGGGAAGCCCTTTCTCCTTTCTCACAGTGGCCCGGATGTAGCTGGACCACTATTAGCACAAACAGAAAATATATGACGGCTGAGTGAACTCAGCCGTTGCATTTTGGCGGACTCTGTGAGAGTTTGATTTGGGGGCTCGCTTTCAAATCCTTAGCAGCAAATCATTTCCTAACTTTTTTCCAAAAAGCACTAATATTACCAAAAGTGACGTTCTATTCCTACGACTGCTCTGCTGTGTATGATGTAATTGAATTTCTGTGTTTTAAACCTCCTTTTATCTGAGCCCTGCCTTAATATTGATGTTGAAATATACTGACATTCATGGCACAGTATATCCAGGCAAAGTACATCATTTGACAGCAGTGTGGAACCACCTCGGGTACTAAGCAGTGAAAGTGATTTTTTTGATCATGCAGGCTGGTGACAAAGTCAATCTAGAAAGTCCATTTAACTGAAGATGATCAAAGCCATATTTTGCGATTTTTTTTCACATTTAAAAATGTATGCAGCTTCAGAGCGAAATCCTGGATATGTTCAGTCGACAAAGGAAAACCGAAAAAATTATTTTGGGTGCATCTGAGAACATTTTCAGCTATGAATGGGCCAACCGAGTGTCACTTTATCTACCACTCACAGCCCAATGTCCCGCAGCAAGGTTCTGCAACGCCCCTGCGGCCGCCTCCAGGGTGTTGTGGTTGTGACTGCAGGTGAGAAGAGAGAGGTACAGCCTCACCACCTCTGGCTGGTACAGCAGCTCCAACCCTTTAAGAGAAAGACAGAGTAAGTCAGGAGGGACATTCAAGCAGTGGCAGATCACCTGCATCAGTGGCCAAAGACTAAAGAGATGGTGATATTATCAGTGCCATAAAAAAGTACCTTTCTTCAATATACTCATTCAATTTGTATGAACGCAAATGTGTTAACACTGTCACAGAATTTCCTCCATCTATGTTGGTTTTACGTGAAGAGGTAGGTCAAAGAATAAAAATAGAAACATAGATTAATTGGATGAAACTGTATGGAAGAAAATCACCACTCCAACAGACTCCTCCAGAGGTTTTTGTTGTTGTGTGCCAGCAGTAGAGGCTGCTGGATGGCTGACAATTGGTATAAAGCTGACCCAGGATCGTAACATGCATGTCATTCTGATTTGCATTCACTGGCTGCAGCGTGGGAGGCATGAGCATAGCTCTGCTCTCTGTTGGCCAGATTTCAATATACAAGTATTCAGCCCTATAGTACTATTGTGGAGTTGTTTTCTGGAAACAGAATGGATCCATGATGGAAATCTGCAATAAGCTATACAGAATGTAAAGACAGTTTAGCGGTTCCAATTTCCGTGGCATGTACATTCTGGAGGTCATGCAGAACCTTGAGCAAATCCCCATGCCTGGCAGAGTAAATGTTCCTCCTCTAGAATAGATGTTAATGTTGTAAAAAATGTTATCAATCTTTCAGTTGGTAGGTCTTTCTGTTTAAGTAATGGAAACTCGTCAAGTGGTGCTGGTGCTGATGTGTGGCTTTAAATTTAAATGAATTTCCTCTCAGGCCATGCCAGCATCATGCATATAAAACAAATAACATAACACTGAAGGCAGGTGTCAATGCTTCATAAAAGAATGATGATGATATATGATGAAAACTCTTCATAATTTATCGACCTACAATCTATCAGTACTCAGCATCCTGTAACATTATTGTACTGTATTAAATATTTTGTCAATTCTGAAATGTAATGTTTTATGGTAAAGTTGCTATTACGTTTTCAGATATCATATACCTTTCATTTGTTCTGTACGTTTTGGTAAATCCAATGTACCGCACTTTCTGTCCATAAATCCATTTTTCCAACCTGCACATCACAGACGCACACATGCACACAAACACAACACCAGTTTTCAATGTGGCAGTAAATGCAGAGATAATGTCAGCAAATATGGAATCATCATATCACCGCCATGAAAATATGCATGTGTGTGGGTAAGAGTAACCAGCAGACTGACCTTGATTGAACCACTCCTCTGGTGAATAAGGATTGAAAGAAAAAGAAGAAAAGAACAGTGACAAAGATTAGATTTAGCTGTCGAAGGACAAAACACAGCGGTCGTCTATGTGGTACAACACTGCTGATGAACTTGTAGATCTTGGGCAACATTTGGCTCTGTGTGGCATTCGTCAATTTTGTGCAATCACCTCTGGAATGTTAGCATCAGTGAAAAGCAGTAAAACTGTAAATTAATTCTAACTTTATTGTTTCTCCTTTAAGCAGTTCCCTTGAAGCACAAAAAGCAGCAGTCAATTGATTACTGTACATCACCCATAATTAAAACTGTTTAAAAACCTTCCTTTTTGTCTCAGTTTTACAGTGTAAAACCGCAGAAATCACATAACTGATGTTACAAAGTATAAGCAAGCTTTTTTCAGTTTGGGATCCTGGCACTCCTACTAAGTAAAATCTTTCATTGGCTCCTGCACAGGGTGATGAAATATTTAGGCTGTCATTGGCATAAAAGGGGGCAAGAAATGTCAAAGTAAATGGGAGTTTTCAAACAGAAGAAAATGGTTGGTTTACAATAGATACGAATAGATTATACAATCTAAGAGGAAATTAAGAAAAATAGATCTCGCTGAAAACTTTAAAATGGATGTGGAAAGAATGAAGAAAAACAGGTTGACATTCAGATTTGGTTGGTAATTATGTTCTGATAGATGGAGGGGGGGGGGGGGGGGGGGGGGGGGGGGGGGGTGTCTGCACGGTGGTGTAGTGGAGTTTGCATGTTGTTTGCCTGTTCTCCTCCCACAGTCGAAAGACATGCAGAATGGGGTCAGGTTAACTGGAGACTCTAAATTGACCGTAGGAGTGAATGGTTGCTTGTCTCTGTATGTGGCCCTGCGATATAATGAATGGATGGATGGATGGATGGATGGGGGGGGGGGGGGGGGGGGGGGGGGGGGGGGGGGACTTTGAGCAAATTACTCAAAGCTAATGGAAATCTCAAAAACCAAACATGAAAGCCAATGCTTTTAGTCCAAGCAATAATAACTGAAATGATAACTGATTGTTCTCATGGCCAACTAACCTTTGGGCCTTTTCCCGCCAAAACAGTCAGGCTCATTCTTCTTCTTTTGGTTCCCTACTGACCTCAACAAATGATTGCCGTTGGGCTCCTGAAATCGCTCGGTTCCTGGTATTTCTTTGTGAACATGATAGGATAGGTTCCGCAGTATGCAGACGCAGTTCTCTACTGACTAAATGGCGAACAACGACAGAGGATATTGATCAGACATACTGTGCAAAAAAATTGAAATCTCAAAACGTAAGTTATTGTGCTGACTGCAGCAACCTTATTGTTAGTATCCTTGTTGACAACAGCTGACTGGAGGGCATGAAGAAGTGCGTCCACCAGCCCCTGACAATCCCTCAACCTCTGTCGAGCCTCCGCCCCATCTGAGCTGACGTTCCTGCAGAAACAACTCTGTTAGCAGACCTGCTTCTGTTTAAAGTCAGTTTTTAGGAACATGTGTCATCCGTTCCTTCACCGCAGTCAAAACATTACCTCAGACATCCAGATGTGTTCTTGAAGACAGTGGTCCACTCAGCGCTCTGCATTTTGGCAGCATCGGCCGAGTCCCTCCTCCAGCCGGAGTGTGGGATGATGATTTCATCAGTCAGTGTTTGAAGCCCTTGGTTGATGACCATCATCTTCAGTGGCTCATGTGAAGAGAGGTTCCACAAAGTGCCTGGAGGAAAGAAAAAAAATAGAAGTTGTAGAAATAAAATGATGGTTATGCTTCAAGAAACACTCTTTCACTTTTCACAGTACCTGTAACTAACTCTTTGACCTCCATGCTGCTGGTCTTCCTCAGCAGTCTGACCAAAGCTTGTATGCCGTCACAGTTCTTTATGGCCATTTTGTTATTGTGGTCTTTTCCAAAGGATATGTTGCGCAGAGCACCACAGGCCTTGCGGTGGACTTCAGGTTTAGGATGGTCCAATAATTCCACCAAGATCGGCACCCCGTTCAGCTGGCGAACTTCCTGCTTGATGCGGTCATTCTCGTAACACAGATGCTGCAAATAAGCAGCTGCATTGGACTTGACTGGGTCCATTGGGTGGCTGAGCATCGAGATGACCTCATGCAGGTTGGGGTCTCTCCAGCGCGGGTCTCTGCGGATGCTGTCCAGGCTGACCATGCTGCTGCGCTTGTGGGGGAACTGCAGGGTCTGAGCTCGGCACATGGCCTGGAAAAAAGGATTCAGGTTCCCCTCTAGCTGGGCCATGAAGGCGTCGTCATAGCCACCTCTGAAGGGACAGAGAAAGTCAAGCGTGTATCTATAATCTGATCAGGACAAACAGTCATCAATTCATTATAAAACTTGGATCCTTTAGGGAATGCGCTACTTTTCTTGCAGAAAATTAGAGGAGATCGAAACCACCATGAGTACACTAAATGTGAGGCTACTGTCAGCTGGTTATAAATTATGCAAACATCGCCTGGCTGCAGCCCCACCGTATATTAACCAACAGCTAAGAGTGGTATCAATCTTCTTTTCTATTTCTGAGCAAAAAAGTGAATATGCTTTTCCTGAAGTGTCAAACTGTCCATTTCATATTCAACAGGATTGAGACTAATGGGCCGTGAGTTTAACACCATGCAACAGTGAGTTGCATCTTTTGAAAACAGCTCTGATGTGGTGTTAAGGAGAAGCTTCTGGCAGAGAATAACAGGTAAAACCTCCTTATTTATTGACTTTGCAGCCGGCTGTCTGATTGATACCAGCTGCTACTTAACTGCTGTCCATCTGTCTTTCTATTGTCCAGGCTCACTTAGGGGAACAGGATAAAGGCAGTTACTGTCGACTGGTGTTGATTGGCACTTTGTTTGGATATGTTTGTTACTGCTTCAATTTACTTTCCCCCCTCCGTCTCCTTTGTGGCATCCGGATCTCTGACTAGATCTCCACTTTTCAAAACGGCTGTTCTTTTACTTTATAGTGAGATCACTGTAGTTAAGGCATTATTGTGAAATACATATGGCTTCAGGGTTTCTTGTAGCCTTTGTTAAAAGTGAACTCGTTATCAGGACCATATTTCAGTGACACAGACTGAATGTTGTTTGATGGCTCCTGTTGGTCTCTGACCAGAAACAGCAACATCAATTTTACTGATTCATTTTCCATTTCAAGAGGGATGTAGGGAGTGATCTCTATTTGATTCTACATCTAGAAACCACAAGAGTCCTTGAAAGCCTTTTTTCACAGTTTCCCTCTGTGGGATCAATAAAGTTTGATCCAATGTTCCACCCCCTTACCTGGTTCTCGAGGGCTCTCTGAGAAGCTCCATGGTGGTAATTGGTCTGAACGGGTGGATGCCGCCCAGTGTTGGGTAACTGGCAGTCGGGTGGTCCGTCTTCATGTCCAGAGGGTTCCCTCCCCGTTCGCCCTGGCCCTCCTCCTCCGTCTGGCTGCTGAGTCCTGCAGGAGCGTAGCTGTCCCTGAGGAAGGGTAAGGTGTAGTGAGCCCCAGCCTGGAAGTTTTTGGCTGGCCAGTAGCTGTGGAGGGTGGCGCGGGATAGGCTTCCATACCCCGCGCATAAGTCACCCCCAATGCCTCTGTAACTGTCGGGCAGCGTGTACACTCTGCTCTGGCAGGCTGGGTTCACTGGCTGAGCCTCCCCATGCTGCAGTACAGCCTGAGGTTGTGGGGTTGCCGTGGAAGTGCTGCCGGTCGTTGTGATCGGCGTGCCAGGCTTGTTGGGTTCAGGGTTTGCTTCGGGAATGGGTTTCTTAGCGGGAGTGTTGTCTTTAAACACTGGAGTTGATGTGAGATCAGGCGGGTCTGATGTCTGGAAGTTCTCCAGTTGTGTCTCCAAAGATTTTTGGGTCTCGCTCAGGGCCGGTTCACCCTCTTGTTCCGCAGCCTTGGACTCCTACGAGGATAGATGCAGCACAACTATTATCTCTATTAAAGTGTAATCAGAATCCCTGTTAGCCTTTAAAGTCGCATTGGTTTGTAATGGGATAGGTTTCCCCATCCCTCTAAATGCCACCAAATTGATGTGTTTACATTCAGAGCAGAAACTATTTGGTCCTAATTTTGCCGAAATAGGCCGAACATGTTTCCGTTGCTGACCATGTGTGTTTATTTCTCATTTAAACCCTACAGTTCATCCAAACTCATTTTTCATAGTGATGATCAATCATCACCGTTTCAGCACTTCCCTGGCCTGGTGAGCCACCAGTAAATAATGAATTCTTCTTTCCAGCCAAAGAATAATGAATTCCCCTTGTTGAAAATTAGTCTAGATTGGACGCTGATGAAACAACTGGAGGTCCAGCCACTGTTTAGAAGCAAAGTAAATTGCAGGAAATTGAATTGACTGGTTTAGTCTGTTGATTTTTATTTTAACTCTTTCTTAGCAGAGTGAGAGCTGACCTTGTTGTCTTAAGGACAAAGCATGTGGAAACTCAATGGAACAGAACCTACAGTTATCACTTTCGATTTAATGATGTCATCGTCGTGGAGCTACTGCTTTAATGGATGTTTCATCCTGAAACTTTCTTGAGCAAGAAATAAAAACGTGAATGTGCATGTGTGTGTTTTAAAAGTTATTTGTTTATTTATTTATTCTCAGACTGACAGATTGATTATTCAATACCTCACCTTTCATGCTTCATCATTCCCAGGAAACACTGGATAAAATCTCATCAACAAATTGCCTATATTTCAGTCATAGTGTCTACCATAGATAAATTGGTTTTTTGAGGATAAATCCTGATGGCATTATTATTTCAGTCTGTGATCTTCCTGAATAATTCAGGAAAAATTTAATCAAGCACCTCAGTGTCTGTTTGCTGTGGGGTGTCGGTCTCCGTGGAGCTCTCATTGGTTGTGGTCATCAGAGAGGCGATGGAGGTGGGCGTGTCCAGTTCATCATTGGTGGACGGGTGATCCAGAGTGGGCTCTTTGGCCTCCTGGGCCAGAGAGAGTGGAGGAGGACCCTCTGAACTCTGCTCCAAACCACACACACAGAAATGAGTTAGACACGGTTGCTGAGCACCATCATTTTACCATCATCTATGAATATAATGCACATCATATTTGCATTATAAACAAATAGGGGAATGATCAAGTGGTAGACAATACCGTGGAAGCACACAATGCCATTAAGGCTATCGACACACGATGAAGAAGAGGGACTTGAGGCTGCGTTGTGAGCAGATTTAGAGCTGAGATTTCAATTCAGTTCCACCACATTAGCACATCATTTGCATAATTTGAAACATGAATTGCTGAGTTCATGCTGAATGATGTGGACTTGTATTTATATTAGACTAATACATGTCTGGAAAATCTGAGATTTTTTTCGGTGAACTGATTCTGCGAACGTATTCTGTCCATATATTATTATCCTATTGCGTGTTTTGGTCAACCTCTCCAATGATCTTCAGCTTTTAATCTTTGTTTAATGCTCTTCATCTCCTGATTGTTGGATTACTGGTGCCTTGCGGTTTTAAGTTTCCCATTTTTATCAATAATGACATCTTATGAGTTACACTTAGTAGTTAATAAACAGCTATTAATCGGGACGTGTGTGCATGTAGACTGCAAACTCGCTTACTCACAGTTAATGAAATCAGAGCTCATAAAAGGGATCAACAGCTTGATAAACTTTGTCTCTATAACTGCTGGTCGGGCAAAGCATATTCCACTTTAAGCTTGTGCAAAGTACTTCTGCCAGTAATTGTGTGTAGACAGCAAATACAACACACAGGGGAACACGAAAAAGGGTGAGAGAAGCCATTCACAACAAATTAACTCGTAGTCATGTCCTTTATCCTTGTGTGCAGACCAAAGACTGTATAAAAAAATGGACGTAGTCACCGGGGATGCCTGAAACCTGTATTCTCCCAAATGACCAGCAGAGGGCGACTCCACCGGTTACAAAAAGGAGAAGGTTGTGAGAAAATAACTCTACTTCTTCATTGATTTATACCGTCGGTAAACATTGTCCTAAGGAGTTTGGTCTCAATCGCTAGTTTCAAGTCTTCTTCGATACAGCATGATGGTGATTTAGTAAATGATTGTCCCATGTGGAGTCATGTAGACGATAAAGCATGTCATGCATCGGGGGGCGTGGATACTGTGTGATTGACAGCTAGTATCATCCACGACGATCCACCGACGTCACGGTGGGTTGCCACTTGGTGCAGACTACAGCTGCTGCATGATATATCGATTCCCTTCTTTCTATCAGGTAATACCTGCTTTAGAGTATGTTTTAGGCATATCAAGAAGTAGAAATCAGAATTTTTTGCAATTGGATCTGTAATTACATGTGTACTGGAGTGTGTTCATCGATTTTAGCGATAACAGGAAGTCCCTGAAATTCCAGGCCCAGTTCCTGCTCAAAGTTGGTACTTAGTTTATTTATAATGGATAAAGTTTTTGCCCAACATTCTACATATTTCAGGGAGCTGCTTTCCCCTGCTTTCTTTGATAGGTACAAAAACTGACAGCCGACATCTTGTAGGGAGGCTAACACAGATCGGGGAGGGGAGACAGAAATACTGGGCTACATGTTTTCTACATTTCAGTTGACGTAACTCGCCATAGACGTCTTGAGTGCAAACACAAATCAGTGTAGTGTTTGGTCATAATTCAGGAGAAAGCCAGCATATGTTTTTTATAAGAAGGTGCATCTGCACCTGGCATCCCTACTCTGGCAGAAATGTCATACATGAAATTAAATACTGTATAGGTATTTGATTCTATATTGACCAAAAATGACCATTTAAATCATTTTTTAATATTGTGCATTGTTGCCTTTCATATAATTTCATTACCTCTTGACAAAATGCAGCAATGCTGCAATAAGACTGGATTTGTGTCAGTTGTTGTCATTCAAGTTCCTGATTCACCACCACTTACTCCTAAATCAATAATCCAGCTGCTCCTCACTGGTAAAACATGTGGATATCTCTGCAATTTCCACTTGCTCATTTCAAACGGATCTTAAACTCCTTTTTTCTTTTCAACAAAATGGGTTTCATTAAACCAGAGTAGATTAATTATTCATCATCGAGGTCTGAAAGAGACCTGGAGGCGGTATTTCACTGTAAACACATTTTATACTGATTTTCTTACAAACGTCGCACTCGCTGCTGCGTGTCTACAAACATTGCACACTAGTTATTTCAATCAATATTGTGATTATCTGAAAAATCGTCTTCTGGTCTCGGAGGCCTTCTGGTGGCAGCAGGTGAATTCCCCCCCAAAAAATCTAGGACAAGCAATGACGCAAACAACCCATCAAAACATTAGCGATAATTAAACGATTCCATTATGGAGGAGATCGATTCCATTATATCATTTATGACCCATTTTACCTCATGAACTGCTCATTCACTCTCTAAAAACAATTTTCATTTAAGAAATGTGACATAATCTCACAGGATTTTCTTTCTGACTGACTCAGACACAATACGCCGAGATAAATGCGTAAGATAAAAAAACTAAAATCTCGCTCTGACTCTCATCAGTTTGAGACTATACACCCTGGAGCGAACAAGTCCACTGCATGAAAACAGGCTGCACTGAGCAACTGACAGAACGTGGAGCTTGATTCTCTTTTCAAACACCCCTCATATCCGTGCACAAAATGTGTCACGGGGAAGAGGAGATGAAAGGGTCACTCGGGGGGAAATTGGCAGCAAGGAGGTGATCCCGGTTTGAGCAACTCCGGGGGAGGTTGATTGGACATTGTTAGGCTGGCACTAAACGAACGCCTGGCCAAAAAGAGAGACAGGGTCCCACTGTCCTCTACAGACGGCCTGATTGAGGATTTGGAGGATGATAATAGGCTGGACAGGGGCCTGTGCGCTGTCCCCGTCCGATTCAAGCTCCGGGGAAGGCCGGGCCTCCCCGAGTCAAAGCTCATTTAAATAACTCACTGCACCATCACTAACTAATTGTGCTCACAGAGCCAAATAGGTCAAGATGATGCTTCTGAATCTGACTTTACTTTAAAAAAATAAAATAAAAATGTTATGGTATGTGATGCAGCGATGCAGGAGACAGCAAGGCACGATTAGCATCTTGTTCCCGTCAACTCTCGGTATCGAGGCCAGCTGCAGCAGGGCTTTTATTTTGGGAGACACAAGAGTCTGATCTAATGCTGAGTGAGGTCAGATTGTTGGTGACCAGCTCAAGGGCATGACAGACACAAGCCATGAATCGAACTCGTCATGAAGGCATCCCAGAGAAGAAAAGATTCTTTTTTGCAATGAAATCAGTGAGTCGCGCTGCAGTGAACAAACTTGAGTACGAATTAGTTTGCAGTTTGTCTCCATCAAGACCGTGCGACCGAAGGACTGGTGCTTCCACGGGGTAATAAAACATGACATCAGCCCACTGGTGTCAGAAGACATTAGTCGCAACTTTGTCACAACTCATCTGCCCTCCACTATCTGTTGAATCCGTGATGCTCATGTTGGTCACTTTTCATTTACTGGAATGTGTCGTTGGAGGCTACGCTGTGAATTGAAAAGGCTCTGGAATGAGAGAACACTCTCTTTATTTCAAGGCTTGTTTCCTGTTTCCAAAACACCATTGTCCGTCGTGCAAAACATCTTGTTTATTAATGTAAGCAGGCTGGGTCTATTCAGAGCAATTATTCATCCATAAACAACAGCCCACAAGGAAAGAAGGAAGGGTATTCACCCGCGAAGTTTGCCTCTGGAGCCTCCTTCTATACTCCTGGTTGTGCTCTGATCCTCAAATAGTTAAATACTGCATGGTCAGATTTAATGTGTCTCTGATACATCATGGCAATACACTCACCAGAGTACGTGTGCACCATTTTTACCCAGGAGGGACAACCTCTCCTCATAATGCAATCAAAGATGATCCCCTTTTTTAAGCTTGCCTATGCATTTTGCACACGTGCACAGCCATGTGCGTGCACACACGCACGAACGCACACGCACGCACACACACACACACACACACACACACACACACACACACTTGATGAGGATGTTACCATCATGTCCCCATGCACACAAGGAGACTGCACCGAGCAGCAGTGAGAGTCGAGGAGGTGATGCGATTGATGCCTGATTCATTCATCATGACAGAGGCAGAATGCAGAAAGCTGTGGAGGGCTATACAGTTCTCCACCGCAGGAAAGGAAGAAGAAGAAGAAGAAGAAAAAAAAGAGGGAGGGTACAGAGCAAATAGAGCCATTCCACCACACACTTACCTCTTTCACTTCAGCAGGCATTGCCAAATATTTTCTGCTTCCCCACAAATGATGAGCAAGCTTCGTCCCCCAGTGAGGCGTCTGTTCCGCTGCCTCTGCTGAATTCTTGCCTTGACTCTTCCTCTGAGCATCTGAGGCAGTTCAAACATGGGCAGCCATCCTTCCTCCCAGCTCTCACCAACACATGTCCGCTATCCCTCTCTCTCTCTCTCCCTCCCTCTCTCTCTCCCTCCCTCTCTCTCTCTCCCTCCCTCTCTCTCTCTCTCTCTCTCTCTCTCTCCCTCCCTCTCTCTCTCTCTCCCTCCCTCTCTCTCTCTCCCTCTCTCTCTCTCCCTCCCTCTCTCTCTCTCTCCCTCCCTCTCTCTCTCTCCCTCTCTCTCTCTCTCTCTCTCTCTATCTCTCCCTCTCTCCCCCCTCCTCTCACTCTCCCTTTCTCTCACAAAGACACACTAGACGCACTATGCACACATTTGCTCAACAGAGACGTCCCCACAAATTTGTCCACAAACACAAACACTCTGAGCATGGGGAAGGTGTACGCCAGGGCTCCCTCTCGCCACTGCACTCCTCCTCTGATCAGTGCTGCAGTTGATGTGTGTGCGCTATTAGCAAGATGCTGAATCAACTGTGTGATGCTGAGCCTGTGAATGGCTTATAGGTAAGTGCAGAGCCCTGCAATCCCTGCGCTCTATACCCATATTTTCTGGCAGCCTTGGTGTGCAGGCAAGAGTACACACATGCAGGCGCCCGCACACACACACACACATACGCACCATTCCCCTGTGGGCTCACAAGCAGATGCAGCTGGAGTACAGAGCAGCCCACTCTAGTTCAGTCCTGTGTCACCCATGTGCAGCATAATAAGGGGTGAGGGATGGGGAAGGTGCATCTATGCAGCACCGGGCAGAGAAGCACGCACTCCACGCCGGGCCGACCGCCGTAATCCGCAAACTGTATCAAACAGATCACACCGAATTAGCACCGGCCATCACGGCCTGCCCACAAATCTTCTACATGCAGCACCTGTGCATTGTCATGTGTTAAAACAAAGTACAACAATGATGGAGATGAATTTAAACAGGGAAGAAATGTCCCCCGAGCCGGGGCTGGGCCAGGGCCCCTCTTGTTTCTACCATTGCATTTTGAATAACTCATCTTTTGTGAGCTCCTCCGGCCTCTTTTGATTACATCATCCCAACGTCGGTTGAAGTGGAAGTGAAATAATGAGACACAACCCACTGCTCCACAGATCACGATAGAGTCCGTGAGGCACCTCGCTCACTCTCTCGGTTGAAAAAAAGGAAAAAGAAGATAGAATCGTACAGGACATTGTCCAATTTTCCTCTGGGCGTTGAGGCTGCGATAACCCAAGTAAAAAAAATTGGTCTGCTATCATCCACCGACCAGTGCTCTCTATCAACTGTCGTTCTTATTGATTCAGGGCCAGCTCTAAATATCATTGATCTATTTCATTCACATTAGTTTGTCTCAAGCTTGTTAGTGCTCTGCAGTTTGTCATTTATAAGGTAATACATTTGCACTTGTTTGGTTTATTTAACTCCTTGGCTCACTCTGGCTTTTCTCATTTTCATTTGATGTAATCCTTTGTTGGTATCTCCATGACAAAATAATTCATAATTCAGACTTTAGTACAACAGCAACATAAACAGGTAAAGTGACTCACATTCATGAGTTCTGCATGTCAGACGTCCAAAGATAATTGATCTATTTCATCAGTAGATCTGTTAAAAACGAAGCCCCCCTCATAGTGCGGAGCTATAACATTTCAGAAGTCTCTTTTGATCGGGAAAAGAAAACTTTGATCCTTCCATAGTGAAATCAGAGTGAAACAGCATGTTTTCACACGCTGAAAGATTTCCTGACATGCAAAAACGGATCCATTTGTTCCAGAAATCATTAGTGCCGCTCACTGCTCAACCGCCGCTCCATCTCCACACTCGACAAAATTCCATCAAATGAGAAACACCTGCATCGAGTGCCGTAATGGTTTTGGGTCACTGACAGACGAACAGTTTCACTACAATAGGTACTTTTAACTTTAAAATTCTAGTGAAGACTTTTTTTAGATAACAGATCTTTACTATACAGTAGAGGTACAAAGGAAACATGATACAGTCAAGGATCCATTATTAGTCATCGCCCAACAATAATAATTCATCCTCAGAGAGCCATTGATTCCCAGGGGATCATGAATATCTGTATAGTTTTATGGAGCTCCATTTGATCGTTGTGTAGATATTTCAGCCTGGAGCAAAGTAGTAGACTGACCGACTGAGCCGCCGGCACTCTCGTCCACAAAGCAGTGCAGCTTCAGCTTTGCTAAAAATATACACAGTATAGAGAAAGACAAGAGGGAGGATATGAAACCATTCTTTGACACGTACAATCATAAAATCAGACCTCTGTCTTTTCCTACCTATAACCCATACATATATATCTTGTTTTTCTTCTCTCCAGATAAGACCGGAAAAAATGGATGTAAGAAAATTGTTGATCAAGCATCATCATCATAAATCATCCCCCCAAAAAAGTTACATGAATAGGATTATTTCAACACCTACGTTTATATCTATGCTTTGCACGGTTCCACTAAATGATCGAGAAACAGAAACCTGAGATTGCACTAAAAAAAAATGCTACCTATGACGAATGAGACCCTTCAATGCTTAAAATGAATTATACCGGATTTATTGACATTTTTCTAAGGGCATCATTTACAGAAATTACTTTGAGTTTATTACACTTAATATCACGAAATGTCAACCGTGTAGATCCGTGGGACAAACTTAATATTTCATTCATCATGAGCCTGTTTCCTCCTTCGAGCTGGTAACACCTCACCTGATGCCTCCGCACATGCAACGCTCCTCCTCCTCCTTCTCGCAGCAGATTGTGCAAACGGGCAGAATAATCACATCATCACATGTTGTCATACAGCACATCACTGGCTTTGTGTCAGTCACTGTGAGCTTTGTCAACCTGGTAACAGTCGGGGTTGGGTGTGTGTGTGTGTGTGTGTGTGAGAGTGTGTTGCGTGTGTGTGTGTGTGTGTGTGTGTGTGTGAGAGTGTGTGTGTGTGTGTGTGTGTGTGTGTGAGAGTGTGTGTGTGTGTGTGTGTGTGTGTGTGAGAGAGAGAGAGAGTGTGTGTGTGTGTGTGTGTGTGAGAGAGAGAGAGTGTGTGTGAGTTGTAGTGCATCATTTCATGCAGGAGACAGGAGTTGGAGTTCTGTCACAGTCCTGCATTTGACTTTCTTTTTTTTAATGTAATGTCTTTCACCAACCTAAATCAAAACCTTAACTGTTGCCAGATTGTTGAAAGAAGCTTCTTTAAAAAAAAAGCTGGTATTGATCATTATGTTGGATTTTGCACAATCATCCATATAATATCAGTGCTTGTTTGGTTTGGTCTTGTCCTTTCTTCAAAGTCCGGATATGTAGACTTTGTCATATGGTCATACTGATGAAATATGTTTGTTGACATGAGGTCATATCCTGTGTTCATCATATTGGCTTATAGTTCAGGTTTCAGTCTTTTGTTTGACGCTCCACTTCATTTACATTGCAAATCAAAGCATTTCACATGCTTCTTTCACGTATCGTACGAGTATGTTCAACTACAGGTCTGCTGAATGGATTTGATGCTCATCCAACTGTCTAGTAGCGTGGATGGAAAAATGCACAGAATGAATGAATGAATCACCATAGGAAGAAAATGATTTCTCATCATTACTTTCCCTACTGTCTCCAAGAACTTAAACCATGCCAGGAACATATATCTCACATACCAGAGAACCTGAACGATTAGATTTTCTAAATGTTAGAGATTATTTTGATTGGGGATGCAGACACAAAGGACGAGCACAGTGCATTAATACTAGTTCCCATAAATAAGAAGTAAGTATGTAAAATATTGGAATTGGAGCTGCATGGTGCTGGAGAGAAAGAGAGAGGCATGTTTTTTTTTTCTATTTTGTTTTTAAATAACATCATGCAACCTTCTGCAACCTTCTGCAACCTTGGTGTGGCTGCCCCCCCCCCCCCCCCCCCCCCCCCCCCCCCACACACACACACACTTTGCTTGTGATGTTCAAAAATAACTGCGCTGACATTCCTGGTGAACAACAATGTTTATGATTGTTTTGCTTGTCTCCGTGTGCCTTCATGCACAAATAAATGTTTATGCTGGGAAAATATGATAAAGAAACGAGAAGATCTGAAGCTTTGTCAAAGAGCAAATGGACTCATTTTTGCCTGGAGGCAACATGACCTGTAACTCCCATTTTCCACCTCTGATAAGAACACGCGTGTGTTTCTTGAACATGCGTGTGTTCTTTAACTGAGGTAGTCAATGACAGGTAAAAAAAATCTGCACAAACATACAATCTCCTCAACAGACTGTGATTTATTCTCCGCCCCTGTTGTCATACACACACACACAGACATACGCACACGGCCTGCACATTTTTCTCTGTGTAAATATCAAGAATATAATTACCAGCTCTACTGAAAGTATGATGAATATGAATGTGCAAAACAGGCACTCATTTCTGCATCCACACACTTCAGCTATATTTGCCCCCCCGAAAAAAAGTCTATTTTGCTGCTGCTGTACAGATGATGAAGCTCTTTGTCATCAGCACAGTAACTGGACAGTAAATTGCCTCCACGACGTGACAGAGATGAATGTAATTATTGCTGCCCATTATCTCTACACACCCGGGGAACAGGGGGTGCAGTGTGATACACAGGATCTGTTGGCAAACACCCACAAAGAAAAAAAACACACATTACATTACAGTGTGTACGCTGCTGTATTATTCAATATGAAATGCCTGCACAGTTTTTGGCGGTCGGCGGGGCATTTCTTCACGGCCTTCTCCCGTGGCCGCACAGAGGCACAGATCGGTGCACGTGCAGCTGCGGCTAATTCAGCTCAGTTCATATGAAGAGTTGACCAAAAAACATGATGATGGGAAACTGGTGCCAGCAGTGTCTCGAATGCTGCTTGTACTTCTGATGGCGCTGCTGCACAGAAAACACCGGAAAATGCCAGAGAAGGTCAGCAAATCGAGAAAGGTCGCCTTTCATTTTCACATTTAGATATTCAAACAAGAGCTACCCGTCTTTTTAGGTCTAGAGGAACTGTTCAATTTGCATCAACTGAACCCGGGAGTTTGCCCTCGGATTATAAACGACAAAGCAAGAAATGACATTTGCGTCGACTAACTGCTGCGCCCCTTCGGCGGGCCACAGGAGCAGCAACAGCTGCCAGTCCGGATCACCCGCGCAGGAAACAGCATCTCCCGGTGCAAGCACTACACAACACATCCCTTCACGGTGATTTGGTAAATAATGTTAATATCATAAAATATGATCTGAGGTTGAAACAAGCCAGAGCTGCTGGTAATCCAACTCCTCTTTGTCAAGTGTCACGGCAGCTAGTGCTTAATCACGCCAACAGAGAAGCCCGGAGAGGAAATGAAATGCATCAGTGGCAACTGCAGCTGAAAATGACAATCAGCCACTTCAGCGATGCCCCTGATGATCAGGGCATATCAATGAGCCCGGAGAAAAGGGACGGGGCCGGGGGGGGGGATAGTACCCACTGCTAAAGGAAGAGGGAGCAGCAACAAATGTAGGTCAGAAGTATCAGAGGAGCTTGAGGTGACTGGGACTCTTATTAAGATAAAAATCATCTAATGCCAAGAGGTTATGTTTGTTTGTTTGTTTGTTTTGTTTGTTTGTTAGCAGGATAACACAAAACGTTACGGACGGATTCACATGAAAATTTCATCAAAGATATATAGGTCTCGGCCATGGTAACAGGTTATTAAATTATGGAGGAATCCAGACCCGGGTTTGGATTCAAGAACCTTTTTAAAAAACTTAACCATTCCAAAAGATTTTGAGTCATATATCATCAAAAATACATATCACTTAATGTAAATATGTAAGTCAGATGGGAAACAGCACATAGGTGGGGGATTGCTCGGTGGAGGTCTGCACTCTCCAACGAGTGCTCTTCTTATTGTTGGGTTTCATTTGTGAATCCACCTTCCTTCTGGAACTAAAGGTGATCAGAACATTCCTGTCACGAGTGAAGACACACAATTGAATTTTAGGTAAAGGTTAAGCTTTGTAAGACTTTGGATTCTGTCTAACGTTGCGAGTGGATCCACAGGTTCTGTTTACCCAAACTGTTAAATTCTTTTAAAAAAAAAATTATTTCAACAGAATCTAGAATTCTTGATCTGTTTTTTGGATAGGACCAAAAAAAGGACCTGAGACAAACTACAACTTAATCCAGACATTTTCCTGAATTTCTTTCCGAAAGGGGTTGTACGTGAGAATGCAAATTTCCGGTACTTCCCTTAAATTGTATAATATGTACAGGAGACAGCAAAGACACTATGGACGGAAACCTATAAGAGGGCCCCCAGTTCCACGTATAGGGGCCCCCCGGGTCCCCTTTGCCTGGGGCCCCCAAAGTCCCTTGAAACGCCCCTGGGGGTCGGAAAAACATCAAATGCAAGGTATGTCTGATTTCTGATCTGATCTCTCTGAAACATTCAGAAAAAATCCTGTGAAATGTTTTACTCTTTATTTTTCTTATCATTTTAATGTGAAATGCCTGTAGTGTAAATAAAGACACTCTATAGAGCCTCTTCAGGTCTTTTCCATTACTTGACATGGACGACGACCTGTTTCCTGCCCCACTCACATCAAACCACCTTCTGAAACTCTTCACTAGAGGGCGCCATATACAAATTCAACACAATTCAACTGTCTTTGCAGAGAGTCATAAAATCATTTCACCACACAGCTTAGTAGTCTCAACATAATTCAAGACATTTTTAGTGTCATCACTGCAGTACAAATATAACTTATGCCTTGTGGCTTTTTTAGAAAGGAACTGAATGAATGGTAAAACACATTTCATCTCCATTGTCGTGAAACATCTGTTGAGTTATGAGCTAAGAGGATCTTGTGATTTGGGGGGAGAAAAAAATCTAGTGCAAGTGGGATGTCTTTGAAGCAAGACTGATAACAGTAAAGCCTTTTGCAGCTTAGTGTCGCAGGTGCTTTAAATATGTGACGGCTCACTCACTGTTTCGGTTCATACGTCATTTATATTTCAGTGGTTGTTGTGTCGATGCCTCCGTGACAGCCATTCACACAAGAAATCAACATAAAAAGAGAAGTGAAAATTACAAAATAAGTTTATTCATATAAACAACTACAAAGTTCTAATAAATAAGGTTGTTTTTTTTAAAAGCAGGAAACAAATTAGATAATGTGGTATTACATTATTTCACAAAAGCAATATCAAAACACACAGAAACAGATTGAGCTAATCCGTATTCGTCACATCTGACTGAGTTTATAGAGCTCGCCCCTGTTCGAAAGAGGAGGCACAACTATCCTGAGATTCACCATTTTTCACATTTGGTCAAACTTACAAGTCTAAATTTATTCTTCGCTGTTTCTCACACACCCTCCCACACGAGAAAGTCTCATATGGCCTCTTATTTACCAAGAATTATGGAGCTGTGAAAACCGAGACTGCATAGATGATTCAATCAAACCATCAGAAAAAAAACTAACTTCTTTTTTTTCATTTCAGGGCTCCCAGGGTGACTGAGTCCTTCCCCTCAGAGGAGTATGTGAGCGAGGATCGTTTTGCAGTGGCATATGAGGCGTAGGAGGGGGTGGAGGAGGAGGATAGACGGGGCAGGGTGGATGTCGAGGAGGGGAGAGGTTGCGTCTGTCTGTCGGGAGGACAGTAGGCCGGAGAGGATGACCTGCCTTTGCTCTGCAGGCTGCTGCTGCTGCTGCTCTGCAGAGGAGAGCTGGAGGTCTTGGGGCCTCGAGTCAGAGACGACGTGGAGGAGCTGGAGAGGGGCGAGGTCCTCATGCCGTAACCGAGAATACCCGTGCTCATCAGAAACTCCCTGGAGCCGTAGGCGGGGGGAGTTGGTCCACGGGAGCCCGGAGGTCGGATGTTGTCTGGTGGAAGACTCCGCCTGCTGGGGATGTCATAGATCCCCATGTCTGGGCCGTAGAGCGCCTGAGATCGTGCTTGAAGACGAAGCATCCTGTCCCTCTCCTCCATCTCCCGTCTCTCATGGATTGACGCCATGAGGGTTTTTGAAAAGCTGTCGTAGCGCGCGGCGGCGGCGGCAGACTTCTGAGGCGTCAAGCCCTGTGGGCCGAGGTCGCGGAGGCTGTCTCGAAGAGTCTGAGAGGTCATATCTCGCATGGTCAGACCTGGAGGAGGAATGTCTCGTGACGCCACGCTCTGGGACGCGAGGTCTCTCGGCATCAGCCCTTGAAACGCCGGAGAGGGTTCTCTCTGAATGAAACCGTGGAAGGAGGGCGAGGCATCCCTCGAGTTGAGACCCTGCAAAGAGGGTGAGGGGTCCCGAGGTTGAGGAGACTGTCTGCTGACGCCCATGAACACAGGGCTGTAGGTGTGAGGAGCGGGCCGCTGGACCACGGTCCCATCTGTGCCCAGGGCCATATAGTGCGGGTGGTAGCCGACTGGAGGTGCAACTCTCTGAGTCAGGAACTGAGGGTCTGCGGGGTTGACGAGGTTATCATAGGTGAGGCTGCTGCTGCTGCTGCTGCTGTGGCCAGCCAGCAGGCTGGAGGAGGAGATGATGCCCAGCGGGGGATTGGATCCCAAACCGTCTGCATGCATGGCAGGTAGTTGGGATTTGCTACCATGCCGGCTGCTGTGTTTGAGGGTGAGAGAGCGGGAGCTGAGCGTCAGAGAGTTGAGCTGCAGCGAGCTGGAGGCGGCGCTGGCCTGGAGGGGAGGCAGGTGGCTGACCCTGGCGGGGCTTTCTCTGGACTCAGAGCGGAGGTTAGGACTTTTGTTGTTCACCTGCTGCTCCGACATCTTCAGCAACTAGAAGAATTGAAAAAAAACAAGAGTTGGATTATTAAGGATCACACTCGTACAATCTGACAAATTACTACTACCAGACAGAAAAGCACCTGCTCCGGTGGAATGGGAGATGACCCTCTGGATATGGCCTCCAGGACTGGCCGTAGCTGTGGCACAGTGGGGATGGACACAGGGATGATGGTTTTGATGTGATGTCCCATCTCTGCAAAAGAGGTCCCCTCTGGAGTAACCATAGGCAACAGAAAATGTATAGAAGAATCCACAAACAAACAATTGAGCAATGACATCACAGAGGAGAATTTTAAAAGATGATTTCTCATGTCATCAAATGAAAATACCTTTATGACTTCTGCATAACCAATATCATATACTTTATACTTACAAACGGGGATGTATGGAATTTCTTAAAACAGCAGGGTACAGTAGTTTTTGGTAAACAAACAGCGCATGTGTTCGGGGACTAATTTCGGTAGTGGATTGATACACATTTAATTTTTCTGACTAGACACTGAATCTCAATAGACGTATCTTTTGATTGACTCTGAAGACACATATATACTTAGCACTTCTGTGTCATGAGTATCTTTGCCACCATGCAAATATAGTGCTGCAGTGATTATCTCAAGTGTGTATTAGTCATTGTACAGTACCATCCATGGCGGCTAGATGGCTTTTCAGCATGCCGTGGTCTGGTTTCGGTGGCAGCGGTGGTGGACCTGACGCTTGGTGCTTGACGCCTGACAGATCGACGGCTCCAACAGAGCTTTCCTGGCAGGACACAAACAACAGAGAATCGTGAGAGACATAATTATATCCATCCTGTTACAAATGAGCTCACAGTCCTTAGAGGAGATTTGAGGAATACATTTTGCTGATTATGCCTACTTTATTCTGGACATCCTGACTCTGTATCCCATTGTCCCGGACTTTCGCCGGCAGCTGCCTGTTGATTCCTGGTCTCAGGAACGGAGGCTGAATGTGGATGGCTGTTTTCTCACGGGGCCTCGCCGTGTACCTGGTGTAACGGGACAGTCGGACAGTGAGCTTTATGGTTTCCTGAAATGCTGAAGATAGTGTAGAAAGAAAAAAAAAGGTCTCTCACTTTGGAGAGATGGGACTGCAAACCAGATACTCCAGGTTGTTACAACAGCCTCGTGTAAAAGGATTTACTCCACCTTGAAACTTCCCAGTTACCTTTGGGATCATTGAGAGATACAAGTTGTTAATATTTGTCCTCGTAAATACATCATGTTTCAGAGATATATTTTTAATTCTATTAGATGAATGCATCTGAATAAATGCAGATTTCCTTTATTTATATGATTTACTATTTGAATGATATTAAAATATCTAATATTTGGAAAATTAAAACTGACTTGTTCATTCGTGGTGCGCCCTCTGGACACCAGGTACAGGTGGAATCCAGTGAGACCAAGGACCGGGATGAGAAACAGCCCTGATATGCTGATCACTACCAAACTGGAGATGCTGATCAGGAAAACCTCTTTGCATTATTCTCAAATTAGACAAGCATTTACAAATATGAAAGCACCAACACACACGCACACACGCATGCACACACACACACACACACACACACACACACACACACACACACACACACACACACACACACACACACACACACACACACACACACACACACTAACACACACACACACACACACACAGTGTGAGGAAGGATACGTGACGGTGCAGTGCAGCTTCCATAATTCGTCCATGTGGTGCAGGACGTATATGAGGCCAAAGGTGAAGACACCGATCATGTGAACCGTCAGCGACAACAGAAACTGGAAGAAGTAGCGGTAGTTGCGCCTCCCGATGCAGTTGTTCACCCAGGGACAGTGATGGTCAAAGTCCTGGGAGGGAATTAAAATTTACCACAGACAGAAATAAATATATTTGTCAATCTCAAGGACATATTCATTGCTGGCTCGGGAACTTGCAGGATATCCACTGTGCTTCTAAACACACTTTGTTTAACAGAGATTGTCTGGACTGTTTTTCAAATTGCATTTCTGCAGAGACTACAAAGGATCTGAGAAAAGGATTAACCTGATTAATGAGAGCGCTCTCCCCCTCCATCACACTCTGTCCATCATTCACTGCAAAAATCCCCCTTTATTGGCTTTCCCCAAGCACGCGCACACACACACACACGCGCACACACACACACACACACACACACACACACACACTGCTACATTCGCTCATAAACCCTATTCACATTTCCTCCTGATCTTTCCACCCGTGCCTTAAATTTTCTGACTCTCTCCACTCATTTTGAATTTCCCATGTTCATCACCACCCTCCCTCTGCGTCCAGTATATCAATAAAAATTGTTTGTTTCAATCTTTCCATCCACCGACCTCCACACAGTGATCGCAGACGCTGCAGTGCGAGCAGCGCGGCGGCCTGTAGAAATGACACGACGCGCACCACTTCATCCGCACCTGGACGCCCCTCATGTCCACGTTCTTGTACAGCGGAGCGCGGAACTCGTCGTCTTTGTCCTCGTCCTCGTTAGCTGTAAAAACAGCAGGCCAAGATGTGGAGTTACACTTCCTCAAATAGCACGGAAGTGTAATTTGTTATGCTCAGCCGTTTCTCCTACTGTAAGCATAACGTCACTTTGATTACTGACCCATTGGGAGAACACCGGCATCCATGAAGGTTGCCATGGTGAAGTTGGCCAGCACGAAAAGGAAGAGGATGCCACAGCATGGTGGCACAGCAGGGCAGACGGCCACAGCCAGCCACGGGCATCTGAATATACACAAACAGGAGAGAGAAAAAAATTGGTGTTCCTGATGTAAATCAAGGGTCCTGAACCTCGCAAGTATCCATCCCTCTGAGGTTAGTGTTAACAAAAATCACCGCTACAACAAAGATTTGAACGGATAATCTTCATCCCATTTATTCTGATGGGAGCGGTGAATACCAAAAGTAATTGTTTACAGTGGGAGATAAGCGTGTATTAGTGCGTGTTCAACGAATGGCCACAACAAGGGATTAAATGACAGGGTCTCTCCTGGCAGAATGTCTCTGCACCCTGCAGCAGTGGCAAGACAACTGACGTTTCCGTGTTATACACAGTGAGAACAGGTTCGGACACCTGAAGGTCGGCAATGGAAGATTATTTTCAGTATTGATTGATCCTTTAAATATGAGTTCAATTGATCATTTGGTCAGAAAACAGTGTGGGGAAAAAAGCAGTCTGTCGCAAATCTTTTCAATTTTAACTTGATGAATTACTAAATATTTATCAAATTAGTTATTAATCATTAAAAAGCCCAGGCCAGTGGTCCCATCTTAACTTGTCACATTACTGTTGCATTATGACGACCAAGGAGCCTTTGGATTGATCAGATTTCTATCTTGAGTAATGCTGGGGGGGTTTAAGGCCAATACTGTTAAAGATTTTTGCATATATTGTCCAACAGAAAATTTTAATTTACATACCGTAAAACACATACATTAATTGCAATGTGTGTTTTAGTATTTTTAAACGACCTGTGACCAACATTATGGCCGAATCATTTTACATGTTCAAAAGAACTTGGTGGGAAAACTCTCTGGTGGGAAAACTACACTGTTTCTTAATAACCCTCCGATCTCTTTTGGCATTTCTGAACAACAATTCTTTGGTCAATTATCAGCCAACTTTTACAATAAGATTATATATATGTATATGTGCAATAAAATAAGATCTGCCAATATCTGTCATCAGCCTGGACAATTTATCTGAATACGTTGGCACAGAAAAGTTTAGGTTTAGGTTGGACAGTAAAAATAATCATCTTCAATTAGGTTTGCGCATAATAAACAGTCAACTACATACAATAAAGGTGACCAGTTATTGATCTTTTAGTCCCGATATTAAACGGTAATCTTTCTGTGTGCCCGGAAAATCTTAGAGAACTATCACTTATCTCTTCCACTGACTGTGTGTGTGTGTGTGTGTGTGTGTGTGTGTGTGTGTGTGTGTGTGTGTGTTATGTGTTTGTGTGAGTGAGGGGCCGTGCTGAATTGTACTGAATGGGAGTATGATTATATCTCCACTGTGTGAGATTAGAGGGAGGGGCCGCGTAATCAGGTTACAGCGGTAGACATAGAGGGAAAACATTCACTGGATTATATTAACAGTGTTCGATTGCACGTCGCATGCTTAACCTACATATATACTGTATGGGAATTTTCTTTTTAAAGAATCAACCGTTAAAGTTTTCAGTATGTTATCAGGATATATAGAGATAGATAATTAATTTACAAAGAAAATCATACACCATGTTGTGTGTGTCAGGACCTGGTTACACTTTCCATACAGATTTTTCACATAAAGAAACCATCAAACACAGATAAGTTATTAGACACAAAGTTTGATCCCCACCCCCAAATAAAGAAAAAGAAATCAAGACTCGTCCACCTCAGTTATGCACTTCACCCCAGTGCAGCTTCAATCCCCCTGGTTGATTTTAGGCTGTGGGGGAGGGGTGCCAACCCCACCCGCCCCTCTCCCAAGAGGAATGCCTGCTGATGCTGTGCCAGCTGCAAACCCAGTAATCCCATGGATTATGAACTCTGGATTACAGACCATTTCTGCCAGTCCGGTGCATTGTGGAGTCCTCATATTAAACACACAAGAGCGTGCAGTCGAGGCTGTCCGCCGTACAGTACATCACAAGGCACGCTACTGTTCAACACGAGATAAATCCAATCGATTCACCACCGGTCGTCTATAACTGCAGAGGAGTCCCTCGTGTTATGGATGACGCTGCACAACATTCACACCCTAAGTTAAAATATTGGAAATGGGACGAGAATGTCTCTGCAGATTTCATCAACTTTTGGCATAATGAAATTATAAGGAACCTTTGAGAAGCCTTGAATGTGTGACAAAAAAGATTAAGGAGCATAACATGAATCCTCGCCCCCCTCCCCTCTTCTCACTAAATATAGTCATGTTTGACATGTGCTTAAACTGTCACGGCAGATCAGTTACATTAAGCTGGGTAACTGGAGGTGGTTAGTTTAAAATACTCCTCTCACCGTGCTCTGCTCAGTGAGCTGAATAACATGATTTTCATCATTAATTCTGATAGATAGATAGATACTAGATAGATATAGAGACAGACAGTATGACTTCATTTCATCTGGACCGCAGGGAGAGACAGTTGATTACGGCGCAGCGCGGCAGGACAAGCTCCACCTAATGAAACGGGGCCGAGCAGAGCTGTATTAAATCACACAGACCATAAGCTGCTCTCTCCAATCTGCACACCGCCCAACATCCCCACAGTGGGTCAGTGGACAGCAGACACACACCGCACAGTCGGTCAAGCGGCAAGTTCACCACACTGGCCGGCGGCCAGGGGCTCCTTCTTTCTTCCGTGAAAAAAATTGTCAAGGGGGCACATCACTGTCGTGTGACCATGTCATGTCATGTCAGATATCTAGACACAACATTAGAGCAGAAACTAGTGAATGCATAGACCCACAAGGCTCGACAATAAATCTCCACGTGTGCTCACACCGGTGAGGGTTCAGCCTTTTTCACATGATCTGCGTTTTGTGGCATCCGAAATTGAATCTGTCTTATTCTCAATGTTTAGATAAATTGGTGGAGTAGGACGAGCGATAAGCATGTTGCGTCTTCCTACTCCTTTTCAGACAAGACATGTTTATCTTAATGTTACTTATTAAGAGTCGTTTCATAAATTCATTGGAGATATATATATATAGATATACATTTGATACTTTTTACTATTTTTTATGTTCTATATCAAAAATAACGTTATCACTGTGTGCCATCCAATAAAAAATGACAGCACTTCAGGGGTGCGTGGTATAACCCTATTTTTTCAAAGCATTTAGTTCAATTGGACTTAAACTGGACATTTTCATTTGATGCATGCAAGCAAAGAAATTTAAGATTTAAATCAGTGAATACAATTAATGAAATAAACAGTGTGTACATTTAAAATATCAATTTTAATATAAATTCAACCTATGTCAGTGTTCTGAATAGTTTGCTCAGCTCAAACCTTTTTCAATGCTCACACTTTGACAATTTCAGTGATTCAACGGAAACTGAAACTCCTGGTAAATATTTCACCTGCCAACAACTGAGATTTTACGTCCTATTAAACTGTTTGCAATGTCGCCATTTTCAGTATGAGCAATCCCATTTTCTACACAGCAAATGCAGCATTTCTTTTAGTTTCAGTATGGTTCAGTATTCTAAACACACAGTGGGCTCGGAAGAAAAGCAAGATTGTTCCGAGCATGGGCAGCGAAACTTAATTAGCGGGGGACATTTCTCTTCTGTCCTTCTGATGTCCGCGGTCTCTGTGGGCGTAGTGACCCGCGTGAGTTTAACAATGCACAAAACTCTCGAGCACCAACCCAAACAAGAGTTCACGGCCAGAGGAACAAAAGCAGGAAACCGGTAACTGATGAATTTTATCAGGCAGCGGAAGACCCGCGCGGATCTCAAGGTGGTTCTTTTGACTCTCCCAAACCTGCAGCAGAAACAGAAATGGAAACATGTGTGCTCGCACTACTAATGCAGACGCCCAGGCGCACAAATCTCCTGATGACTGCACTACCAGATGAAAGGAGCCAAGACTTAAAATATAGAACATGGCTGCAGGGTTTAGAATCAGGGTTTACTTAATCTGCAGAGGAGGCCTTGTTAGAATGTAGGATCAAAGTGTTATATATAGTGAATATAAAAAGTAAGGGGGGGATGGAGACATGCATATTGAAAGAGCAGTGTGCACGAGACTATTCACAGGACAATACTTTGAGGAGGCCGGGGCCTAATTTGCTGGCTTTCACAAACTATACTGTGCGTCCCCGATGATTCACAGTAAACCAGGGTAAAGGCGAGGAGGGGGTTGATGTTATGGCAGATGACAAGCGATGCCCTTTTGACTCAGCGCTACGGAGGCGAGGGCCGAACATGGCCGAGTGTGGCACGGCACCTGTCCATCTCGGCTCTTAAAAAGAGGAGGGAGGAAGTCACCACAGCTGCAGCTGCTGGCTTGGCAGACGCACGGGATATCAAACAAAGTTACAGCTCATATCGGAAAACCGGGGTTATTCACAGGCAGTCAACAAGACACGGACAGTTGGCTTCTGGGTTTCTAACTTCCTGTTTCAATCTGATAGGGGTCTCCTATGAGTGGGCGAACAAAAGCAGGGTGTTTAAGAGACATGCGACCAAGTCAACCTGCAAACGTTAGAGCGAAATATTAAACTGCTAGGTTAGTTTGACAGTGAGGTTTTTAACTTTTTTCATTTTAATGTCAATTTCGATCCCTTTTAAAGTGTGTAGGAGGAGTTCATCAGAATCCCCCAAGCTTTTCTGGTGCCAACACTTTCACGACTGCAGCAAATAGACAAGAAGAGAGAAGAAGAAGAAGAAAAAAGCTCCGATATTAACCAACCAACCAACCAGACAGACTCGCCGTAGAGAAACTCAGTAGCACTCGTTAAATATGTTGATACACTTACACTTGCTCAAGTTATATGGTAATAATCATCATTTATAACCTGAAACCACCATCTCAAAGTTCCACATCAATGTGTGTTTTAATTGTGAAAGTCACTCCGAGGAGGTTGCATTAAATATCTACTAATAGTCAATTCAAAGCCTCCACTTTTCCCCATGCAGATGGGGGGGGGATCACATGGCAGCAGCCAGAGGATCCTAATCCCATACTTCCAATCTGGTGTCAGATTCCAGTGGAAACGGTGCACAGAGAACAAGGGAAAAACTAGGACAGATATGGCTATGGAGGTCAAGGGTCAGCAGACTGGAATAGAGCTGATGAGGTGGGAGTCAGTGATTCGATAGTGGATGTCTGAGGGTTTTTCCATATAGAATCTAGGGTCCTATAATATCTGACCCTGGGGCTGTTTGTGTTTTTTCCCCTCTGTCTATGGTTCTTAAAGAAAGGCTTGGAAAAACGGTATATAAATCAATCAGACGAGCCTATAGTCATCCTTTAAACGGGATTCTAGGGTATTATAGGATATCATCCCCCCCCCATGTGCCAGTGTTGGCATAATTGGAGTAAAAAAAGACTTGTTCCTGATACTGAAAGAAAAAAAAAAGGAGACACTTCCAGCAGATGTTGCACTGGAACCTGAATTTCTCGAAACCGATGCGAAAGCTTCTTTCAGAGTGTGCACATGATTTCCCCCAGCTACATTCATGTAGGTCAACGTGATGCGCTGATACATTCTGCTTATCCCCAGGACCGTGCTTATACTCGGAGGTCCTCTGAGTGCACTGGGGCAGAGCAGGGGCCCACAGCCAACCAGGTCAGACCCCTGCTGGGTCTGACAGCAGGTGAGGAGGAGGCGGAGGAGGAAGAAAGGGTGCTCACAGTTTTTAATCCCAACTTCTTCAAATTGATGTAGTGGGAATAAAACCCTAGGGCTGTTTCTGAATGTATGAGGCAATGCAAAACACAATGCACATACTCAAAATTGAACATGCAACCAATACAAATGTAGCCCGTTTGAGTGAAAGGTGTGTGATGGTCGGCGATGGAGCGTGATGGATGAGGACTGGATGAGACGCACGGATGACGGACCGGCTGTGGAGCCTCCACCGCGCAGCGACCTCACACCGCAATGTCCCCAACTTTCCTGTGGTGTTTTCTCTCTCTCTCTCTCTCTCTCTCTCACACACACACACACACACACACACACACACTCATTGACTCGAGGTCGCACTCACGTGAAGACGAAGAAGAGGGAGGTCGAGGCGACCAGGAGGCAGGCGGCCGTGCACACCGGGATGAAGGCGCTGGGGCTCAGCGAGGCGCCGCCGCCGCCGCCGGCGGCAGCAGCAGCAGCAGCAGCAGCAGCAGCGGGCATCGTGTCTCCCTCTGTCCGCCACACACTCACTCACCGGCGGCAAGCGTTGCTGTGTTTCGGACGAACGCCCCCGTCACACCGCACGGAGCGCAGGGGCGCGACGCGCATAGTCGCAAGAATTCAAATGTGCGAGGGTGAAAAGCCCGCAGCTGAGCGCGTGCGTCCCGGCGGGCGGCGGCGCGCGCGGGCGCGGACGCGTCCTCCGGTTCGTCCCCGAGGAGGAGCTTCGCCTCGCGAGGGACCGCGGGGGACAGACGACCAATGACACGCGAGATCCGAAGATGACATACTGATGTTTGAAATTCATGTCCAGATCCAGTGTTTCCCGAAAAGTGGTTTCCACAACATGTCCAGGTCCAACTCAACTGGCAGCAGTTGATCGACCAGTAAGTCGATTCGTAAATGAATCGCCAACTATTTTGATAGTGATTAATCGGTTCAAGGGGATTTTCGTGGGAGAACAAAAAGAGTCAAAACTCTCTGATTTCAGCTTCTGTGTGTGTGTCCCCCCTTGTGATTTGAGAAACACAATCGACATCTTTCACGATTTTATGACATTTTAAGCACCAGACGACTAATCGACAGATTAATCGAGAAGATGATCGACCGATTAATCGATTATGAAAAGAATCGTTGGTTGCGGCCCTGAACTCAATCCCCACGTTTGGAAAACAGATGAGATGTGAGGGGATGAGATGAAATTGACTTTGTTGATCCCACCGAGGGGAAATGTGCTTGTTACTGCAGTAACAAAAAAGAAGGAAAAAAGTGGTGGACAGAATAGGCAATAAATATTATTAAAATAAATATAGAGTATAAAAAATACTGGTGGTATGTAATAATATACAAACACAAAAACAAAGTGCAGAAGGTGTTAACTTATGGCCTCACCAGCGGTTTATAAATCATTTACTACAGATGATGCTGCAGTTATGACAGTAATAAGATCAGCGGGTTGCCAGGTTGTAGAAAATCCTGCAGCACCACGCTCGCATTGTCTTTAATAATGAACCTTTAAGGGCTACTTCATCAGGAAAAAACAAAACAATGGATTGTTTTCCCCACACTTACCATCTGGAAGATGTTTGCAGGGCCTCACAGGCCACAGTCCATTTATCAGAAAACTTTAAAATTAACATTCACAACTGCTGACTGGGTTGCAAAACCCTGACGGAAGGCTACCGAGAAAGAGGAAGCAGAAAAGTTTTGCTGGTATTAGACAACAACCAAAGAAAAAAGAAGGAGAAGGGAACCACTTTAAGAGATTGTATTCAGATAGTGAATTGCCGTGTTGGTGAACTCACAAAGTCTGTGTTGTCACCGAGGTGTTGTTGCATGGTGAATAAATAAGGCCTCTCACTTTGTGCAGCTGAGCGGCCGAATTGGGATGTGATGAGAAGAAACCACCTCTGTCCCAGTGGGCCCGTTTGATTACAGCTCCGCGAGGGGAAAGAAAAATAATAAGACGTTGAATGTGACTGGGTTGGGCTTCTTCTCCTCTATAAATGTCCGAAGGCCAAACCATTCCACACTTTAAGCTGTCTGAGGTTTCCGTCATCTGAGTGTGACATTTTTTAAAAACTGACCGTTGCCACCTGATATCCTGAAACTATGGATGCGGAGGAGTTGATCGAGTCCATCATCAGAGCCCTCATGTTTTTAGCGGGGATCCTGGGGAACAACTGGCTGGCGATACGTTCCCTGCCCGGGCACAAATCCGGCATCCGCACCAACGAGGTCCTCTTCATCAACTTGGCCGTCTCCAACCTCATCACCACCTGCCTGGTGGACCTTCCCGACACCATTGCGGACTTCGCCGGCCACTGGTTCCTGGGGGAAACCTTCTGCGGCGTGTTCCGCTTCTGCGCCGACCTCTCGGAAACCAGCAGCATCTACACGACCTTCTTCATCAGCATCTTCTGGCACCAGAAGCTGGTCGGCTCCCTGAAACGCGGAGGGGCACCGGTGCCGCTGGACAGCTTGTGTCTGGTGGGCTGTCTGCTGGCGGGGAGCTGGACGGTGGCCGTGGTCTTCAGCATTCCACATTTTTTCTTCGTCTCAGTCAAGGCGACAAACGAGAGCCATGAAGACTGTATGGAGGTGTTCCCCAATGCACTGGCCAAGCAGACCTACGAGACCTTTTATTTAACCCTGGCTAATGCTCTCCCTGTCGCCGGCATTGTATTCGCCAGCGTCCAAATTGCCATCACTCTGCTTCAAAACCAGCAGCGCGTACGGGGTCATAACTCTGACCCCACCAAGGAAACTGTTAAAGATGAAAACAAGAGTGTTGAGAACAGAAATGATAGGCAACCAGTCGGCACTGATTCTGTTCCAGGCACGTCAGAAGACCTCAAATATTCTGCATCAGTAAATAACATTTATAACGGCATACCTGCTTCTTCCAGTCCAAACAACGGAGGACCGTCTGGTCACGGTTCCCGCGACTCTCCCAGTGACAGGGAAGCAAACGCCGACACCAGAGTTGGAGCTCATCCGAATCTTTCCAGGCCCAGCCAGCCAGCTAAGGCCAGACCGAGCTCGGGCACTCAGGTGAGGGCAGCGAAGAGCGTGGTGGCCGTTGCCAGCGTGTTCCTCGTCTGCTGGCTGACTCATCTGCTCCTGCGCATCACCAACAGCATCCACACCTCCTCAATAGTGGTGGAGGTGGCCAGCTACATCGCAGCCTCCTACACCTGCATCATCCCCTACATATTCCTGCACGGTGTGAAAAAGCTTTCTTGCACATGTAAAAAGGTAAATGTGTAAATCAGGTTCATACTGATCTAATATTAAATGTTCTCTCAAAACTTATACGGCTCACCTCTAATATCCATTCAGAGAAAACGACACGCTTCTATTCTCAGGGCTGTCTGATGATTTAAGGCTGACTAACCATCAGAAAACATTGTTGTCCTTCCTGACATTACACTACACCACTTCAAACGCATTATTAAAAAAGAAATTTCACATTATCTTTATCATTTATTCAGTATTTTACTTGAAGCAGCTTGTAACTTTATTTTGTAAAGGGCCACAAGATTACATTTATGAAGCAAAAATGGATTATAGAGTGTGGTGCAATGTCACTGCTCACGCTGTGGATTAAAACAGAACAAACCTAGATTCAATCCACTATAAAAGTTTTTATTTTTTTTCTACGAAGACATCTACAGTCACATTTTAATTGAGCCGCTCCGTGTATTTCTTGTCTGCACAATAAGGTGAACAGGAGCACAATGTGTGAAGGAGTAACTCAGAGGTCTAAAATATAAAGAAAGAGGCAGCTCACTGTGAAATTAGAAGAGAAATTAACCCATCATCAAGGCAAAGTGATTTTATTTTTTAGAGGCTAAAAATTTAACATAATTGTAAACTACAGTGCACAGCTCTAATTGTAGAATACAACCTCTAGCAATTATGGCCTGGTTGATGACTGTAAGAAACCCTGAGTGCGGATTTCAGATTAACGATAATTATGTAAACACAAACAGTGACGACATCAGGACCATTACCGGACTCCCTCTGCAGTGTCACATTATCAAATTTCAGCAACCCAATCCTCCAATTATTAAAAAAATCACAAAAAACAATACCTAAGATCCTAAGTAGTTGCTGTGTAGTGTTTTCAAAGCATCCTCATATACAAACTCAATGACAAAGATTTATTTCTTCATAAAAAAAGGTTTTATCAAATTGTTATTTTTCCCTCAACACAGGCAAAGGTTTTCAGTGAACTGCACTGTGTTCAGAAATTTGTTTTTGTTCTACATTCAATACAAAACACTCACACACCAAAGCACTGTTAAATTTATCAGTCAAGTAGACAAACTGCTCACTGTAAATAATAAACATGAAAATAACATTTGTGTGAAATGACCTTTGGCAGGCGGGACGACATTATGGCCAAGTTATGTACAAAATTACAATCAACCCTTCCAAAATTGAGCTGTTTTGTTTGGGAGCTGAAGTACAACAAAATGATTCCCCTATGGTGAAAAGGCTTTTGTCAGGTTTTTATACCTCCGTGACGTGGATTCATATGAAAAGACCCAAAACCAACTGTCATTCAGTGCATTTTCAATGTATGAAAACTAACCTGTAAAATTCTGAATGATTTAATGATTTTTTTATTATAAACAAAACTGACATCAGATATAGCTATTTGCACACAATGCAAATAACCAAAGCATCTTTCTGTCCAAGGTTGTATTTCGGTATAATGTGTAGACTTTCAACAAAATGCATTAAATAAGTTATAAAATGTGTCTCCTCCATCTGCTTCATCTTTTTAGCAGAGCACGACCACCTGCTTCCATTGTCCCTTTAGAACAAGCAGTTGCCAAGCTCCACCACATCAGATGAACACAGCAGGAATACAGACATCATCGTGTTCTGCGTGTTGATAATGTAATCACACTTTTTTCTTTCTCCTAATCAGGCGTTACATTAAGGCCAACAGTGTGAGATCCAGAGTTCACCTGTACCCTTTGTCCTGATGAAGAAGGTTATTGGTAACGTCAGTGGAGTTTCTCCAGTTTCGTCTGCAGCGACTTGAAGTTGCCGATGGTTTGTTGAAGGGCCGAGTTCGGGCTCAGAGACTGCAGCTCCACCAGGTAGCCGCAGATGTTGTCGAGACACACGTTGGTGAATCGGCGTCTGAAATGGGTGGAGAACAAACAAGTTAAACGTTACAGTGTAGTGGTTTTTGGGTATGAACCTCATGAAGAAATATGATGTTGACGAGAACTGCAGTTCAGCATGACCCAGTATGGAGTGCTCTGAAATGTCTTGGCAGTTAGCTCGACACTTGGCCTGACTGTGGGTCAACAGTTACCAAATCCCACAATAAGTGGGAAAGCAGATGTTCTACAAACATCATAACAAGCGTCATAACAGGCGTCATAAGGGGGTCTGCATATTGTGTGACACATAGACCAATGGATGATTAGAGTATTAATATGAAACACAAACTGAATGGAATCTGATCCATCTTCTCCGGGGGGTTGTGTGTCACCGTCTCCCTGACTAGAGGCAGGGCATTGTACATTAATCAAAAAATGTGGCGGTATTTCTGGTGCCAACTAGCCAGCGTGGCAACATTTTGTCGATTACTCTCGCACATCCTCAGTTTTTACAAAAAGTCATTTCAAAGTGCAGCTGAAGCCAATAAGAAGTTGCAACAGGTCAAATCATGTGGGGCTGGTTTCAATGCAAAACCCTTTGAACAAGGGCCCTGTTGAAAAACAACGCCACCGCCACAACACCCACTACAGGCCGGCAGCTGAACACCTCCTCAGACGACAATTACCTGTCATAGGTTGGTACTCGGCTGGGATCGTCCACATATCCTGAGAGAAGCACGTGGATACACTCCACCAAGTGGAGAGGTTTCCTCAGCCGCTGCCAGCAGGGATCCTTCAGGCCAGTGGACGACAACGAGGCGGGATTATTGGATTGTGAGTGAGAGAAAGTTCAGGATAATTTAACAAAAGTGCAGAAATTATGCGGTGCCACGTAATATTTTATCTGAAGCGTGTTACCCGTGTTTTGAAGAGTTGGTCATAGACCTCCAGAAGACGTGGCAACTGAACTCCAATCTCCTGCATGGTGCACGCGACAAATCCCACGTCCCAGTTGAGTCGACACACCTCCTGCTCGAGAAACTTAACCAGGAACTCTGCAATCACAGGTCATATCAACACTCATTAGCTCTACATACTCAGCATCCATCCATTCATTCATCTATCCATTAGCTACGCCACTTGTCCTTTGAGGGTCGAAGGGGGTATGGAGCCAATCCCGTGGGTGGTAGGGTTAAACCCTGGACAGGTCACTAGTCTGTCACAGGGCTGCATAGTCAGCTGTATATTCATTACTGGGGAAAATGTATCCCTGCCTCTGTGCATGTGTTTAAGTGCCAAGGATTTATAAAAAATCTCCACAGAGAAGACAGGTTTGAACAGGCCTGTTGTAATGGGAGGATACTTAAGCAATCACCTGCACGACCCTAAAGACTTGTACCAGAGAGACATTCTGACATATTAAATGATGCAGATGGGAAGTCCAATTAGATTACTGTTAACAAAACGGTGAACAGCACGCTGGAAAATTCCAAACTAGTGGAAAACTGAACATAATTGCAGGACGGTCTGTTTGCTTACCCAAAGGGAAATATCTTGGCGTTCCGGCATAAATCTTTCCCAGGGACACCAGTTTCAAACCAAGAGACCTCATCCTGTCTGGTGGACTCATGGCCACGGAGTCTCCCAGTTCTGAAAGACAGAATTCAAAACGCTTAGTGATTTAATGCGCACTCTGGAAAAGGCTGAGCCCATGGTAAATGTTTACATGGATGGTACACTTGCCTTTTTCCATGATCTCCTGCCACAGTGAGTGCACTAGGATTGGGTCAGAGTGTCCTGCGCAGTGAATGATGGCCAACTTGCACTCAGACAATTTGAAATGGTCTGCAAACTCCCCGTAGAGCTACACGAGAAAAAAAGATTTTACAAACACTTTTCATTCAGTGTAAAATACAATATCTTCATCAGTAGCATCATCACTACTACACAGCCATTTATAAAATCCCTCACTCCCGATCCTCATTGTGCTGATGCTGTGCGTTACCTTTGTGATGTCCATGAGCTCCGAGTCCAACTGAGAGATGACATTTTTCACTGAGGGATGATGGGAGTACTGTCTGATCAGGGTGTCCTGAATCTGTACTTGAATACGCATCAGCTAGGAAGAGGAATGAGAAAAACAAAAACCAAGTGAGGACAATGCTAATTATATAGATGGATCAAGCTCATTTCCCCTCACTGTGACCGCCACACCACACCACACACACCTCCATCTTTTCTTCCAGCTCGTGGAGGAACTCGCCATCAGAGGCCTGAGCGGAGATGCAGGAGGAACTCTTAGCAGACAGGATGGCTCGGGCGATATACTCCAAACGCTGCTTCAGAGAGATCTCGGTGCTGCATCATTAGAGAAGAAACAAAATAGTTTGTTTTTAGCAGGTTAAATACTGGAGACACGGTTCTTGAAAATGCTCTACCACGGTATCTTGTAGTTTGCGTATCCAAACCTGTGCATGTCAGCGAGACGGGCCAATACATGAGCTGCCTTGCCGAAGTTACGGTTCTTCTCGTAGTAACGCCACAACAGGTCCATGTTGTGCACTTTACTCTGGTCCTGCTTGATCATATGCATCAGGTGTTCCTCCAGGTACGGAGAATTCACCTGAAACAAGGTGGGGGGAAATGAAGGGGGCAGCTATTAGACAGACTACAAGTATTCACATCGACAGTGTTGCCAGTCTATGGATATACACAGGGATATATTTGAATTATAATATTATATATAGCAAATATTACACTATTTTGTGAGACTTTCTTTCCAATTTACTGCAATAAAGAGTTTCTCCTTTTGTCAGAAAACAAACTTTTAAGTAAGGAATGTAAGTGGCCATAAAATCTGATTGAAAAACAGCAAAAACTGAAAAACTTTTTTCAATAAAAATGGGAAATAGGAAAACTGAGCCTCAGGTTGCAATAGGTACAAACAGATATTACATCAAGATGCAAGTTTCAAGTGAAAACACCACACATGCACGAACACGCTACCTCAAGCAGCTTGTCAGTAAGGTCAGCCTGAATGAGCCAGTTGTAGAGAGCGATGTGAAACAGCTCGTCCTGAGACCTCTGGGCCAGACCGAGCACCTGCTCAAACTTCAAGGGAGAGACAGATTCTCATTAGAAATGCAGATATTGTACGCCGCTGTGGCGAGAAATGAGTGGCAACTGTAACCCTTCTCACTCACATGGGCTGTGGCTTCTTCGTTGCTGAGCATGTTGGGGTCGGAGGTCATGACAGGTGGCCCCGGTTGCTTTGGGACACTGGGGGACTGAGGGGCAGCTTTGCTCTGGTTCACCAGCTCCTGCATGGTGTCTGTGATGCACTTATAGCAGGACAGTCTGAAGGGACAGTGAGGATGGGGGGACAATCAGCTTTGGTAGCCATCTACAGTACGACTGATATGCGTTGCTACTTCTTGCCCTATGTTACCTCTCCTGGAAGGCCTGCTGCCCCACTCGGTCCTCCTCAGGCTCTCCGTTCTTGTAGAAGTGGGGCCCCAATCTCTGTGGATCCTTCTTGTCTGCTGCCGTGAGGCACAACTCAAGGACTCCCTCGTAGAAACGCACTGAGAGACAAGATTCATAGATGAAGTACTGGTGGAACTGACAACACACACACAAACACAGGAAGGAAAAAGGAGTTTCTTGTGTCCCTACCTTGCCTGTACTGGGAGCAGACGAGCGGCAGGTCAGTGTGTTGGCTGATCTGCTGATAGAGACGTAGAGACTCCCTAAGTGTTCTCTCTTTATCCGCTTTATTCTGGATCTGCTTGGAGCTCTGCAGCAACTCATTAGCCTGATTGGGAGACAAAAAGTCACAATTTAAATACAGAGACAATGAATCAGTGACAATGAATCAGTGAGGGTCAATCAATATCTTGACCTGGATGCTCTCACAATTATCCACTGACAGCAAGACACAAATAAAAACTGCTGTCCTCCGTTTTAAGGTTTTAAGATAATTTGGCTCGAGGATTTCAAGAACTTTCAAGGACCCAAAGACAACACGTGTGTGTGTGTGTGTGTGTGTGTACCTTGGAGCAAACACTGTCGTCGCTGCTATACAGCAGGGGACAGATGTCCCGCAGGTGGTTGCTGATGGCATCCACAGGGGCATTATCTTTGATGTAGACATTAATGAGCGCCGTGACGAGCGCTCCAGAGAGCTCTTTGCCCCGGATCACTACGTCCTTAAAACTCGCTCCCTTCATCTGCTCTTGAAACTCCTACAAACAGAAATAAATAAAAATGGAGTGAGACACGGCCGAAAAATGAAAGGCATTGTGTTCAGGAAAAAGCATGTGGGTGAGCACTGAAGTGATGATGCATGAGCATCTGTGTAGTGCAGAAGAAGGGCTTGTGCGCACACTTTACCTTTGGCAGCTCGGATATAATGAGGCTGAACTGGTGATCACAGAGAAGTTTCCAGAGGGCCAGAGTCTGATAGGAGCGATGCACCAACTGCTGAATGCCCTGTAGCGACACTTTCTCATAAACCTGTGCCTTTGCTGGAGGTGGAAACACAAAGAGATAATTTGGATAAGGATCAGAAGTTTTAAAGACACCAGGTGTAACAAAGAAATATTAATGGATGAAAGTCTGGCCCATTTGTCCTACACTGTTAGTATTACATCAAATATCCGTATTCTTTATGCTCAATTCATGATTAATAAGACTCTGAACATCAGGAACACTAGAGCCCAACCGAAATGGAATTTAAGGGGCCAATACTGATACCAATATTAGGGATTACAACATTTCCAATATGATGCATTAATAAATAAATAACATATATATTGGTATATATTAAAATAAAAAATTGGCAATGATTCCTAAGATGTCAAAATCAAACCCTTTAGACAACGGAATTTAATTGGGGTTCGTTTTTTTACAGTTCTTTATTTTAAAGAAAATAAACAATATTTCCTTATATAAAATGTGAACACACAAGCACGTCCATACGGCATTGTTTTGTTCTGGAAGTTTTCATGTCGGCAAAACATGAACAGCGATATCAACATGTCTATGACAGGCTCATATCGGCCGATATTATCGGCAAACCGATATATTGGCCGGGCTCTAATAACTACAATTAATAAAATGAAGGCCCCTGATGATATTCAGGAAAACCTGCACTCATAACTCACTGTGATATTTCCTCTGGAGCTCCTGCTGGACTTGCTGGGAGCTGGCTCCATCAGGACGCATAAATCCCAGCAGCCTTTGCTGCAGGTTGGCAGGGGAGCTAAAACTAACAGAGAGCAGAACAAACATTGTTCAAGGTAAATGGAAAACAATACTTGCAGCAGAGTACATTTAGTTTCATTTTGAGAGGGTCTTGTTCATAAAAACACAGCTTTATTTCTCATTGCAGCCCAAACAGTATTCCAATCACATTGACAAGAAATTTTTGACAAATTTCAAGTGAGTCTAAAGAAGAAATTACCACTGAATCACAGGACATAAAACAGTGGAACGCCATTTGCGCAAACATGTTTTCATGTTTAGACAAAATAAAAATGTGTGAAAACATGTACATTTTCTACAACTTAGAAATCCCATTAGGTGGGATAACACACAAAATACCTATCTCAGCTAACAGTTTGTTCCATAAGACTAATAAGCGAGCAAAGAAGGAGATCTTACCTTGCAGCACCGAGAGACGAAGGACTGAACTGAGAGTTTTTATCAAGAAACTCCCTCAACCCACAGAGCTCCAGAAGAACTGCTTCTAGATCAAATGATCCAACGCTGCTTTCCAACTGTGGAGACAACAGGTCACTGTTTGTTTACTAACCATTCTTACTGTAAATCATTCCAAAAATTGTTCACAGATGCTTGAAGTAATTTGAACTACTTACAATGCTGACAGTCTGATTTCCATTGCTCATGGCTTTCTCAAAAGCAAGGCTCCCGTCCCAAATATTTCTGTGAGGTCAGCAGGAGCAGGAAAGAAAAATATGTAATCGGCGTTCACACCTCCGACTAAAGAAAAGCCCACAATTTAAAGCTCACACACAGACAAGAGTGTTTACTTACCCAAGAATGCGAGCAAAGTAGATGCATATACCATTGTGCTTCCCTGAGAAAATCACCTCTGGGCCAGCTGACATGGGGGTGATGGGGCCAGACCCAGGGTGCATCGGTGCGAAAGGTATGGCGAGAGCTGGTGGAACGATGCCTGAGTGGAGAGTTACAGATATTACAACACTTAAAATGTGTATTTTATGACAATAATATCAAAGTTCACAATTGAACAGTGTTTGCTCGTTTACCATGTGCTGGAGTGCTGATCACAGGTCCAACAGTACTGGGAGATGACATGGCTGCAGGGAATCTCATTTGTGCTTCTCCTCCATATCTGATCATGACCACAAAAGAAGAAATGCTTTGAGTTTGTTGTTTAGTGTGAGCAAGTGCAAACATATCTGTGTAATCAGAGTGTTATTTGACCTGAAGAAAGATCTGGTGGCCCACTGAGAAACCTCTCGGTCACAAGCAGCACTGGAACAAGCCAGGATCAGTGCTGTGGCACAAGCCTGCTCCTCCTGCACAGGATCAACAACTCAAATAAGTACACTGGTCTGGGGCTTCATGCCTTTATCATTCACACACACTTGTGTCTGTGTGTGTGTGTGTGTGTGTGTGTGTGTGTGTGTAATGCAAGCTACAAGCAGACTATAGATCATGTACAGGTTCCGGGTTTACCTCCATGATAGGTTATAAAAACATTAAACAGTGAATATCGTGCTTTGTACCCTGTGCAGCTTGAAAAAGCGCTCGATCTCTTCACTTTCTCCACCAGCGCAGCTCACAAGCAGATGACGGAGCTGATCTACAGGTCGCAGTTTTTGGAAGATATGACTCCCCTACAGGAAGTGACACAAAGACCAAACATTTAGTACACGGGGTCCACGCTTTAGCACACAATAACAAGATTGAGCACTATGTCTGCAAAATGATGAGTTGTAGCGGCAACAGTTTTTACCTTTGCAGAGAGGAGGACAAACTTCTGCGGAGGGATGTTGTGCTGCTGGACCACCACTGGTGAATCAGTGATGGGGATCTGTTCCCTGTTAAGAGGAGTAAAAATCTTGGTAGGCCTCTGCTCATTGAGAGCACAGAGAGCCCAGGAGTGCCCATCAACGTTAGACATCACCTGAAACAGAAGAGACAAAAAGAGAGAATTAATGCAGGTTTTCTTTTTACGAGTCAGAATATAATGGCATCAGTTGTTCTCTGAATTCTGAGTATACCCTCTACAGTGTTTTTACGGTCTGTATAGTTATTTCCGGAGGAAATCTATTTACTGTATGCTTCTAATGTACCAACCTGCGTCTCCATCAAGGGTTTCTTGAAAGGAAAAGAGTCATGATTGATACACCACAGAATGTCATTGTCCTCTGACTCGGAAGCAGCCATTAGCAGAACACCTGCAAGGAAAGAAAATAGTATTACATTCTTGTCATCTGGTTCTGTGAACCAGTGAGCTGAGCATAGCACTTACAAAAAGGAAACAAAGAAATGGCAAACCTTTGCTGTGTAGTGCCTTATGGACCTTTGCAGGTTTCTGCAGGGTGGAAGATGCAGAAAACCCTGGTGGCAGACGAACGTGGACCAAAGCTAGCAGGCTTGGTCGAACTGCCACATGCTTCTGGTGTGGAGGGGCAAAAGGTGTGGTACTGAAGTAGAGACGCACACCTATGGAAACACAATATGTGCCACAGGTAAATTTCATGCTAATTCTGTTTATCTTCACTAGTGTTTAGTAATGTTTACCTGCATGAGTGACAGCGAGCAGGTGACAATCTGAGGACTCAGAGCTGTCGATCACAGAGATCTGGACAATGGGTTTGAAGACAGAACGATCAATTGTCCTGCAAAGGAAGTAAAAAGTGTCAGAAAAAAAATCTTACATCCCAATGAGGAGACTTTATAACAGATGTGAAAGAAACATTTTAGGTTCTTCAAAGGCAAGAATACCTGGCTATGTTTCCAGCAGCTGCAACAATGGAGCTTTGTGACAAGGTTGCCACACGACTCATCCCCTGCCCATCAGCACCCAGGTCATACACCTGAATAAGACACATTGTTAATAACTGCAGCCCACTAACAATCAACATTTTCCCTGTTAATAATAAAAAGTTAAATTAATGATATCAAGCAAATATCGTACCTGCAGGACACCTTTCTCGGAGCGTGTGAATAATGTGTTGTGGGAGTTGTCGATAGCAATCTGCACAATGGGGTCTGCGTAGCAACAGGACAACAGAAAATGAAAGCAGAGTTTATTTAGACCACAGACATATTTCTCTCCACATAGAAAATATGTGTCTTTCTTACCGTCTTCAGAAAAGGAGAACTGGAGCACAGAGGGGATGAGGAAGGACAGAGAGCTTTTGGAGTGGTTGATTTTTCTGCAGCGCTGGCTTAGCCAGCCGGCCTCAGCCTGGTAAGCTATCTCATAGAGGCAGCCGTCCTTTCCTGCCATGAAGATGCGTCCTAGGTCTGTGGAGGTGATGGAGAGGATGTACGTGTTGTCTGTGGGGATTGAGAAGAGGGGGTCTGGGAGCAGCTGCATCCCACCAGACATGCTGTCGTTCAAACCTACAAGAAAAAAAGAGACACAAAAATGACCCAGATAGCACTGTTGCAAAATAAATAAATAAAATAGCATTAGATAGACTAAATGTTTTAGTCCAAATGTACAACTTGTACTGTACTGCAGCATCATGCGATAACCTTATTACAGGATTCCTTAGGGAATTTAGAAAAAGAGATTAGACTCCTAAGGCTAAAATTTTAATTAGTTTAAAAACAGTGAATCCTTAGAAGTCTTCTCCAACATTTATAAAATGACATGCCAAAGGGAACAACTAAAATGAAATGTCACTGGGGTTGAGTTGTAGGAGAGACTCACCAGCCTGGCTCTTGGGGAAGCTCAGCCCGAGGATCACTACATCCACAGAAGTGGCCAATACTAAGAGGTAGTGAATATGTGGCTGTAAAATCCCTGAAAAGGAAAACACAAATCATTACATATTACTCAAAGAAAAAGTAAATGAAAATATGAACTTTAAGCGTCTATACATACCTTGTTTTGGTTTTACTAGACCTACGGCAAGAATAGTTTCAATAAGTCCATCAAAATAGGCCACATCTCCTCTGCAGGGAACACAACAGACACAAATTAACAAATAACCGAGGCCTGGTTTGAAACAATGCTAAGTCAAAAAATTCATTATGTGCAGTTGGTTATGTGTTCTTTTTTTACTCACCCATCTTCATAATTCCACATAAAAATGTCATTGTCAATAGTAAGCCACGCTCGACAGATCTCAGGAAATACTCCCATCATGCAGTTACATTGCATATCTTTGAAAGGGTTAAGTTGAAACTCCAAAGTTCTTGACAACAAGAAAAAAAGAGCAATCCACTTTATATTTTTAGTCTGATGGAAACCTTAGGGTTCAAACTGATATAGTTTTTCCGGAATGACCAAAAGGATACGGCTGAACTGCTCGACCAGCTCAGGCGGCAGAGGGACTCTGCGGACGGCACTGAGCTCCGGGAGGTTTGGCACACTCAGCAAACCCGGTCCTTGGAGAGGGTAGTCCATGTCCGACACTCCAGAGAGGGAGGGCATATCTGTGAACACCATCAAACAAAAACAAGGCTGATGCACCATCCTCAGTCAGGCTCCACCAAATTGTGTATCCAAATCGTAATACAAATCAAACATATTCTAGCACAAGACTGTGTGACATATGACAAGGTTAAAGATATTGCCATCTTACGTTTTCTGTCTGTTAGGAAAGAAAGCTTGTTGTTGACCATCTTGACTCTTTATACTTATATGCCATTTACACACCGTTTGACCTACTTATTTTATCTTCTATTCTGGAGGGAATATTGAGCATCAATTGGTAGTGTGTATTTCTTCCATGTTAACGTATATTTTCAAGCGTTTCACTTCAGATGATATGCAGGATCAATATATTCAATATTCAATATATATTTTATGTAGGTTCAAATAAAAGTTTTCTATAAGCCACATTAGAGACAATTTGTCACCTTTTTCTTTTGAAGCATAACAATTTAATAACACAGGCCTCTAACTTGTCTCGACCTCCTTGAACATATCCCGATCACTCGTAATCATTTCTCTAATTTGTCTATCTTAAAAAGTACCAAAAGTGAATCAAATCAAAACCTATTGCGATTTTAACTTAACTGTCTTATATCCTGCCTAATCCAACAATTGGTTGTTTAGCAGTCATGGCAGTCCCAGTCTCAACAGAAACTTCCCTCCCTCCCTCTCTCACCTGCTCCATCCCTTTGTACAAGACTTACTGTGAGAGGGGACGCTTAGCAACTCCGACAGGTCAGGGAAGCAGCGGTCATCCTGCAGGTGTTTGTCAATCAGCCTGGCAGAGTTTTCCAGCGCCTCAGCGAGTGCAGCTGCGGGGCTGCTGGGTCCAGCGCTGGACGGCATGGCTGGGCTTCTACCGCGACCGTATCTATACAGATGTGAACGACAAGAGCGTTAGCAACGTTGGCCGAGGTGGTGTCATGCGTGTGTCCCAGACAAGAGTTGCTGCAAACTGCACGACGCGAAAAGTTAGCTAATGTTTAGCTAGCTTGGAAGAGGAGTACCCGGCGAGTTAGCTGACTGCTAGCATCATAACCATAACTGATTAGCCACAAGCTAAATGCTAGCTCGGTGTGAAATTAAGGGTTTTAATGTGAACTCAATGATTTACCCGAATGAGGAGACTCCGCGTGATCCGGAGTTATTGGGCTACGAGGTTTTCTTCACCAGCACAGCAGCCAGATTCAAACTATATACATCCGACTCACACAACCAGCAGCCCGCCAACCTCATGCTCAAAGGCGCAGGCGGAAGGATTATTTTTTTTTCCGGGTGAATCATTTTCTTCTTCGTCTCCTTAATTTTCCGCAGACTGGGCGGAATGAAGCACGGTGCTGCCACCCACCGGTCAATGTTATATTGTGTGTAACCATTATTTATGTATTTCAATAGTTTGCACGTTGTTTATATATATATATATATATATATATATATATATATATATATATATATATATATATATATATATATATATATATATATATATATATATATATATATATATATATATATATATTAAAAGAGTGAAGTTAATAAGAGAGTGAAAAATGTGGTTTAGTTTGGTAGGATATAGGGCCCCCCAGGTCCTTTTAGCCTCTAGCCCCCAAAGTACCTAACATAGACGTACAAGATTGACCATTAGATCCTATCAGGTTACCAATTAGACAAGTACAAACACACATACGCTGGTTTAAGGGTTGGTAGCATTCATATAGACCAAAGGCAGAAGAGATACTGTAGGTGTAAAAAAGGTGGCATTGCAGCTAAAACTGAGTCCTGATTGCACAGAGGCACTGTCATCACAGGACTCTTCACAAAACAAACCCAAACAAGTACCAAGGACATAAGAAAATTTTATTGCAGTATTTGTTTCACTGGAAGAGCAGGGGCTCACTTTTTTTTCGCTCTTTGTTCTATAACATCAAAATCTATATTAAAAACAATACAACTTCCCCCGCATATAGGCACAGATACTGCACTGCTTTTAACATAAATAAATCATATCAAAGATATGTACACTGTGTGGATAAACAATAACATGTTTAAAACAGAAGACAAAAGAAAGCAGTTAAAAGTTGTTGGAGGTCAAGTGAATAAATCCATCTGGTGCTAGTTTAAACTCCAAAAACACTTTATTAAGAACATCATCAATACACTAATTTCCAACATTCACTGTATTTTTTTTTTTTACAGAAGTATGTTCAGATATAAACATGTGTTTAGTTAAACTATGATACAGTGGGAGTAAAAATCAAGCGGCCAAGTTGCTGCACAACAGCGAAGGAACTCCCACACAATGTTTTCCCAACATTTCCTTCTTGTGATTAACTTAAACATGTCTGTGCTCCAACAGATCAGTGTTCACAATACTTGTCTTCCATCAGCTCCTTAAATCTAAAGAGGTTTCGTCTTCCTTCTGTGTGTAACATATTGGATCCACAAAGATTTGGGCTGTGAGGGGGTTTCTGTCTGAGTAATTTCACAAGATTAACTCTTGGCCCCCTCCTTGGCAGCGTACAGCGCTCGTAACGTCTGTGCCACTTTGTTCGTCAGCTTGTGTCCGCTCGTCAAAGAGATCTTCTTATAAATAATCTCTGACTCCTTGATAGTGTCAACACAAGGCACCTTTTTGCGACCGTCCCGTTTCTTTGCCTCGGCCCAGGGCCCAGAGTAAGACCCGGTCATCCAGTGTATACTGTAGCCACTTTTGGTCTTCTGGATGACCCTTGCAATCTGTGGTCTGTCTTTGTATTTGGGACAGCAGATGGCAATGACGTCCATGGACTTCACGGTCTCGTTCATGTGACCCGAATCCTCGGCGGAGTCCTTGCCTTTCCTTGGTTTCTGCTGTGGAAAGTAGCAGAATGTCAGAGTTACCAACATGAAACTCTGTGCTTACACAGACGTTATCAGATTTGGGTAATTGGTGAAAAGTAGCTGCAGTCCAACTGCAGGCAAAGATGATCTACTACTCTTTGCAACAATGAGGAGAAATCTAAAATCCATAAAAACTATTATGATGTTTGTGTACCCTAGAGGCATTAGAAGGCCATATAATGCCATATTGACATCCTGTATAGTACAACAGTGTAAACAGGGTAAAACATTTTCTTTTCTCTTTCACAGTAGTTAACAGGCAGTTTTATGTCAAGTTTTCATCTGTGTCTGGGAGGTGTTAAATAAATCCTACTTTAATTCCAATACAAAATAAATGGCCCTTGTGATGCAATAGCCCCTGCATTTTCCCAGAGCAACAGGATGCTTCTGTTGTGACCTCACTAATGTTGAAAAATATTTTGATTACAGAAAAGCTAATATGGCTATTATATGGGTAATCTATATTTAAAGTGAGGACATTTTTATGTTTAAAGAGTTTTCAATTCTTACTGCAGGTGGATCTTCATCCTCACTGTCCTCATCATCCGTCTCCACTGGAGCAGTGTGATTATTGTGATTGTGGTTCTGGGGCTTTGAGCCTTTCAACAGGGAAGTAATGGCTTTGTTTCTGGCATTGGCACTGGCCTCGACCTCTTCCTCCTCTTCGTCGCGATCCAAGTGCTCCATCAGTACCTTGAACTGAGACACAAACACAGGCAGAGCTTCAGTTAATACTCTCTGTTCAGTGAGTGTGGACAAATAGAGCTATTTGTCACATGGCACATTTTATTTACTAATACAAAGCTACAATAAGTTTAGACAGAATTGAGAACTGAACTGAGTTTTCATTTGCATGAACACATGACATCCTGCACACTTTACACACAGAGGTACCTTTCGTCTTCTACATATTCCTGAGATTAAGATAACACACAAATAAATTCAAAAAGTAAAAAACATTTTTACTGAGGAAACATAGTGCTGAATGCTTACATCCAAATATTGTTTCACAATATTCCTCTTGGTCTCATAACTGAGATTCGTGTTGGCTAGATCACTCTTCAAGTAGTCCAGTGTCTGACGTGGGTTGAAGTGGACCTTGGATTTCCTGTTCACGTTCTTGTCGTACACCTTCGCTGACTCCGTCGGAGAATACTTCTGGATTTTGCTGTAATGCAAAAAAAAAATATTCAGCTGAGCTGTCTTGTAAAAAACTGAAAGATTTGTCCGTGGGACGTTTTTGGTGTTGCCTACCTGTCTGAGAAGCCGTACAGATTCTTCAGATGTTGTTTGAGCACCAGCAGCAGGAGAATACCTTGTGAAGCACTGGCGAAGTCCAGCAGAGGGATGGGGTTTTCAGGTAGACGGTCCATCACTGCATCCTCACCCTCCATGTCAGAGTCTGAATCACAAAGCCCTGATTTCTTTCGCCTGTGGACCACCTCATCATCCTCATCGCTGCTAGAGCTGCTGCTGCTGCTGCTGCTGCTGCTGCTGCTGCTCTGCTCTTCATCCTCCTCATCATCATTATCAGAGCTATTTTTATTCCTCCTCTGCTTCTTCTTCTTTTTCTTTTTCTTCTTCTTTTTCATCTTCATCTTCTTTTCCTGCCGTACAGGCTCTTTACGTAAAGACTGCAAAGACAACACGTACCCAAACCAAATATATAGTGAGTCAATTACACATTTTGATTTTCATATCATGATAAACAAAACAACTAAGTCATATACAAAATAAAACAAAGCTTCTCACCTCCTTGAAAGACTGGAGGAGGTTGCTACCAGAGACAGAGAGAGTAATATCTACATGGTGCATGATGAAAAGAGGCTCCTCCTGGGTCTGGTAGGGGAAGCAAGCCAAGTTGTCTGCTATGAAAAGAAGCATGTTCACCTCGGTTTTCTGCAGGGGAAAAAGTACGAAGTGTTTACTATTTAAAGGAATTATTCATGCCCAGCCTTTAGTACATAAGAATATTGTACACTTTCCAAAGGCAAAACCTCTTTATCTACAATTTAAAGATTCCTTCGTAAGACCTCATCAATTCAAACTTCAAGTGGACCAAAACCCTGAGGGTGAGCAAAGTGTGTGGCTGTATAGAAAGATTTCAGAACAACAGTGGTGCCAGCAAATGCATGGATGCTTTAATTGGAGATACACAAACGGTCTGAGGGGGAGAGGGGAACTTACAGAGCTGTCGTCAAACAGGTTGAGCAGGGAAATGAGGAAAGCCCTTCTATGTTGTCGGTTCCCACGGACCAAGGTGTAGAGATGTGCGCAGAGGGCAGAGTCTGAATCATCGTGACGAAAACCTCGGATCGCTGTTTTCTTCGGGCCATTTATGGCCTGTTGCACCTGGTAGGACATCTTCAGTCCCGCGACTGCCTTCATCTGTGAATTCGCGGAGAGAAACAATTCAGAATGTACATTGATAAAATGATAACTGTTCAAATTATGATGCCTGGAATTTATTCTTACTAGATCTACAAAAATCTTTTTCTTCTTTCATTAAAAACCTTTTTTGGAATGTTAACACTCTCCTACATCACATGAAACATTTTTGTAGAGTTTTCCTTCCTTGCAGCATTCAGTGTTCGCTGTAGCCGAAACTATTTTAGATTTTCCTTTCATTATAACTTTATTTAGAGGATATTAAAACTCTTCCCTTAATCCGAACCTACAATATGCAATATTTATTTTACATTCTCAAAGAGGGACGTATCGTAACAAAGATGCACATTAGCATGTTGGTAGACAGTAAAGTTTTGAAACAAAAATTAGAGCACCAGTCAACCTTTTCCTTTGAGAGTAACAAAAATATCTACAACAGCAAAGGATAATTTGTTACCTCCATAAAACCTGACTGTCGTACATGGGAAACCCATTTGGACCATAACTTAGTAAAAGAAAAAGTACACTTTTCAATTCAACACACTTTCTGGAGATTATAAACTAACAAGCCACTCACATGGATGAATCCTGAATACTTCTTGTCAATCTCCACCAGCTGTTGATCGGCTTTGTTCTTCATGGTTGGCTCAGGGTCCGTTCCCATGGCAACCAAGTAGGGCACACACTAAAAAAAAGAGGTTTCCAATCAGATAACTGCTCGTGATGCATAACAGTATCACTGTGCGGTAAAAGAAAACCTAACAAAGATTGTTCAAAGTAAACCAGATGTACATTTTAGGTGAATACTCATTGATGTATGTGTGAACGTACCTGTACAGGATGGATGAGGCCCTGGTTGAGAGTCAGTGTAATGACGCTCAGGGCAAAGTGCCGAACAGTGGACTGTGAGTTGAAGAAGGACTCCAGCACCTGCTTCAGGTAAATCTGCATTATGGAGCTGCTCATGCCCGACGAGATGTCCCCCATTTCCTTCAGATCCTCCTCCTTTGCTTGCTTCTTCCCTAAATAACCAAAACCATCAGCCTGATCAGCCTGTGGATGCTTAATGTAGATTAACAATACTTAACATTCAAGGATAATGTTTTAAACAACACGAAAACAGAAGGTAGATTTTTTCCCTTTAAACTCACATTCACGATCGGCCTCCTGCATTCGAGAGTCCTCCTCCTGCAGGTATGTCTGCAGGTTTTTTATCACCTGTACCTTTAGACTGACCAGAATGGCCTCATCTGAGAGGATACTGTTGTACAGAATCTTCACATCCTGCACAAACATGAGCTCTGGGTGCATGATGAACTGGAAGCCTTGAGAGATAGAAAAAAAAATGCAAATACATATGTCATTACTGAGGAAACTGATGTCAAAGACGCAGGCACGTAAAAGATGAGAGCTGTCAACAATAAATTACTATAAATACAGCAAATACTTCTTATTATAAACTTTGATGAAGTGCACTATACCTAGACCTATGATGGCCTTGATTTGGACCTCTTCATCTTCATGCGTGGTGAAGTAAAGCAGCAGCTCCAAAACTTTGTCCTTGATGACAATCTAAAGTGACAAGAGGGGGATAGCAGGATAGCATTCATCAAAACAGGTTCTTTAACAGTTCTGCATAGAAGCTTTAAGCAGTCTGCTGGTGTTAACCTTGCTGGTGCCCTTGAAATCCTCCTGGTCAAAATCAAAGTGCCTGCAGAGAGCCCCCACAGTGAACAGTGAGCGCAGGAGAGTAGGTTTGTTGGTAGCCAGTGTGGAGCTGCTGGGGTCCTCTTGGTGCTGCGTCTTCAGTTTCGCCAGAGCTCCTACAAAATCATACAAACAATGGTGAAAACAAAAGAAAAACACGTTTTGCTGCTTTTGTTATTGTTGTTCAAACAGTTACAAACTTTGAGGAGTTTGAGGAGAACAATTACAAAACTTTGAGGAGTACTCTTATTTGGATATGAGATGAGATGAGATGATGAGCTTGAGCTTAAAAATGCACTTGCAATTTAATGGTGAATGAACAGGTTACTAATTCCAAGCACAATGCACAAGTTATTTAAAAATGTTGTCTATATTTGTCTATTTTTTTTCTCCTCCTTTTTCCATTTTAAGATATATGAGAATTCTGATACAAGATGACTAATGTTACAGTGCACACTTCTCACCATAGTAACGGTTGAAACAAGCCCAAACAAACTTGTAATTGTGTGTGACCTTGTTGACAACGGCACCAAGACAGCTCACGCAATGTTGCACAACCTGAAAAGAAACACACAAACAAGTCACATTATGATACTGTTACTGCTCAGAGCGGTTGCCTCACATCCATGCTGGTCATGTTTTTAGAAAGCTGTGAGCAGTAAAACGTGTCTGACCGTCATGCCATATTTGATGATGAGCTTCATCAGGTCCTCTTCTATGGTGTTGAGGAAAGTCTCGCTCGGTTGCTCCATCAGTGGTACGACCAGCTCCAAGATCTTGGCCACGTTACAAATCACCATGAAGTCATTCTGAGTCTGAAGTGACAGGACAAAGACACGTGACAGTGACTTTGTGAATGTGAATGAATTTATGTTTTGTGGGCACCATTCTCAATAAATGATTTCCCATCTTTTCAGGTTAAATAAAAAATACATTAATATAATATATATTAAAAATATGAACCAAATAAAGTTGTAATTACATTGCACTTAGTGGTCAGGTAGGGCTGCATAGTCATGGCATGTTTGACCATTAACTGTGCTTTGATCTTGCTGAACAGGTAGAGAGTGGTGATGCACGCGACGAGACGACCAGAGTTGACCCCTTTGTCCTCACAGTCTGAAACACGAACAGGAAACATTAACACGATATGTGTAACAAAATAAAAACGCAATAATATTTCTGTGCGCAAACTCCTTTTCGTTACCTGCTAGAGCCTCTTCGTATTTGAGAATGTGTTCCACAAGAGTGTCAACCAACTGGACACAGGCCTTCCTGGCAGGTTTGTAAGAAGCGTCCTGTTCTGACTTCAGCAGCTAAACAGTTGTCACAGAGTTTAGACGAGATCACACAACAGCTATCATAAAGACACAGGCTACTGTTGAGATAAAACAGTTAAACAACTTACATTTTGAAGAAGTTGCTCAAACCAGTCATAGCCTGAATCTTTACATGCGGACACCTGAGATCAAATCACAACATCAAATGACTCAGCTTATGAAAAATTTAAAAACATAAAAAGGTTTCTTATTTGAAAGACTGGAACAGAATTTTTTTTTGTCAGAAGCTGGATAGTACGCACCACATCTGTGATGTTCAGGATCTTCCTGGTCATGGCATCTTTGTCGTGGTTGGGTGTGGGGGTGAACCAGAGTTTCTGGAAAGTCTCATTCACCAATTTCTGCATGAGCAGAGACATTTAAGTGTATTTAGTATATATTCAAAATAAATTATTAAAAATTGCTAAGCTTTTAAATAAGGATATATACAAACCTTGATCCCCTCCTCATCATTGACTCTTCGGATCATCTTGACGCACATCTCCGTGATCTTGTGGAAGTCTGGTTGCTCCAGGCAAATATCCCTCAGGATCTTAATGACTCTCTTCCTTACACTGATACCGGTATCCTATGTGAACAGAGAATGACTCTTTTGGTTATTGTGAGATTTGCACAGTTTAATAGCGAATATAATATCCATGGAAATGTTGAAATAAACTATGGAAAAAATGTATGGGATGGGGTAATACAGTTTATGCCTTTGTGCAGACAACAAATATTCGGACATCTGTAGGAATTGTTCGAATTAACTTGTGACCAAATCAATACAAATTTTGCCACCAGGTAAAAAAAGAAAAAAACCCCATATATGATAAAGATCCTCACACTACAGTGTCAAAAAATAATAATAGAAATTACCAATATCCTCTCAATGAGCATGTCATAGTACTGCTCAATTAGCTGAGGTCGACTTAGCACAAAACGTCCCAGTAGCTCCACAGCTGCCTCTCGCACACTGGTGGAGTTGTCCATGAGGCGACAATGAACCCCACGCTGCATATCCAACTGAAAAACAAATAGTGAAGCATTAGCAGCGAAGAACAAATAAACACAATGGTAGTTTGACAGTCGTAAACTGGCAAAATTGCCTGAAAACGCTAACCTAGCGCTCTTTAATGGAATCTCCTGCTACAATTGATGCATTTAATAAAATTTTAAATAAGTTGTCTTTTGCTGCCATCATCAATCCAGAGGTCTAAGAGTTGTGTAGCAGCCAGTACAGGATGCCTTACCCTTGCCAGAATACTTGGATCTACAGCCACTACTTCAGACAGACACTTCATGGCTTTAGTTCTGACGGCAATAGCACTCTCGCCCAGTACTCTCAGAATCTATATACGACACAAAAGAAAAAAAAGTTAGTGACGGACAACACGATACAATCTCTCACTCGTGTTCGTGTTGAGATGGATTCTCTCACCTGTGATAAATAAATATCAAAGCTCTGGGAAAAAGGCCTCATAGAGGCCAGATATCTGACAATGAGACAGGAGTCCTCATAGTCGACTGTGTTTGTCCTGAAAGGAAAGTCAAGAGCACAGTTTATTACCCGGGTGGATGAACAAGTCCAACAGCATAACAAATTGTAGTGTACTGATGCACAGTGAAGTCGTATTTACCTCAGAGAACTGGAATGTGATTTCCTCAAGACCTTGCGGAGGAATTTCTTTCGCGCCTCGGTTCTCTGCATAATCTCCCCAGTTGAGTCAACATCCTCGAAATGACCATTCGAGTTCTCGTTGTTCTCATTTTGAGACTTCATTGCTTTCTCTGCCTCACTTGCTGCATCCCTGAACCACTGGGCGATGTAGAATTTCCTGGCAAACTGGATGAAACAAATGCATGGATGTGATTTTAAAAATATGGATTATTTTACGGCATACTGTATAACACCACTTTAACACAAAGGGACCAATATGTCTTTTACAGCAAACTAAAAACCTGCAATATCCCTCTGCCAAATTATTTAAAAGCAAACAATGAGAATCCAGTCTTACGGAAAATATAAAAAATGTGACCATAATAATTTTTGTAAAAGAGAAAAAGAAAAAAGAAAGTAAACACTAACCACAAGAGATGGCTCTGTTTCACTGTTCTCATCTAGGTAATCGAGCAACTCCCTCTGAAGTTGCTGGGTCTCATCACTGCCTGGGTTCTGTAAGAGGATCAATAAAAATGGATCATCTCGAAGGCAGTTCAACAGCACTGTCCATTTATTTCAAATATATAGGTGTTTAAACGATTCTGTAATTACCTCTTTGAGGATGCGGTCAATGGCCTTTTGGTCCATCTTGCTGGTGACTGCATCTTTACGCAGACGAGAAGCGACGGTGCCTAGGTAGTCCAGAGACGCCACCCTGAGCGCCATTTCTGTCTGCTTGTTGCTGAACTGATGCACCTGGAGCACAAGGAGTGGGGGGTCTCAACAGAAGCAGACAACAACAGCTGTTTCTACTAGACAGATGTGAATGATGGTACTCACCAACAGCCGACCCAGTAAACTGAGCAGCAGTTCAGCTGCAGGCCACTCAGGCTTGTTGATTGTAGAAAGGAGGTCATGAACAAAGTTCTCAAACAGAGGCCTGTAGTCCTCCTCTCCCTGCTTACTGCCACACCTGACACATACAAAACATACCTTCTATTAAAACATAGCCATCAACATTAAGGACAGTAAGGACAGTGCTATAGATTAGTAAGCGTATGTCATGTTGTATAGTGATAGAAAGACTAACTTCTTGAGAAACACTGATAGGAAGTTCTGAGCTGTCCTCATGGCAGTTTCGTACGAGTTTGTGATGAAGACATCTTTATCCACCTGGGTAAACAATATGTTAAACAATTTGGGAATCAAAACATTCATGATCATTTAAATTTCAATTAAATCCTTCATCTCTACCTTCTTGGGAGGTTCATCCTCTGCTTCTCTGTCAGAGGGAAGGTGTACCACACATTGGATGAGCTGAAGAACCAGGGCAGTGACCATCTGGATAAACGGGGACCCCCCATCCGAATCGCTGCTGTTTAGCCTGGTGGGACGAGTTAGACATTTGTATCCTTAGGTTTGTTGAGCAGCACCTTTATGGCCAGTTGTTTTTATTCATCTCATTTCACTGAACAAATATTCACTCTACTTGCCTGAAGTTCCTGAGGCTGCGCTTATTAGTAGGCAGTCTAGCAAGGGAGGTGAAGATCTCTTCGAGGATGAGCTGCCTGTGCTTCTCATAACGAGAGAAAACCTAAGGGAGAGTCAAATGCAAAATGTACCAATGGAGAAGTTGTGCAAAAAAACCTAAACTAAAACAACACTAGAATATCATGCCAAGGCAGACTTACAGCTGTCACCAGTGTGATGCCACATAACTGCAGTTCATTGACATTCTCCACAAAAAATGGTGTAATACCCAGGTAGGACACCTAAAAGTTGGGCACAAAAGCATTCAGGTTATGTTGAGACTCAAAATTTAAAATAGGGTCATGAACTCGAATGTCCTCAGACCAGGATTAAGAGTCTCACCTGGAGAATTGTGGTGTCAGTTAGCAGCTGAATCTCCAGGAGCTCGGAGATGCTGCTGACGATGTCACACACTTTGCTGTAGAGCGTGACTACCACCTTCTGTTTGTGGCTGGAACTCTTTGCTCTCTTGGACTTGGAAGTGTGCGCACCACCTTGAGCGAGGCAGATAAAACAAAGATATGTGATGCAGGACATCAAAGTGATTTTCGTGATAAATGAGTGTTTGACACTAGGTAGACTTCCCTATACTCAAGTAGAGGAAATATCATCTCAGCCAAAATTAACTTAAAAGTGAACTAAGCTGATAGGCTCTGTTGACGTTTTTTTTTTTTTTTAAATAAAACGGAAAGTTTTACAACTGCTTCACTCGATATTTAATAATGGAGGTCCCACATAATGAGCTGTTTTTAAAACAGATTAAAGGTACATTCAGTTGTAAAAAAGTGCAACATGGATAGGCCTAATCAGCTTTTTATTATGTAATTTTTTCCACACATAAGATAATCCCATTGAAATCAACATTAATGCAATTTTGTAAAGCAACTCAGAGGAACAGAAAAAAATCTGTAATGACCTCCATGGGGATCCACTCTGTAGGCCGGGTCGTACTGTGGGTAAACAGAGTTTTGCAGATGGAACTTGGTGTACTGCAACACCCTCTCAATCACATCCTCGATGTACACAGTCTTAGGCATGTGTGGCGATGTCATGATGTTGAGTGCAGTCAGACAGGCATCAGCAGACTTGGTCACCCGCTCCATGATGAGGTCACGCCACAACCGCTCCTCATCCATGGAATCATTATCCTTCAAATCCAAAAAGTTAAATTAAGTAAGAAAATCCCTTTCCCCATTCAACAACAACAAACAATCTCACTGACAACTTACATGATTCAATAATGTGGAAAGTTTGACGCTGTCTTGAATGTTCTTCTCGAGGATATTCAGAATTTTCCCCAGTTTACTAGATGAAAACTGTGGATCAAACAGATGATGCTGATGAAGACTCTGACAAAAATGCAGCTGCGAAGTGAAACCACGTGACAGGGCACAAACACCCTTCTGTTACCTTGTTAAAGATGCCCATAGCTTTAATCTTAGCAGAATCGCTGCCCAGCTCGCTCAGCTGGTGCTTTCCAAGCAAGAGTTCCTCAGGTATCTCATCATCATCTGTGCGAGGGAAATAAGTTATAATGTTGACATTGTTTTAACTTAGTAAAGAACTATGGAAACATCGATTGATTTTTACCTGCGGCAGTGAGGTCAACGTCATCAAGGCTCTCAAGAATGTTATCCATACTGGCTGCGAATCTCTTAAATGTGGAGGAATCCATCTTCTCTGTGAAAACAAAGGTCAACAAATTGATTGATAAAAATATGTTCTCTTACAAAACAACACTTAAAATTCAAATTGGTAAAACAATACCTTCTGTTGTCATCTTGGGATCGTACGCCTTCCTGTTTTTCTGTTTCTCCTTTTTCTTCAATTTCCTGGCAACTGAACCGAAAGAAAACACCACAACGGCATTCGTCAAATCCTTGACAGCGGCAACAAACCCTCAAACACAAAATGCTTATGAAGTAATCCAACTATCTGGGGAGTTGGCCTGACTTATGGTTTATTGTAGCCGTAATTTGAATGAAAGGTGTCAGAAACATGACTTACAACATTTCCATTTTTCGTCTACTGTGTATCATTTGAAATAAGAGTCTCTCTACACTGTCCAAAACAATTTATTGGCTGTGCTCACTGGCAAGTCTATGCAAAAAGGACTCACCATCACTTAGGCTCGGTGGTGGACAGTCTTCGTCCGACTCATCAGGGCTCCACTCACGGGGACGACTCCCAGAGCCCCGGCGAGCATTATGGACGCCACCGCTTCGACGGTGCTCTCCTGAACCTTTCTTCTCCTCGTGCTTCCATGTCTTGTCTTGGCTTTTCTTGTACCTTTTCTTTGCAGCTGAAACAATAATTACCAATTATGGCATTATTTAAGAATTTAATATAAAAATATATATATATATATACGGAGGTACAATTTTTCTATAAAACATAGATATACATAACATAATGTAATAAAACATAGATATACATATATATACATATATACATATACATATACATTATATACGTTATACATACACTTATTATCAGAGTCATCATCGTTGTCGTCATCATCACCGTTGTCATCCTTATCGTCATCTGAGTCCACCTCGGCGTACTTGGATTTCTTACTGATCATAGAGTGACTCCGCTTGTTTGTCTTCTCGCAAAATGGCATCTCTGCAAGTAAATAATTCAAGAGAACACACAATCAGTAACTTATTAATTCCACAGTTATTAAACTAAAATTTATGATTCCTGAGAAAGGGGTCTAAAATAAATCCAAAGTTGCACATATGTGTCCCCCTACAGTGTGGCATACATATTTAATAAACAGAGAAAATCATACCTCTCCCTGGTTTATCGGAAGACCAGTTCCCGGATCTGGAGCTGTGTGCATTCCTGCTTGCCTTCATGATCTTTTTTACCTCATCAGCACTGAGTTTCTGAAGCACAACAACAGGCTTGGCTCCTTTATTTAAGTTCTTTGTCAAAGACACTCTCTCCAACCTGACCAGGGGTTCACTCCAGCTCTCTATCAATTTGCCTGATAGTACTGGCTCTTTGTCTTTTCCATCTCGTCTCAATTTGGGAATCACAAAGTTCTTCAGACTCCCCGTCTTGCCACCAAGCAGGTACGAGGGGAACTCACTAGGTTTTGTCTCAGATGACTGCTGTTTGTTTCCAGCTTGGCATTTAACACTGCCATCCCCACCTTTCTTGTCTTTTTTATGTTGGGGATTTTGAAGGGTGGAACCGTCTGTCCTCTGACGACCATTAAAGTCAGTGAATTTTCTGCTCCCGTCTTGCTTCACTCTCGGGATGTCGGATTTAGTATGAAGATCCGGAGAGGGTCTTTTGCAGTTTTCCGTTGACAGTGTCTTGTGTTTCCTGTCCCTGTCTCTTTCCCTGTCCCTGTCCCTGTCTCTATCTCTATCTTTATCTTTATCTTTATCTTTGTCTTTATCTTTTTCTTTATCTTTTTCTCTATCTTTATCTTTTTCTTTATCTCTTTCTCTATTTCTGTCTTTATCCTTTTCTCTATCCCTGGTTTTCTCTTCTCCGTGTTTGGAGTTACGCTCTGTCCTGCTAATGGTTTTTGGAGTCTCGGGTTGGCTGACATGGGGTCGGTGACTAGTGTGGTTCTTTTCCTCTTTGTTGCGCGAGTCTAAATGCCGGTCATGTTTTTGCCGTGTTGTGTCTGGCCGTCTTTTATCTGAGCGTCCTTGGCCACTGTCCATCTTGCCATCATGTCTGTGTTTGGATTCCCGCTGGCTTTCCTGCTTGTGTTTGGGGGTTTCTGGTTGCTGGTTGGCACCTGAGCCAGACTTTCTGGGATAGTCGGCATGCTGCTTGTTGATCCCAGGTTTGCTTTCAACAACTTTATCTATCTTTGCATCAGCCTTTGCCTTTAGGCGTTGGACGTGGTCCTCACAATAATTCTTTGATTCCAGTACCACTACAGGTTGTCCTATTACTCTGCCAGCTTGCTGCAGGTCAATACTGACCATCAAAGCAGGCCGACAGTTACTTCCAGGGCTTGTCTTCTTGGGCGTCACCTTGTTGCCCCCTTGTACAGCAGGCCTGTCACTTGCCTCAGCTCCACATTCCTGAGGATACGAGTCTTGCTTCCGTTTCTTCAGTGGCTTGTCTGCAATAAAGAAACACTGTAGCTTAGACACCATAAACAAAACAAAATACAACTTAGGACAGGAAAAAAAAATACAAGAAGGTAGAGGGAACAAACAGAAATACAGAAATGTACCTTTATCTTGGACTTCTTTAGAACTTCGTTCTCTCTCACTGACCGTCTCGCTTTCTATTCTCTCAATCTCTGCAAGTGCGTCCATCTCAGCATCATCACACACAACCCCACTGACGACTCCAGTCTCCTTGGTATTTTGCCGAGCAGGAACCTGCTGACAGATCACCTGCTCCTCAGCCCCAAATCTGTGTGAAAAGTCCTGGGCATCCCTTGACAACTGATTATTATTCATCAAATCAGTGTCATGGTCTAAGTCCATGTGCGCCCTGGGAGAAAGTTCTTCAGATTCATCACCATCTGGAATCTTCACTCTGGTCAGTTTCAAAGTCAGCTTAGCAGAGTCCTTTGATGGGGAACCAACAATGTCATACAAGGCATTTCGGTCCATCTCCTCATTTTCCTCTTTACTCCTTTCTCTCGGCTTCTTCTTGCGGTCAGCAGAGGTGAGGGGCAGGTCAGGTGCTGCACGTGGTGGCACGTCAGGTGGAGGAGAATGCCTGATAAGAGGAGGCCTGGACCCTGCTGAAACACAAGATAAATTAAAGGAAACGTGAGCACCAGAGAATACGTGTGGGCAAACTGTACAATAGTGTATTCTTTTGGATTCTACAAAATGTAAAATAATCATCTTATTGCTAAGGCAGCCTACTTTTGGCAATCTCTTCACTCCCAGCAGGAGAACACACAGACTGTGGAGATTTCACTGGAAATGCAGCAGCCCTCACAGAGGGGTCATTCTCCTGTTGGAACACAAGATGTTCATCATTTACTTTGAAATGCTGATGTCGGGTTCAGGATGTCTCCATTCTCTGCATTACCTCACTTACCAGCCTGTGAGCTATATTCGCGTATTCTTCATCGGAGCCCGGTCTTGCATTATGATTGGATGAATTACTTGATAGCTGTCCAGAGACCTTGTTGTCGTGGCTATTTCTTACACCACCAGCAACTATAACAGAGAGCAACATAAAATCTCCAGTTACATTATTTGTGATGGGCAATACATCATATCTCGGGCTAGATACTTTCCCACCTTTACAGATAGCTGCAGTTTCAAATTTAATGATGGTAAAGGATGAGATGAGTTTGATTGTGTCCAGTTGAGTTTATCTGAAACACCATGCAACAACTAATGTTTGTTTTTTGTTTTACTGGTTGGGAGAGATCTGAAAGTATTTCACCAATGTTCTGCGAGGGGTAATCGCCACACATTTCTCCTAACTTCACTTTGTACTCACCTTGCTGAGTCTGTTGGTGTTGGGAATAACTAGGTGGATTGTATTGCATGTAGTCTGCGGGACTCTGAGGAGTATAGGGACTGGGTATAGGGCTGTTCTGCTGGGGTACAAATCGGTTGGCTGACCCGGACTGTGGGGATGTGAAACATCTGCAAAAGGAGGACGGTAAGAAGTTGTCTTAGTAGAAGTACAGATGCTGCTGCTTTTTTTTTCATCATCTGACAGTATGATGTTTTGACCTTACCCAGAGGGGCTTTGAGGGACAGTGGTCTGCTGATAATTCGATCCTGGACTCCCATGAATTTGATTCTGGGAAATCTTATACTGTTGCATCAATGGCTGCTGCATTACACCTAAAACATAATGATCAAAAATAATCCATGATTAAGGTTATACACTCAAGGAGTTGAGTCTACACACATCACCAAACCTCTCTTATGCTCTGAAGTAATAGGAACTCAAGTCAAATAGTTTTTCACATCTGATAACATGAGCACTTCTTTAAGTAAGGTAGCCCGGGTTAAATATAGGGGGTCACAGAAGGTCCGATAAAATATGTCCTGGTTACTCGGGATAATCTACAGACCTTGTTGTGAGTTTTTTTCTTAGGCATTTTTTTCTTAGCTTCATACAAAAAAAAAAACTACAAAAAAAAAAACTACGGTGTATATAATCATGCATAATTCAAGTGATTTCACCCATTGACCTTGTTTAACAGCAACATAAAAGGGCCTCTGTTGAAAGTGGACGGCCTTGTTTACATGCTATATCTGAGCTTAGCTAGCAAGCTACTCACAGTACATCGAACAATCATCTTGGTTTTGTTCTGACAAACCACAACACTGGCAACCCTGAAACAGAAGACTTGACATTTAAAATGTCACAGTCACTGTACCACTTGTTATCTGCCGAGAAAATGCTTTGTACAGAGCTTGGCTGGTTTGTGTCCGTCTTTGAACTAAGATAGGCTAAATGCACACGTTCAGCTGCATTGCATTGCTTGAACCATGAACCCAAATAACTGCTTAGACAGACCGATTAAGGCCAGACTAGCATTCATAATATACAGATAGAAACCTATTAAATTTACTACAGAATATTACCGTCTAAAAGATTCCTGAGACGTACCAAGGAGTCAACCACACAACTCGTGACGTAGCCAAAAGTTCCCAAACCTTTTCTGTCATTCTCTCCCCTTTGCAAGCCAAAAAAAAAATCCCTTTTGACTTCTTGCAGCATAAAAAACACAAGAGGAACTAAGAACATTTCCAGTGATTACAGCTATGTAGCGATAACAACTGTGTTAGTTACACCTGTGTTTGACAGGTCAAAATGTCCGCTCTAAGTTCTTGCTCCTGCCAATTCGGGAACCGCTAGTGTAGTGAAACTAGGCACAAGTAGCAAATCTGACCCAAGAAATGTTCAAGTGAATAACAACCAAATAGTGAACCCAGACAGAGAGCATGCACTGAGCTCAACTGCAGATTCAACAGCAATGACTCAGTTCCTCCTCCTCTCCTCTCCCCAACCCAAACCTTTTACTGGACTGACATACTTTTGTCCCCAAAGATTTTGGGGTTTCTGGACAGCAAGGTTTGCAGCAGTATCGGCATGTCACCCTCGGGTTCATCGTTCCCCAAGTTGTCCTTCAACTCTCTGGAAAGCGAACAAAAGAACAGGCCTCAGTCACATCACAGGAAGATCGGACCCACATTTCTAAATGCAGTTTTTGCATTCTGATTTCTCAACCACTGTTAACGTTGCCGACTATATTGGTGTAGCAAATGATTTCTGCTACTATTGGAAAGTTTTCCTCACTTTAATTGGTACTGGAGTGAGGTGTGAAACATAGGTGAGTGGTACGTACATGTGTTCAGTGGAGACCTGGTTAAGGCTATGTGCCAGCTGAGTCACCAGATTTTCGTCCCGACACACCAGGATGCTGCTGACCTCTTCTGAGATCCTTCCATTGTAGAGCAGACTCTTAGCAGTAGTGGCAGGGAGAGGAGAAGGCAAGGGCAGCTGGTTCAACACTAAAAGGAGGATTGAAGACGAGTTAGGTTGGGGGGGAATGAAAAGACACAGGATTGGGAAAAAAATTATAAAAATCTTGGAAAAGAGCATCTTTGATTGACATTCACATGTAAACTTTCATGCAAATGGAAATAAATGAATCTCAGAATTGATAGTTTTTCAAGGCTTCAGAATGAATGTCAAACTTGAGATTTAAAAAAATAATAATGCTGTGAAAATATCATAGACATTGACAACAGAAAGTCCATCCTTTCTCCTAAAGGCCTTACATATATTCTAACATCAGAGTGATCAGATCACCCCTTTGTTAGGTTCACTCTTGCAATCTAATGGGGAGCCCATACAAAAGTTCTGCCATAAATTATATTTTGTAAAAGTGTATAATATGATGTTGTTTTAACAGTTATTCTGGTTCTGGTCCGAAGCCTACAACTTTTCTATATTCTGAAACAAAAGCCACTTCACTTCTGTCTGCCATGAAATCCCCAGGATTAAGAAACAACACTATTTCCAATTACACGGCTACAGTTGTTTCTGGTATAACTCCACGGTCGGTCAAGCATTCCTTAAGTCTTGCCACATCTCAGGTTTGAATGTTAGTGTTTAGGCAATGTGAGCAGCGTTAGAGACGGCGTTGCACTTACAGTCTGTCAGGCTAGCAATTCCAGCAAGAGTAGTGATGGGGACATGAGGCATATCACCATTCATGCTGAAGATGAGGTCAAGAGGTCGTGTCAATGCACAGGCTGCTCAATATCGCCAATCTCTTCCTATTCCTCACATCTCCAAAAATGCTGTGGAGACAGAGAAAGTGGCGACAGACACCATGTCAACACGGCTGGATGCCATCACATGTATTAGGACCATTCATATAGATATATAGAAATGGCCAAATATTTTTTTTTGTGTGCATGTAACTCCAATGTCCCTCTTCCCCGGGATGGGGGATCCAAAACAGTGTCCGCTCATGAGCGTGCGTTATTTCTGTGACAACACAACCGCACACTGGGCTGTAGACGGATGAGGGGCCTGATGGCGAGCCTGGGCACGTCTTTACAAGTTATTGATCTGATGCAGCTGCCGGTGCCAAATGAGAAGGGTCTGGTGTCCAAACCGTCCTGCTGCCCTTTTCCTTCCCCCATAAATACACACCTTCAGTCTGTGCAAAACTCTGCGTGCATCTATGTATTTGTGTTTACTGTGATATGTCAGAACATGCGATGGCTGCAGAAGCAGTAGAGTCGACAGTTTTTTTTTTCTTCTTTTAGATCTCACGCAGATGCCGGCGATACATTTCGATCTGTCATAATTAACGACATGGAAAAGTTGCATCTCCACTCTCCAACGTTAGCTTCTCCGTGCTGGTGCTGCTGGTGGTGGTGGTGGGGGGGGGGGGGGGGTCACATTCATTTAGCAGTCGAGACACGCTGGACACAATAACAACAAAAGGCGACCCACGACACCGTGTGCCATCACATCTCAAGTTATTTCTTTTGTTACGGTGTCAATTCACACATTTCCGTAGCTGTCCAAACCCCCACGTAGAGAAACCCAGCCGACTTAGCTCACCTTGACCCCAGAAGTGACTGTGTTATTACCCGCTTGTTATTTCACGGGGTCGTTGTGGACACCACGGACCGGGGGGGGGGGGGGGGGGGGGCGACGTTTGTGAAAGTGGACTACAATCAACTCGAGGGGGGCGGGGGGTGGGGTGGGGGAGTTAGCCGGCTAGCAACAACTGGAGATGCAAGCTAACGTATGCTAACTGGCTAGGTATGTCTGTAAGTTGGCCGAGCTAGCATCACCGGCCGTGCGCTGCGTCGCTCTTTTCATTACACACGTCGCGTACGGCTCCAGATATTCACCTCCCACTCGCTATGGCCTTCGTCGACGCATCTCCGACTCACAAAGTGGACCTCGGACTCGCCTACGGAAGCGTAACCCCGACCCGACGCCAGGGAGGCAGGGTACAAAGCAAAGACCCCATCACAGAAATCGGAATGATCCCCCTCGTCCGATCCCCGTGAACGGCTCCCGGCGGTCGCCCGGCGCGTCCGCCTGCGCGGAAAAACACCCGGTGGTCGACGGGGCGATTTGTCCGACGCGAGGTCGTAATGATCGAAACTGGCTTATTTACCTCTGGATGTGATGAGAAAGAGAAGTGGTTCTGGTGGAGGAGGAGGAGGAGGAGGAGAAGGAGGAGGAGGAGGAGGAGGAGGAGGTGGTGGTGGCGGAGGAGGGGGAGGAGCAGGAGTAGGATGGCAGCTGGAGCTGGAGAAGAGCCTCTAGCTCCCTCTCCGTCCCACCGCTCAAACAGCGTCAGTGATCCCCGGTCGGGAGGACCGGAGGAGTGAGGGGGGCTCCTTCTCTTACTCACGGTGAATTCATCGGCCTCGAGCCGGCCTGATCCAACGGCGGAGGGAGGCGAGCGCCGGTTCGTTCGTGGGGAACAACAGATGATAGGTGTGTGGGGGGGGGGGGGGGTGCGGCAACAACACAAACTACCCTCCCACCTCTTGTCTTTCTATGAAACTGCCTGACCGGAAGTGTCTTTGAAAAATAATAACTCCTGCTACAACCGGCGAGGAGCCAGAGCTGACAGTTCCATCTGAAGCTGATCTCAGTCCAGAACACTACAGAGCCAGGTGTGACCTGCAGTGTCTCCCCTGCCATTGAGCTGGGGGGCGCCCCGCCCCTCCAACGGGAGCCCCCGCCCCCCCCCGAAAAAAGTCAAATGAATTTAAATATTTTTTATTTTTGTTATTTTTTGGTATACCCAACCTTTATTGCAGAATATGGCTGGTGATTATGAATATTAGTGTGAGTATGTGAATGACAGACTGACTGTTGATTTTATTCGTGTTGAATTAGGGTGAAGTTGAATATTATGATCCAATCATATCCAGTGAGGATCTCCTGTATCCTTGGCTAGTGGTGGTTTTACCAACAACAGATTTTTAAAAGATACAAAGATTTATGTATTAATATTTTAAAAAAAAGAATGAAGCTTCATATGCGTCAATGATGTTTGCACTTGGTGCTTTGAGGTTTAACCAGCTGCACTAGACGTCCAACCTTTCCCCACACGGCCCTGCACTAAGAGGAGGATCTAGTCATTTCTATCAGGAATAAGTCGGTTTCTGTCTTATTTTTATTTCATTGTCGGATCAGGTGTCATTCACTTCGATGGGATGTGGGCTTGCAGACTTGTCAACAAAAATCAGCTGACGGCCTCCCACTAAAAACTTAACAACAGTCGCCCTCCTTTGAGGTTCTCTCACATGCTCCAGGCTGTTCAGGAAGGAAGGCAGGCAGGAGTGAATGTACATATAGGACACATTTAAAAACATTCACCAATTCACACTATCTCACAGCCTCTATAAGCACAACATTTCAAGCTGGAGATACATTGTTGTAAGAGTGGTTTGAGTTTATGAAAAGGTTTTGGTCTCCCTCTTGTGGAGAAAAATCAAATGTTTTGGTAGAAGGGGGGGGACATGTAGGTGTAACTCGTCTGTTTTTCTATTTCATGTCTGAGTGCAAGACAACAGATTAGGCCCAGGGGAAATGACTTGAATGATGAATTTAAACAACAACAACAAAAAAGAACAACAATGACCAATGTGTGTAATTGAGAATGTGACGCTGTTAAAAAAAGAATAGTTTTATGTAGTGACATTTATTTTAGATTAGAGCCTTCATCGAAGATCGAACGGTTTATTAAAAAGCTCAACGCGGGTCCAGAGATTGACTCACCTCAGGAGCAAAGACAGCGTGGCAGCATGTGGATCTTATCTGAGACTATAAAGATGCCTTTACTTGCCACGACTGAAAATTAAGTGACCAACTTCCTCTTGGTCTTTTTCTTCTTCTGTGCAATTCACAGTTTACAAACACCTCAGCACATCACTTTTTACTCCACACTAAGTTGAAAAGAATGGTGACACCTTACAGGCATATGGTCTCTTGATTCCTAGTATGAGTATGTTCACATTACTGTAGGAACTATAATTTTTCCTAATGGATTCATTTTTAAATGTGGTGGCAACCCTGGTCTGAAACAGAAATGTTACTTTTTTTGTGAATCATTAACCTTTGGTTCCACATATTACACATAATAGCAAAATCTTGCTGTTATCTGACATAAGTATATTTTTGCCTCAAAGTCAACAACTGCGAAGATGACAAGTCATCTGTTGTCCTTCCCACTGAGAATACGAGCACACCAAAAAAGAAAATCAAAAAGAAATTAGGATTTTTTTTTCTATTGTGAATCTTTCAGAGGAGAATAAAAACATTGGTGTTTGTGTTATTTCTCTGTATTCTACATGTACAACCATAACATTTTGTGTGTGCTACACCATTGAATCAGAAGTGTATTACTTGTTTACTTGAAGGTGTTCTATGCCTTTACTGTAGCTCTTAGATTATAACAATGCCACACACACACTTTTTATAATGACCAGGCAGCAGCTGACGCCTGTGTCAGGAGCTGTTGCGTTTCAGGACCACAGGGTTTCACGGTGATTACTCCGCTTCAATGGGTTTAACCATGAGCCTCTAACCCGTGACGGTCATGAGGGTTTTCTGCCCCCTTCTGCTCTCCAGCACACTGAGGCAACATATTTGAGGAGGGAAGCAACTAGGAGCTCCGCGGAGGCAGTCGTCTTCTTTTTCTCTTGAGGAACCATCCCAATCAGAGGAACTGTTCTCTGCAATCTAATTATCCAATTTGGTAAGATTGTGGCCTGCTTGGCTTTTTTTTCTCTTCCAGTGGAGGTATCAGGGAGATATTTTGTATTGTGCAAAGAGTTAGCCTCATTTTGAATAACATTATTGTCAGATGAGCTCCAAATAGCCTGTAATTATCTGATCAGACAGGACATATAGATAGATGCTGCATTATGTTATATTTTAGCATACACGGATTCTTTACCATATGTGGTGTTGCTGCAACAGGTGATGCGTTCACAGTCTCGATGACTACACCACTGGCACAATGTTTTGTCAGATACACTTTGAAATATTGATAGGTTTCCACAAAATGATTGTGATTTGTTGTTTGTAATCTTGACACTGTGGCTACACTGATGTCACATGTTCATGCCATGCCAAACCGCCAGGAAACTTCAATTCCGCTAATATAAACAAAAAAAAAACATTAATTTGTGCGAAAAGTTGTAAATATCGTAGCTATATATCTTCATAATATGTCAGCTTATATTTCCATTATATCCAAAGAAGTTTAACAGTGCACATCCTTATGGGGGTGTCCTGATTTTACACCTGAAATGATGGATTATATATATATATATATATATATATATATATATATATATATATATAAATATGGCATTCTTAAACTTAATTTACATGAAAACGTGGCGCTATTGAACTGTTGAAATAGTCACCATCAGTTCAGTTTGTAACATGATTTTCTTCTGACTTTAAGCTTGATGCTGTGTAATCGCACAGACGGAATGCCTCGTGGAGACTTCAACATCTATTTTGCCACCAGCAGACGAGGAATTGTCAGGGCTGAGGAGTATGTGTAGCTATTTTAGTCAGAAATTGTACCACATACCTTTTTGTATTCTGATATAAGTCTTTGGTATATGAATGTATTCTATATAACTACACTGATGTGGATATTTTAAAAGAGATAAAGCCACAAACTAAAAATGTCCATATGTTTTGGTATTCCAGGGCAGTGGGCATAGCTCTACTGGTGGTCATCCTGGCTGCTCTGCTCATCCTGGGCTGCTGGTACTTCAAGAAGAGGAGTGGCTACAAAATAATCAGGGTGAGACCATGACTCTTCCGTTAATGAAGCATTAGCTTTCAAATTTTATACTTGAAACGGTGATTCGATTTTCATTAGAACAAATCAAATGCAGATATTGAATGTTTCTGTAAATTCCACACACGCTATAAAGTGATTTCCACACTTTAATGTGTAATGTCTTTATATGATTTACAGCTTCTCTTAAAAGATCTTTGTTCAGTTTGGTGCATCTTTTCACTGTGATTTTCTCCTATTGGGTCACTAAGTTGATTTAATTGCCATTTTATCACAAATCTTCACACGTCTTTTTCTCTGCTGCAGAACCCTAGAACGGGGTCACCAGCTTACTCAGGAGGCCAGTTCTCAGAGGCAGGACCTTCAGCAGATAACAAGATGGCTCTCACTGACTTTGGCAGCTTCCAACCTGTGGTGAGGGACTTGACCTCCTTTTACTATAAAACAAAAAGTTAGCTGGACAGACAGTGAATAATGTCGTCTATCATTCTCAATAAATTACCAATCAACAAATCTCTAGACTCAAACTCTGTGCAGCCCAAAGCCCATGACAGAGGACTCTTGTTCAATACAACGCCTCAGGGCTCTGAGAACAGTGTGCAGCACATGAAGCGGATGGAATGGATTTCTGAAGGAGAGATTATTATGTCACCAGACTTCGGTGAGGTATTAAAAATGTTTCATTCCCAAGGGAGGAATGTGTTCACGTGTGCAAGAAAAGAGAGGGTGGGGGAGTGGAGGACTGGTTAGGGATCATATGAGATGGTGCTGATCATTCCTTTCTACTGTTCCACTGTGGCAGTTACCAGGGTTTAAGATTTTATCAACAGAAAGCCAAACATTATACAAACAGGGTCTATAGTTTACAGATAGGATGCTTAATTCCGTGTGATCATTTGGATGTTTTTGTCCCACTCTTATCCAGGTTCCTAACGCACCTCCAGCCTATGAAAAGATTTCCTCAGGACCACTGCCTCCTCCCTATTCCCCTTGAAGTACATCTGTAGGTGATGTGCAGACGTCTGAGGAATAGGAAAATAACAGAGCAAAAACTCTAAACTTCATCTGGTGTCTGACAACTTCTTCTGTATAATGTAATCTCACTGTCCATATGGTTCCTAATGCTTTATAGTTAAAATATAAACTGGTCAAACCATCTCTCACTTTGTAAAATTTTTCACATGTATGAACACAATGTATATATTGTAGGTTCTTTCAATAAACAATAAATTAAAAAAAAGATTTCTCCAGGAGCCTTTGTATAAAGGAAGCAGTTCAAACACTTGTTGGGGACAGTTGCATTGTTTATTTCCATGCAGTAAAGTCCACATTTGTTCAATGACAGTGTATCTAGTAAATATTTTTGAAAAATCTATATGGTAAAAATAAATAAATGTGACTTTATATGGGCGCAAAAACATGTAGTACAAATACACCTAACAGCTTATTTATTTTTCTAAAAAATAAGATGCAGTTCTGAAAGTTACTAGTTGAAAAAAGGACAAAGTGACAATCTGGATAGAGTTGTATTGTTCAAGCTGACAGATGAATTAGAACAAGTTGTACCAATGAATAGTATCCCAATTACTACTTTTTGAAGCAGTGTTGAATTGCTTAGCAAGTATTACAAAAGCTTGAGGTGAATTTAATCAACTTCCCATTGTTACAACAGTTGTTATTACTGGCCGTGACATTAAAAAAGGACCAAAGTCAATAGTCTATACGATTAATCTGAGGGCAACATCAATAGTTTCCACTTGAGAAAACCATCACAGTATACATTTCCAGTAAGTTTGATTGAGTATACAGTTTAAATATAAGATGATCTAACCAGAGCAAAACATACTGTATACTAAATGTAAATTATGAGTCAAACTACAGCTGGAAAACAGTTCTTTAACTAATCCCAGGATTACTGATGGATATGACTGATTCACTTTGTGTCTGCCTGTGATGGCTGTAAAGAGGAATCATGTGTGTGTAGTGCTCCACTGGAACTGTTGGGGGAAACCTCCAGTGCATCCAGTGGTGTGGGGCAGGCAGTCAGCTCTGCTAGATTGACCTGGCACTGAGCTGTGCTCAAAACAGCACCATCTGGACTAATTAGAAGCTTGGATGCTACATTGGTATAAATACCTAAGGCTGGGGTCTGCAGAGAGTGCTTTCCAAGTGCTTGATTGGTCAAAAAGACAGGTGGGTGGATGGTGGCGTTTGTCTTCAGTGATGTGTTTGGTTGAGCTGGAGTGAACATTGCAGTGCTGCTGGATGGAGGCGCGTTGCCCACTGAAGCCGTTTCAAAGTTATTAACAGTGCTTCCGATTGGTGGAACCGTAGCAACAGGCAGCGTCTGCATCCTAGCTACTGAGCTTACAATTGGAGGGACGGCCACTGTTGGTAATACTTGTGTTCTTGTGCCAGCAAGCACTGGCTGGATGACCGCAGGCACCGGTTTTCTGATTGACGTCTTGCCTAGTCCTGTATGCAGTAAAGCCTGCGATAGAGCCGTGGTTGGTGCCGCAATTTTAACTGCTGTCGTGACAGGACTGGCCAGAGATACAGTTGGGCTTGGCAAACCTGGCAACGATGACAGAGGTGCTGACAATCTGGGCAAGGGGTGTGCTGCCGCAGGCAAAATGGTGGATGAACATTTAGCTTGTGTGGCTGCACCTGCGGCTGACCTAACAGGAGCCAGAGCTGAGCCAAAAGGAGGGGCGCTGGTTACCACTTGGGAAAGTAGGGCTGGTACACTTCCTAACCTTGGTGGAGGTGAGACAAGAGTGGGTGTCCCTACAGGAGGTGATGCAAAGTGTCCAGCCTGCCCAGCTGGCAAACTAGGCAGAGCAGACACATTTGTTTTACTGGGTAACAACGATGAGCCTAGGCCAGGTGTTACTGCTTGTTGGACTGGTGTGACGATGGGAGTGGTTGCTAGCAATGAAGGACCAACAGCAGGTGCGCATGCTACAAAAGGAGAACTTGCAGCTGGTACACCAGACAACGTGGCTGGGGACTGGGGTAAAACTGGTGCTTGCGGGGCTACAGTGGCATGATTTGCCACTTGGGGGGGTACTGAGGCTCCGGTAGCGCTGACAGTAGGCACTTGTTGTGGTGCAGGGCTAGAGATGATGAGCACATGACTGCCTGGACCCAAACCCTGGGGAGGGACTACAAAGCGTGTGTTGTTAAGAATGATCTGTGTGCCAGCAGCAAGGGGCGTAGAGGTGTTGATGACTACCCTCTGCTGGATTGTTCCAGTAGCAGAGGTGGAGAATGGGGTACTGGTGGTTGCTGCCGAGGAGATGGATGTATGGGTTGTATTGGGAGCAAGTTGAGGGGAAGATGACAAGGAAGATTCCTCACCAATGCCACTTTGGAGATATGATTGCTGACGGGCAGGAGGAGGTGTGGAGGTTTGGGCTGGGCTACTCTGCACAGTGGTGGTTACCTGAGCAGGAGTGCTGCTGGATGGTTGACTTACACGCATACAGAGGAGCTTCTTGATCATGTTTCCTGCAGGCAGAGTGGCAGCATTGGATGTGGATGTGGACGTGCCTTTCTGGGAGATCATGGAGAAGGAAGGGGGGCCCTGGAGCGGAGAGCTGGTGGTCATTGATGCGTGACAAGCAAGCTGTGCAGAACAAGTTGTGATCATATTTCCAGGGGTTGCAGCTGCTGGACAGCTTTCTGAGGGAAATGCTGGTGTGCTTTTGGATGGCGAACATGACAGGGAGCCGATGGTCTGTCCAATGGTTGTCGTCTTCCCTGACAACTGCATTTGAACCCCTGGAGATACATAAAAAATATTTTATTCAAGAGCTCTATGTTGATAACAGGGCTGTATTTTGGATATGTGAATTACTACTTAAATACAATAGTTAAAACTGGGGTGAGCTTTATGGTCTAATAAAAGTAACTTGTTGTTTTCAAGACAAATCCATTGTTTTCACTGCTGCTTCCTCTGATAGTCAAGGCCCTTGTAGCAGTATTTTTATGTTGACAAATTGTCTGACTTATCAAAGCATCATTTTTAAAACTGACACAAGCAGAGAGTTAATGGTCTTCTGTGTTTCTAACTGAATCCTTGTTGTGATTCATTTTCCAAAAAGGCAATCATGGGGGTTATTGCCTGATGTAATACATTAATATAGTGTTTATAATGTTTATGTCAACATTAGATTCTCCACATTACTTCAATTACATTATTTAGTCGACATGTACAATTTAATTATATTGAATCAAACACAAATTACAGCAGACTTCCAGTAAATTAACACATCAAACAAACCCACCTGAGGACAGACAGATGTTCTGGACCTTAGCCAATGCTTCCGAGTTGCCACTGCCAACAGGTTGGCCTGGACTTAATCCCATCTTTAGAGCCTGACTTGTGAATGAAGTGGTCAGCAGCTGTCCACTAGCCGTTGTTGCTGTCGCCTGCTTTGGAATGCTTCCCATGTAGGTGGTGGAAGATGTGGCTGTGGGCTGGCTGATAAACATGACCCTTGAACCGGGAAGTGATTTTGAAGAAGAGGGTGTGCCTTTTGATAAGGCTATAGTTGAGGTGGGGGACAAAGACGGAGCAAGCAGGATGAATTTAGTGACTTGGGATATCTCATCTGTACTGACCCGTTTCACACCAGTCTTGCCGACTTCTGTTTGTTTGAGAACTTGAGGAACACCAGGACTACTCAGTGATGGGACAACAGCAGCATTTTTCACTGATGAAGTCTGAATATGAGAAGCAGCAGCTGTCTGTGCTTGCTGGCCAATCGTTTTTGCAACTGTAGTACCAGCTGAGGTGTTGGAGCCTTGACTTAAAGCAACAGTGGTGCCTACAATCTGACTTCCTGAAATGGGAATGCTAGCAGTGACTGCAGTGTGCATAGGGGTTGTAACAGTGGAAAGGGACTTTAATACTGAAGGAACCTGCTTCTGAGGTTGGACCGCTGAGTCACTTGTCACTACTGGGATGGTGCAAGGAGACGTCTGAGAGGGAGCAGAGTGAGAAAAAGATGTTGACGACTTGGATACAAGGAAAGCTTTAAACTGAGGTGAGATGGTGATGACTGGACTGGTGGGCAAACAACCAAGCACACTGTGGTCTGATGTCTGAACTTTGACAATGCCAGTGTTGCCTCCTCTAGTTGTTACCAGGATGGACTGTGAGTCACGGATACACACTGTCTTAAGCTCCTGCCTCAGGTCTTTAGATTTAGTGGGTTCAGAAATACCTGTACTGGAAGGAGGCGTGATGGGTGAGAGTTTTGGTATGACACCTTGTTGTGGGCTAGCTTGGGGACTGCAGATGTTTGCCCCCTTGAACGCTGCTGTGTTTGGGATCCCCTGTTGTGGAAAGGGGGAATCAGAAGGAGAAGGGGTTCTCACTGTCCTGGCATGTTTTAAGGGAGCCACTTGCTGAACCGGGATTCTGTTTTCAGGAATGGTGAACCCAGGCACACTGGTGGACATGCATAACGGGCTGGCCACTTTCACCTGAATGTCCTTTGATTGTTGTTGATGTAAAGAAGATGTCTTTTCTTCAGTTTTGGGAATAAGAATATTAGAATTCAGGATCACCACTTGCTGCATGATTTTCTCTCCAGTGCTGTGGTTCGTGGCAGGATGAACTGAGATCTTAACTGGGCTGCTGCTGTCTTTTTTTGCAAGCTGACCCAGGCCCTCAGGTATCTTGCACACTACTTGGACAGAACTTTTTGGTACAGTCTGGGTTGGTTTGGCCTGTGTTGATTTAAGAGGAGCTGCCTTCACTGTGGCCATTCCTGGCTGTACTTGTGTCTGTTGTTGTCCTTGTGCCTGCTTTTGTTGGGAGTTCTGCTTGAAACTGGATGGAGAAGTTTGTGCTTTTGAAAGTTTTGTGGTAACCATTGCAGAGGTAGGCAGGGGGCCCAAAGACCCTTGGCTCTGTCTATCTACATTGTTGAACCCTGGACAATCAGCTGGCCGTTTCATTAAGGTCACTTTGTTTCCCACACTCTTAGCCAGCAGGGTGGGGATTGGCGTGTAGCCCTTAGGTAGTCCAGTGGTGGGGTGGAGGATGGTGGGCCTGGACAACATTGTAGTCTGAGCTGGGGACCCCGCTGCCATTGCTAAATTTGAATCCAGGGATTGATTCAATGGGACCAGTTCAGATCTAGATTGTCCAGATTCAGCAGCAGAAGTAATGTTTCTGCTGCCAGTCTGACCTCTTGGTAACAGACTGCCGCCTTTCTCTGTGCTGGCCAGAGGGTGTTTAACGTGGATCGGAGGAACGTAGGTCACCATTGTTTCTCCAGCAGAATCACCCAAAAACTCCCTGGTGCTTGCTGAGAATATAATAGAGATGTCTATTAGAGATGCATGGATCAATCAGCCATCTACACAGGTTCAACAGACAGGTAGAGGCTACGGCTAGTTCAATGTCTACTGAATTGGCATACAGGAGCACAGGTGACTAACAAACACTAGTTCACTAGCAAAGATCATTATGCAGAGCATAAAACATTCGGCTGCAGTTTTTCAATTCTAGTTTGTGCAGAGTGGGGGAATGCCCTGACATTCATTTTAATTCCTCGAGGGCAATTAAATAAGATCAGATCGGTGTCTATTAACTGCATAGCAGCCTTTAGAATAAGGAAAAGACTATTTGAATCTTTATTATTACATTACTATAATAAAAATGTTAAGATACTAGTTTAATTACTTTACCTCCACTCCAAAGACCTCGGGGTACTATATGTTCCAGGTCCTCCTCTTCCGATCTTCTATAATGATCTGCGAGAGAAAACAACTCCTTCCCTGAACCGCTCTCATCATCTTCATCTGACGAAGACGACGATGAAATGCACTCCTCACGCACAAAGTTATTGTACTCTGGGTGCTTCTTGAAATCATCAAATTCCTTCTTCAAACGAAGCCTGAGAAGAAATAGCAGAGCAGGGATTTCGTTCTTGTCCAGTAATGATATAATGCAAAGAGTAGTTCAATGAAAGTTGTCCTTATTGAGCTATTGTGCTTTGTGATCATTATTTAAGTTGTACCTGTTCCTTTGGTATGCCTTAACAAGTTTGGGTTCCCACGGTGAAAGCTCATTCAGTAGTCTGATTAGGGTGCTGTGGAGGTCTTTCACAGCTTCTCTCCTATAATACCACCGATCCTGTCGGTTTAAACATGTAAAAGAAATCTCAGTCAAGTCACCAACATGAAAGTCCAGAAAGCTGTGGCGCACATGAGGTTATCTTCTTGACAGAACTATGGTTGACACCCACCAGTCTCTTTTTGCTGCTCTCCAAGTCATCGAGCTCATCTTCTGTCTTACTGATCAGCACTCGCAATTCCTCAAGACTGGTGCAGACCAACTACAGAGCAGGAATGACAAAAAAAAGTAATATATATTAATGAAGAAAGAGGGCCACGAAAAGAGGGGCAGAAGAATGGTGAGGCTTAAGTAAATTTGAAATAAAACTATTATGAATTTTATCACTTAATCAAAGAGTGGGGACTACCTTAAAGGCTGGTTCAACTTGAGGTTCATCTGTCATTTTCTTTGAAGATTCAAGCTTTTTTCCTGTCAGCAAGATACAGTCACCAACAATCAAACATTATCAGTTATACTTAGAATTGAAATAAACAAATAAAGAAACGGAATAATAAACAAAATGTAGAAACTATCCCATATGTCAGTGCGGCAATTGATGCACAAGCTGATAACCAAATGAGACCACTGGACCAATATCAACATTGATATTTTTCCTCACCTGTTGTATGTTTTTTCTTCCGGTCTTTTCTCTTGATAGTCGTGGCGACTCTCCGCACTGCACACTTGGCATCCTCGACTGGGGACAGGCTCATCCTGTCCACCTGCTGTTGGTGCTTGTGCTCTCCTTTCACCCTCTGCAGCAGTTCCCTTCCTCGCTTTTTCTTCCGCCTTTTTTTTGTAGTCCAGATTTTGTCATTCATCCTCTCTTCACTTGAATTTTCAGAAGACACCTGTGCCGCTTGTCCTGATGTGCCATAGCAGCTTTCTTGTCCCTCAGATTCAGCCTTACTGGTTTTGCTTGGGGAGGCCAGATTCACTGAGCGAGCGGGAGACCTGCCTGTGTAGCTGTGCTCCCCGACACTCAGACAGGGCTCCTGTGTCTCTGCTTCAATGGTACGCATTGAGGACCATGAGAGGCCACGCTTCTGCTTTATTGCGAGTCTCTTTGATTGATCCTCCAACTCTACAGTCTCTTCTTTAAAAGGTATATTCACACCACTTCTTCTAGAAGGACTAGTGTGGGAAAGGGCTAAGGAGTTAGTGTGTATTTTTAAGTCCAACTTAGAGTCTTTACAGGATTCTCTATCAGAGGACCCCGATTCTGACTCATCCTCCTTCTTCTTCAGTGACCACAGTTTAAACCTTTTATCTTCCTCTTCATCCCCATTTTCCCTTTTCAAAAGGCCACATGTCTCTGCTCTCCCCTTTACAAAATCATCTGACTCCCCCGTGTCCATGGAGCCTCCATAGCACTCCCTGTCACTTTTGTTTCCCTCAGCCTTCATCCCATCTGACTCATCAACCTCTGTCCCTGGCTCGGTTTCAACCCTTTTTACCAATACAGAAGGGAAAGGGAAAGCTGTGGGTGCGCTGGGGCTCTGGCAGTAGATCCTCAGGTCTGCCCCACAAAAGTGTGGGAAATGTATATACGCATTCTCTCTGCTGTCATAACCCAAAATAGACTCCCTACATTCATGAATGGGCTGGGCCAGCACGGCATCCTGCACACTCTTCTGTGTCTCATATACATGATCACACAGCCCCTTCAAAACCCACAATCGCTGGTAGAAGGGCAGCAGATGAAAAGGTTTCTCCTCCAAAGGACTCACCTCCCCAAGGGTGCTGAAAAATTGGTGGCAGAGTCCCAGATGCTCAGCCCGACCTGGCTGGTCATGGGACATGCCAACTACTCGATACCAGGCCATGACCCGCTGCCTGAGCTCTGACTCCCAGCGGCGATAAGGCAGTGGGGGCCGACGTTGCAGAGTGGCCCTCCGCTGGGGTGGGGACAGAAGGGAAGACATGATTTTGGAGAGTAGGAGGCTGCAGCGAGGCATCAGCAAACAACGCTCTAGCTCAAAAAATACAATCTCTGGGAGGTAAAGGGCAGTCTGGGCCAGGCAGAGGAAATGGCCTATGGCAGGGAGTTCCCAAAGTGCATCCACCGTGTGGGGGGAAGCCTGGGACAATAACGTCTGCTCCCACTCTTCCACCTCTTTGGCTGACATTTCCTCTGCTTCCTTCTTCTCAAGCTCACGTTGCCTGAAAAGTCAGAAAACAGATGTAGATTGTTGCCTGGTTTACATTTGCACCAATCTTATTTGATTATTTATCAAATAAATTATCAACTTATGGCAGCAACTTGTAAACTTCTCTCTGAAATATGAATTCACCTCTTCTCCTCCTTGGCCCTCTGCTGTTCTTCTTGTCGTAAGGCCTGGACCATGATAGACTCATGCCCACCAACAGTGAGAGTAGCCAGGCTTCGAGGTGCCAGTCTCCTCCTCGTGGAGGTGCCCCCTGATCCCCGCTCCTCCTCTGCACCAAAGCGTCCTTTAGAAGTCACGGCCAAGGTTGTCTTCTCTCGCAGCGTCCTCATTTGACAGACAGGAGAGGAAAAACTGACGTGTCAATATGATTAAAGTCGCTTTTCTGGTAGCTTCAAGGATTGTTGCAGTAAACAGACAGTGGGTCCCCATTAATGGTGTAATTCATGTAACTGAGTAAATATTTTATCAAAATTAGGATTATGTATGCTATTGAAACCCCCCCCATTCGGGATAATAATAATTATCATAAAATAATTAATGTATTATAGGAATTTATTTATGCAGAGTAGAAATACGAGCTGGCAATGAAATCATTCTACGACTACTCTTTTTCTGCATTTAACTGCATCCTCTTAATATTTGTGAGCTATTAACTTTGCCCACATTAATTTCTGATGCACATGACATAAAACACAAACTGGGTCCTCTGTGATTGCAGCTGTGTAATGATTTGGAACATTTAGCAGCTAAGTAGTTGGTTCTAAAGTGTAATTGCATTATGTTTACCTGGATAACAATGTAAGCTTCTGCTCCAGCATGATTTCCAGCTTTTGAGCCTGCTTGGAGATCCAGTGGTCCACCCCATGGTAGCGATAACAGTTCTCCAACATCAGCCTGAAGTCTGCAACAAACTCTGTTATTGTCTCGTACCCTTGGCTACTGAACTTTTCCTCCATCCGCCGCAAGCACATCGACTGCCTGAGCTGGGCCTGACCCCAGCCCCGGACCCCTCCGATACCATGCTGGGCCTCCTGATGGCTGATGGGATGGAGGAAGCGGCTGGTGATCCCTTTGTGCTTGTCCGACAGAAAGCCGGTGAATATCCTATAGGCTTGCTGGACCTCGCGGTTCATGTCCTCCTCCTCAAGGCTGTTGCTGTTGGTGGAAATGCAGACCTCGGGCAGAGAGAGGTCACTGTTCGAAAACTCTGACATGCCATCATTCCGCAGAGCCAGGAGGTCACCCTCAGCGGTAACGTCTCCGCCGTCCCCGGGACAGAGTATTGCTTCCATAGTGTCAACTTCACAGATGCCATTACTGAACAGATCCTCTGCCATTACAAGGTCAGTGCTGAGCTGCCGTGGTGCTTGGTCTCGGTCAGTCACAGTAAAGTCTCGGTTGTGGAACAGCGGTTGGCTACAAGCTGCTGTGATTTGCTCGCTCATATCCATCTGATCCATGGTGCACGCACCTGAAATGGGTAATAGGTGTTTGAGGATGTGAACAACAACAACAACAACAACAACAACAACAACAACAACAACAACAACAACAACAACAACAACACTTTTCATGCATAGGAAAACTAGAGTGTGACAATGGAACTGAGTTCACTGGGCGGTTATACTGCCGGGTCCTGGGGAAATTAAAGCAGAGATTGGGTGATCGCACATGACAAACCTAAGAGACCGTGCTATTCCTGTCATGGCAGGTGCTCGCATCATAACGGCCGCATAATGAAACCGTTGGGACGTTCACCTCGCGTGACGGTCTCGAACTGAGCAGGCGAACTCAACTTATTTGCCTCTCTGATGTTTGCAAACTCTTTCATCTCCCCCCGGATCAATGACTGGCTACCTTTGGAAGTTAACCAGCTAGTAGCTAGCTAGCCACCGACGGCGACTAAAACAACAATAAGTCAACAAAAGTTTGTCGCGCTCGCTCGCCGAGAGGTCAGCGGCGAGCTGCCTCGTCGCGTCTCTCTCCGGATCACGTGCGAAAACACGAGCAAAACGCGCCGACAAGGGGCCGAGCTCGGTGGGTTCGGACAACATACCTCGACGGTGTCAGTGCGGCTCCGGAACGCGCACCAGGCGAGACGGCTCCTAGCAAGCCGAGCAGCCGCGGTAGCTTGCTAGCTGCGTTAGCCCGCTATTGTCTCCGAACTGCGGCCTGCAATTGCTGCGTTCGCTGTCCATTGTGGAAAAAACGTGCGGTGGCGACCGAATGTCCCGCACATGGGAAAGAGTTGTGCGGACACCTCACGTCGTCAGTGACAGCGAGGCGGCTACAGGAGCGTTAGCCGGAGTATCGCTCGCTGGTCGCCCGTCAATGCGTAACAGTTCATCATCACTAGCCATCCGGCTAAACCGGGCTAGGTTTTGCAAGTTGACAGCCACTTTGTGGCACTTTTTTTTGCCAGGTTCACTTTAACGACAAATTCGCGCCAGATTTCTTCTGGGCCATGCGGCGTCACAGAAAAAAGAAGAAGATGCTCATAAGCGAACTACTCTGGTTTGCTGGAGGACCAGAGGACCGTTCTCTTCACCTCCACCCTGCGTGCGCCCGATGCAAATGTGCGCAGCCTGACGTAGCCAGCTGGTCGCGTGTCACACTGTGCCGCACCAATTTGTTATTATGTTTTTATCTTTTTGTGTGTGTGTGTGTGTGTGTGTGTGTGTGTGTGTAAAGTGTGCTGACACACCATTGCACTGTATTGTTCATATCACTGGAATTGTCACCCATTGTCGCTTAAAGAGGAGCACCGCGCGTCCGTCATTCAACCAAAACAATTGGAAAAAATTGCACATAATAGAAAAGACAAGTGTGCGTTACTACAAACCAGCAGCATCATTCTGGGTTGTTTTTTTTAGCACTCCTTCATAATAAGCGCTTTAGTGTTTTTCACCGAGGCACAGAAAAACAAACAGCAGGTTGTGCTGCTCCATGTAAAAACTTGGGCTGCACAAGTGTCTCACATTAAACCGCTAGATGTCGCTAGTCACCAATCAACGCTTTGAACAGATGATCACCTTTATTATGGATATGTATACGCGTGGAGGGTGATCATAAATAATTCGACCGTCATGTGCTTATAGCTTTGAACTACAGAGAAAAGCTCCACCACATAGCTGTTCTGATTATAGCCACGTTATGGGGCGAGGATATGTCAAAGTGCAGAGTCATGATTTGTAGTTCAGTTCCTGACAGACTAAGATCAGGGCATAGAGTCCCATGCCCATTCTGTTGTGGCCATCGACTGTAAATAAACACATGGGCCAATCAATGTATCTTCACACTGTATGTGTGTATGTGTCTATACTGTTGTTTAACCAACGTGCTGATGTGTTTGAACAATGTGTCTCGGAACATACGTGGCACCAGTCATTGTTTTATTACATCTATCATAATCTTTCTATTAACAAGAGACAACGGGGTATCAGCATCAGGAACCTAAGCAGATGTGTCATTCTCTTAAACTGCTTAAGCAGCCTTAGACTTGCCGGTGGCACATCAAGGTCTCCAGCTGGGACAATTGTTAATTAAGCAATGGTGCCACCAGAGGCCTGTGCTTTACAGGGAGTTTAGTGCAGTTAAAAGGTACAGTCAGTCATTCCAACATATATATACACACCACCACCATCATCACCACCATCATCACTTTACTCTGTTAACTGTTTTAACAACATGATGATATAGATGATTTAAAAAATGCATAGCTGAGACTGATTTCTGTATATCGTAAATTAAGACATTTCTTTTTGTATTAAACCAAGGCCATTCAAAAGGACTTCAAATAAGGCTATTCATTGAATGCAACATATGACGTGTATTTATTGGAAAAGGCAAAAGAAGGACACAAATACAAGTAATTTATTGTATATAATACAGAAATAAAGTTGCCCAGCAGAAAGGAACAAATTACTGGGGAAATTAATTTGAAATTTTAGAGTCAAAGCTATTAAAGCTGCTCCCTTCCAAGATCTAATGAGCTCTTTGGGCTTATTTTTCATGCATATCAGTGATGTGTTTTTTGACAGGCCTTTCAAGTGATTTGTAATCAAGCAGCTCTATACGTTAAAATCAATTCTACGGTCATTACTGCATTGACAGACATGGCCTGTTAAGTGGCAACACAACTGTAAAGGCCCCTCAGACACGGTCCAGTGTGCTGTGTTTATTTTGACATTTAAAATGGGAGCTGCGCCTTTAACTGAGCACTGTGCTCGCTTGAAAAACGTTGTTTCGCGAGATTTGCTTGGCGCCGCGACCTCATGTGAGACACCTCCTGCGCGAGCCAGTCCGACGTTTACCTCTGCAGAGGAAAACGCAATGGATCCCTGAACATCTTTTCTTTGGTTGTTGTTTGTTTTTGTTTTTAATTTCCACCTCGCCCCTACGGCCCCGGCGAAACAACACCCGCGTGCCCCCCCCTCCCCCCCACCCCCCCAAAAAACAGCTTTCTCCGATTTTTGTTTTGTTTTAAATTTGAGGACGTGAACAGGGCGGCGCAGCGATGTGGATCCAGGTTCGTACCATAGACGGGAAGGAGACGCGAACCGTGGAGGATCTCTCTAGACTGACCAAAATCGAGTCCCTGCGGTTGAAGATACAGGACATCTTCAACGTGGGCCCGCAGCAGCAGCGGCTCTTCTACCGAGGGAAGCAGGTAAAAGGCGAACACTCGTGTGACACCCCGTTCTGCACCAGGCGGCTCGCGGGGCTTCGGCAGGGGGGGCGGGCGGGAGCGAGTGGTCCTCTGGCGTTGCAGCCGTTTCGGACCCATGCGAGCTTCCTGTTTTGATAGGAATTCGCCAATGGTTCTTCTTGCGCAAGAGTACGGGGGTACTCGACGTGCCAGCCCCCCGGAGGGGGGCGATGTGACACGGACCGTGTGGTCTTGTTGTGGATCCGTCTCCCACATTGTTTTGGGTTTGGTGCTGCATGCAACAAATGTCTCGCCGCCCGCCGTAGACATGTTTGTTTACATTGCCGCGATGGAGAGAGAGGGAACGTCGCCCTCTGTCCTCCACATGTAGAAAGTAGTGCCCGCGCAAACAACAAACAGCCCCTCATCATCACCACTCACTTGGTTTTTACAACCCCAATCAACGGCAGCTATAGAATTGTACACGTCGAGCAGCCCAGTGTCCCTGAACGTCTCTTCTGTGTTTTGTGACATGCTGCTGCATGGGGAGTCACCATCATCATCATCGTCGTCGTCGTCATCATCATCATCATCAGGGCTTTGGAGCATGTGTTGTGTTATGATGATGTTAATGATGATAATCTGAGGGAGGAGCGGACTCGTGGCTCCACGTGCCCTGGCATCTAAAAGCGAGTGTGGTTGTGTTTACAGCCTGTTGTCAACACAGGATGCACAGTGTGCACAGTGGACAAAATTGCCCCCACCTTTGACCTTATAGTTCAGTGTTGCACATGGAATGTCCCGATTTCAGAAATGAATCCAGGACTGTCTCCAAACACCCAGTTTTCCCTTCTGTACCGTATGAATTTGGTTTGCAAGGACATAATTCAGGAATAGTTAGAATCTAACCATTCTAACAATGTGATAAGTCAGTTATAGATAATGGACTGGATGTATCCAGTTCCAATGTGAGGTACATGGTAAGCATTTTTTTTTGAGACATGTTCTCTGATTCCATGCTACCAATAATTATTTGCTACACCTATACCCATCTGATTAATCAACGATGCGGCCGGCAGTTCATGTCTAAGCTCCTGTAGGCTCTGTATGAATCCACATAAATGTGTTTTTCATACTAAGATATTGTGATCTTCAGATGTCACATGTCTAAATGAGCAATGAGTTAAGTGTTTTTCTTCTCAGCATAGATTTTTATGTTCAGAAACAAATACATTGGTGGTATATTTTAAAAAAATTCTAACAAACTGTAACCAAACCCCTATTGACTAATGATAAGTTTAACTTTTGATCATATGGTTTCAAATACTGCTGAAAAAAATATTGTAATATTGATATCATGGTAATCCTCTCATAAACTTTGTAATGAGAATTGTATCCATACCGCCCACCTCATCCATTTATGATATGGATCATGCAACATAGATTAGATCACGTTGCAGAGCTCGAGTTAAATTAATTGGCATTTAGTCAGAAAATTGAATTATTGCTTGACTTTGGACTCTGACACAATTATAACACAAATATCGCTCTTCACCTTACAGAGAACTTGCAATACATACAGCCAGCAGTAGTAAAGGAAGAAACTATTGTTGGGCCATTCATTTTATCTTTGGGTGGAAACTCGTGCAAAAACCACGACACTTGTTCAAGATCAAGTTGAGACTTAAAGAGTTTGTCTTTAGTTTTAAGGCGATAACAAGACTGGAATATTTAGTCACTGAGCTGGCGAGTTGGCTATTCCACACACTGTGTGAAATCATGTTATGTTAGAAATGTGATGATTCATGTCTTATTGTGAACAGATGTTGGTTGTACTTTTTCTGTCTCTCCTACATAGAGATTGAAAACAAGTTTAACGTCATTAAATGCCCGCAGGTGTGAAAACCCTTCAGCTGCTGCCCTCGGATGGACTCGTGTTTGTATAGTTGTTTTCCGATATGAACTCCGGAATGTGTTCCCGAAAAATTGCGTCCGGACATTTTCCGGAGTTTGCTGTTTCTCATAGGGGCAATGCAAGCAGGAGATTTGGGTCTGACGTGTTCACAACATTCCGTGGCATCTGAGTAGAGCAGCAGGAGACAGGACATGACGATAACTCTGCTGCAGAAAGCAGTGTGTTTTTGCTAACTGCCATCAACACACCCACTCGCTCGCTGTGAATTATCCAGAACTTTTTCCTGCTGTATTCTCACACGGGCTCACCCGGACATTTTTTACAGACATTTTACTGCAACGACTTCAGTGCATGTCCGAAAGCATGTTTTGTGTCATGGTGGATGGTCGCATGCAGTGTGCAGCCTTAAAGTCTTATTTAAACACACACGGGCATATTTAAGGAACACACACACACACACAAATGTATTTTCCCAACTTTTAGGTGTGGAGTCTCAACTCTGTATCTGTATCATTCGCTGTTTATGCTCGGATTCTTCAAGTATATGATCAGACAGACAGACTGAGCCACAGTATATTGAAACGAACGTCGTGTGACACCTACCAGTTGTTGTATCAGTAATGAGCAGAAGATACTCACTGCCTACAGGACGGCGTGGTCATGATTTATTCAGTATTCGAGCAAAAGCATTACAGAGCTGATATTAACACGGTACGACTCCGGACGGGAAAAATAAGCCCCCAGTAGGTTAATGTTGAAAAAGATTTGTTGATCTCACCTTATTTGCATTTTGTCACACTTTTCCTTCAATCACAGCTTTATAGGCCGAGAAACTCCTTCATGTCTGTTGATCTGCCTTTTCGACTCGTCTAACCTACTTCTTTCTGCGAAATGAAATGATAATGAAGGTGTTAGATTCTGCGTCAAGCACTTTGGCTTGATTTTGACTCTCTGTTTGTGAGCCCGGAGTAAACACTGCACACGAGAATACGAGAAAAGCAAAATATTTGGATTGGTTATTTTGTTTTTGTTCTGAGTAGTTTTTCCCCTAAAATCTTTTCAACTCAATGCTTTGAATTCAAGAATGCAGTCAACAGTTCACACTTAACATTTGCTTTATTAACAGCCGATCAGCCGTTGTGCTGGAATTGTCCGACTGCAGAGACTAATCCCATCTTGTAAATTATCTGTATTTCCTTCAATTCACCGGAAAATGAGAAGGGAGGGTTGATTAGGGGGGATTTCCACGAGTTAGGTAACACAAGGACGGAGCCGGTGACACGCAGCGTACACTAGCCATTGCCCTTACATGCACGCAGCCGTGCCAGCGCTCTGCTAGGATTTAGAGTTGTAGCAGAATAACTCTAATTCCCTTTTCAAAATGGCGTCTTGTTTTTTCCCTCCAGCTCCCCGCGCACGCTTGCCTCACCAGTTCAAAGTCACGCTTGCCCTTGAGTCGGGAGGGTTCTCAAAAGCCAGCAGCCGCACAACTTTGCCTCAGTGCTTTTTCTTTTTCTTTTTTTCTTTACGGGTTTTTCAATTTGCCCGTGCACTCCTCGGCGTGTCTCTCTTTCACTTTGAACAGCGTCTCCTATCACTTACGTTCGCGAGCAGGCTCACACACACCTTCCTCTGTCCGCGTGCGGCCTTGCTGCTCAACGCCCACGCTCCCTCGCGCTGTTGGCTTCTCATTTACTCATGAAGAATACGGTTTATTAAAAGGCCTGTTCATGAACCGTTCAATGCTCAGCTTGCACCGTGTCAGTGTGCTTCACGTACAAGGTCGTAGTTCAGTTGCTTAGTTTTTTCCCCCCATCGAGGCAGCAACGTGCCTCATGTTGAATTAGTTGGGCCGTCTGCTACCAGCAATTAGCTGTTGCCTATTTTCGGGCCGTAGGACAGCTTTACTGGCTCGCCCCCTTTCGCACAGATAGTTGCCGTGACCTAGATATCGCTGCAATTTGATTATACATGCATTGATGTTGAGGCTGCCTCGAATGATGGGTTTTTCTTTTGTGTGCTGCTATACGCTCTAGACATTCATAGGCATTTTTAAGGGGGAAGGCTGCAGCCGTGCACGTTCACAGTCACAGTCACACCCTTCTTCGACAGCAAGGCCGGACAAAGAGCAAAGACAAAGAGAGACATTAAACCTCGTCTACGACTGCAGGGCTTTCGAACCCTCCCACATGTTTTCACAGTTTTGCCACACCTTCTCTACGCTTTGGCTTGCTCAGTTCTCAAATGTCCTATCTCTACGCTGTCAACTTACTGTCAACACATGCATTGCAAGTAGTAGGGCTTCCCATACACAGTATGTATGTTAAAAAAGAAAAAAGATCAGATTACAAGAGTACTTCTCGGCCTACTACTGTCATCTTGTGTTTTGGTTTTTTTAGTGGTGGCATTTGTTCAACGGATAGAAATTAAAAGCACTGGTGACGATCTGTGATTTGAATCTCATCTCATAAACAAATGGAAACACAGGATCCCAACCTGCTGTCACTTCAAAATTGATTATGCGACTATTATTTATAAGACTGACAAACGCTGCAAAATAATTACATTCAATCTAATACTTTCCCGACATAAGTGCGCCTCTTAAAGTTATTGCACAATCCATACGTACAAATGGAAATGCAATGAACTGAGTATTCTGTTTGTAGGAGTCAGGACGGTTTCCTGAACTTTTCCGGCTGTATGTGAGAATGCAAATGTTGCTTCAGACTCTTCCTGCCAACCCCCTCGTAAAAATTCCGGGAAAATGTGAGAGTGAGCCCATCTGAGAAATTCTCTGGAAAATTCCTCGCAAGTGTGTGGGCGTGTTGATGATTGTAAACAAAAAAACATGCTTTCTTCCGCACGATTATAGTCATGTCCTGCCTCCTGCATGCTCTACCCAGACGTCACAGCATTTTCCTGTCGTTGTGAACATGTCTGACTGTGACAATCTCCTGCTGCGTTCAGCATATGTGAAAAGTAAACTCCGGAAAATGTCCTGACTCAATTTTCCAGACATTATCCTGAGCTCGTATCTGAAAACAGCGATTGAATGACACATCGTGGTGTTTTGAAACAGCTGTAACTGAGAGAATATAACATAATATGGTTAAATTTATACAAATTTGGACAACATGGCAAAACCGATGTGTGCTGGCTCAGCATAGTTAAAAATGTTCCTTTTGTTGACCAACATGAAGTCACGAAAATTACAGCAAACGGAAGCAAAGGCAACCTTTGTTCCCCTTCAGCAAATTAGCAGTGAAACTTTTTGGGCAAAGCACCAAATAAGAGACCAAAGATTAAGAGTGTGATAGACGGCAGTCACGCAGACACGTCCCATGTCGTGCGTTTTTGGAAATTTGACCTATTTTGCTCAGTTCTTTGTTAAGACTTGGTTGTGGGCGGGGGAAAGTGGCGAGGATGAAAACGTGTAGGCGTGTGGGGTTTGGATGGCCTGCCTGAGCACAAGATGTCTGCCCTCCCCATCGTCCAGCCGTGTGTTTCACACCTTTTGAACCTCTTTTGAGAGCTGGCCGCGCTGATATCGAATGGGCCGCAAATTCTTTGCTTCCATTGGTTTGGGTCCAGCTCTACCGAAAGGATTAGTGTATTTTATCATTGTTTTGCAGGCATAGATATGAAATAAGTGTTGCAGAGTGACATTAAGAGCCGTTACAGACTTAAAATAGGATAGTGTGTGACAGCATGTCGACACAATAATGAAATGTAATGCAACATAACTGCTAAATATTTCTTCGCCCCCGGTTTTCTGATTACTAATTTGCTATTATTGGCCAAAGATTCAAAACAGTATAAACAGATTTGTTCCGCGAGAGATACGATCTGATGCAGAACAACTGACAACGTGGGTGTCAGATGTTGTCGCAGCAGCCACAGGTCTCTTGTCTTTGTTTGATGCTCTTTCTGAACTTGTACTTTGGTGTCTGCTACAATAAGACAACCTTTCAAAATGCAAAAGAGATATTAGCCTTGTGGAAATGCTTATTCTCTTTCTCTCTCTCTCACACACACACACACACACACACACACACACGGGCACACGCTGGATTTTTGACTCTGATTTGCTCAAGCCTTTTGAGAAATCTTCAAGTCAAGTGTCTCCTGTTTGTGTAATGCTTTGTTATGATGTGTGTGCTCGGGACTGAAGTCTCCCTCTGGATCCCTGAACAACATTTCACCGGGTCGCACGCGGGAAGCAATGTTTTTTTTGTGCGTTTAAAAAAAACCCGATGCATTATGTATGATGGAGAAAATATCATGAATTTGACGACGTTATTTCGTCCTACACAATAGAGATAGTGACATTTTTGTCAAATAGATCTTGTCCTGCGTGAATATATGAAGCATTTTTACTGTCTTTGCCTGTTTAGATGGTTTTGCTCTGTTGCTGCGTTACGACTGAACTCCGCGGCTGTAACGTCTCGCAGCGAGCGGCTGATCACTCTGGTGGCAATGGAGTCACCGTGGAGAGCAGGTACAATCGGCACAGACGAATTTAGGAGGTTTGGTGCAGTGCGAGAAATTCTGTGTTTTTTCTGATACTTGGGTCTAACCTCGCGTCAACAGCGCGACTGCCTGCTGCTCAGGATGACTCGTTTCTTAATGCAGTTTCAAGTAGCAAAAGACAGATCGGGAGCGGAGGGTAGACAATTACTGGGACTAAACCGAAAGACTGAGCTCAGGCAGGGAGATAGACAAAGAAATGCTGAGATAGACCACCACTGAAAGACAGACAGACAGACAGACAGACAGACAGACAGGTGAGTATAGCAACCACTGTACGGCTGTGTTTGCACCACTGCTCTTCTGATCTAAATTTCATGAGACTATTAAAAACGGGGAGGGATGGGGAAATTGCGCTCGCTCCCTCTTCTGCTCTCCTGCTACGCCTCCAACCCGCTCTCTTCCTCCTCGCTGTCAAATAACGAAGAAGGGAAGGGGAGCGCGAGCGCGAGTGGCGGCCATGCTTGTCTCTCCAGCACAATGGGCTTGTGGGTTTGAGCGCTGAAATGAATAGCTGGTGTCTGTAATGAGTTGGCGTGTCGGTCATAAGCTCCGTTCCTGGCTGTACAGTATACTTAACAGGAGATTGGTTGTGGTAGAAGAGTAGATATGGGTTTCTAAATGGGCCCTCATCCTTTTATATTTTTATTTCAAGAGCTTGTTTTTTTTTTCCAGAGAAACCATTTTCTGACACCCATGTGCTACACTGCCTGAAAGCATCGCGCCGCTGACGGTGGTGGTAGTGGGTCGGCGTCGACAGAGATTGTGTACATGATTCAGGTTCATGGGGTTCGGGAGGGGGGTGGTGAGGGGATGCTCTCCTTTGGTTGTCATAGCAACCCAGTCATTTCTTTCCCCCCCCAGCTACATCTCCTATCACTTTAATTCATGCATTCATTTCTTTTATTTATTTCTCCCTCCTTTTTCTGGCAGAAAAAAAACCGGTGTGGGGATATGAGCGCGTGGAGCTGCAGTTCAGCCTCCATTTCGATTGTACTGGATATGTAAACAAATCCCCAACGCGGCCAAATCGGTAGAAACAGTTCACCTTGTTGCACAGTTAAATGTATTTAATCGGTAGCTGAACAGCGGATCATTTGAGAGCAGACAACAGATGTTGTTGCCGTGGACTCATTAGCAACACGATTAAACACCACTGTTGTTTTTTTTTAAAGGAATATGTAGATTTATTGTGGTGCCGCGTGTATTGAAATGTCGTCTGTTGAGAGTACGAACAATACTCTCTTATTCCCTCACTGCGCTCTATGTTGTCTCTGTCTAACATGTTCTTTGTTTGTCCTTGACAAGCAGCCTCGTGCAGTTGTCCGAGGGTGCTCCTTGGCGCAGTGGTGCTCGTTTCATTTTGTGGATTTTTAGTTTGGGAAGACATTTTTGTGGTGGAAAAAAATTGAGAAGCAAACATCTGTGTTATTGTCAAAATACAAAATTTTTGGGGCTTGGTGAAATAAGATGCGGTTGACAGAAAATCTGGTAATTGATTGTTGAAGTAAAGTTATCAAGACAAGCTTGAGCTAAAAATTTATTCATATTCCTTTTTTATATTTGCATAAATTTAATACCTTTGAGTTTTATTGTTATTTGTAAATTAGTAATTAGACAACATTTTAACATTGTGTGAACTAGATAATAGATTTTCTTTAATTGCATTTTTTCTTTTTAGATGGAAGATGGCCAGACACTGTTTGATTATAACGTGGGTCTCAACGACATCGTCCAGCTGCTGATTCGCTCTCAAACTGACCCTCCAGACAGCCCCGTCGCCAAGGACTCCTCGGGTGTTGCCTGTAGTTCAACTCCCCCGCCCGACCCCAGGTCTGAAAGCCATAATTCCCCAGCTCCTGTCTCCCCCGCTGACATGGAAACCAACACCAATATAGACAATGGCAACAGCAGCAGCATCATCACTACCAGCACCATTAATGAAACCAAACCGGACACCAGCGCTACCAGTAACTCAACCAGTACCAAAAATGGGTTCAAGCCCTCCAGTCCATTACGGGACACCCAGCCTCCTACATCCAGCAAAAACGCACTAGTTGACCCGGGATTTGGTGTGTTCAAGGTGAGGACGGGAAAGGAAATATTTGCGAGATTGTGCATGAAACTGGCCGATCAGGCTCTTTGCTAAATTACAGAGAATTTATTGACCCACAAGCCAGGATTCTTGGGCAGGGCACTCACTTTATTTGCTTCACCGCTGTTGAAAACTCTGAACGACCTTGTAAAAAATGTAGATATAACGTCAGTATTTAATCCAAGTGGCAAATAAGGAGTTTGCATACACTAGGTTTTTATACTTTAATGTGCCTCTCTAGAAATTTATTTGATTCTCCACTGCTGTTGTCATCACCAATAGCGAAAGCACAGATGCTGTAGTGCGCCAAACTGCATTGATATTACGATCGAGTCAATATAACTGGAACCTACTTATATTGACGTGTGTGTTCTTGTGTGAAAGTGCATGTGCTTGTGCCAAAGGTACCCGTCCGTTCTCACTGTTTAAGTTCTCTGTCTGTATGGGAACCTGAATGCTGTTAAGTTCTAAGGAATAATTACACGCATACACAAGAATGTGGCTCGTCTTTCCAGGAGGGCACATGCCAGACCACACATGAAAAAACTCTGTCATTAACCAATGTACGTACTATAAATAAACTACAGTCAGAGCTAATAAATGTGAGAATCTACCCTGCTCTGCTGTGTTCTGCTGATCTTTGATGGCTGGCTGACCTACAGGTCCGAGAATTATATGTGTAGGACTGGCTGGGCTCTATTTTGTTGCCAAAATGTCCAAATCCAGCATGCGGCAAGAATCAATTCTGCAACTGTAAATAGATGAGTTGGAAATCAAGGTCACTGGATATCAAGGTCACATGCCTTCGCAGGCTTTGAGCGTTTACGACCGACTCGGTATTCACAACCAGTGGTGCCGTGGATGAAATTCATTTTAAAAATGCACCTCAAACCTTTTCGCACACCTGCATTTGAAAAGATTAACAGTTTTTATTTTGTTGTCACCCGTCTATAGCAAATTCTTGAGGTTGTCTTCCAGGATAATGGTAATAACTCATGTATTTAGTCAAACAAATCAATTTGCAGACTTCAGAGTAGCTTGAGATGGGAAATCCTCATGCTATCACTAATATGAATACAGCATGAATCAATACAGACGGGAAAAGAAAAAATCACAACTGCCCACACTTTTATCAGCTTCACCCTGCAGAAATGACACAACTTAAAGTAAACAAAGACAAGAAAAATCTTGTGATGGATTTCCCTATTAGTTGATTTTAATACCGAACTGTAAGAACTGCTTGCCCGGGGTAGGAATGTGATTATTTCATTTTGATCATGTGATGCGCATTAAATGGGCTAAAACACACGAGGACGCTGGTGCGCTTCCTCAGAAGAGGCCGGATGTTACTTCTGTCTTTGTGTCTCCGCAGGTCAACGAGCTGGTGGACTGCAGAGACGTCAGCATCGGTGCCTGGTTCGAGGCCTGCATCGAAAATGTGACACAGGCTCCCAAAGGACAGATAACGCCCCCCAAGGGCAAGGTGGGCCGGCCCCCAAAAAGGACTAATGGAAAGCTGGAGGCCGAGCCGGGACAGGCCCACTTCGGCGTGGGCCAAACCACAGACAGTAACAGGAATAATGTTGTGTTAAACTCGGAGAGCAATGGAGCCTCCACCTCTCAGACAGACCCCGCAGCCGCTGCAGAGGGCAAGGAGAGAGAAGAGGACGTCATTTACCACATTAAATATGACGAGTAAGTGATGGCTCCTTATTCCGGATGGGTGTTGCCGCTGCAACTGAACTGACTTTGGTTGGCAGCGACAACAATCGAATGATAATGGGTGTTGATGAACGTGCACACACAGTGGAGATCTGAGATCTCAGTGTGGTGGCGTTTTTGGTCTGATCAACCACAATCGTCCCGGATTGTAAATTGCGGTTTTGGAATTCACAGTGTTGCACTTCAAATAGGATACATTTGTGGACAAATTGTGTAAGTGTGCACCTTCGTTTCTGCATACGCTGTGTGTGTGTGTGTGTGTTTGAGTGGGTGTCCGGTGGCAGCCCAGTTGCTTTCTCCTCGCAGTCCAGCGTATGGAGAGAGGGGGGGTTGTGTAGTTTTGATGCTACAATTTGGACTCCCATCTCCTGCGCTCCCCTCTTCCAGCAAATTCATTCAGAAGCCGACGTTTCCATGGCAACCCATGAGTTCTCAGGAGCATTACTTCTTCGCTTGCCTCCTTCAGCTTTGTCTGTAATTGCTGTGAACATGCCACTGGTGAGACATGCCCTCCTTGCTGCGTGTAGCGCGATGTGTGCGTGTTTCTGTCATGGGATGTTTTTTTTTTTTACCAGAGTAACCCTATCATGGGTTGTTGAGCCTTAAACCTGGCCCTTTATTAGTTTGTTCTTCGTTTGCGTTCAGGAGCATTCATGCAGGAACAATCCAATAAAACACACCATGTGTTATTCAAATGTTATGATTTTAAATATTTATCCACTTGTTTGTTTATTCAGATATTTTTTCCTCATTTGCTTGATTTTATAGTCAAGAGAGAGATGTGAATGACAACAAAGGTTCAACGCTAGTTTTAAACCCAGGACATCACAGTAATATGTGACATGCGTCTTCACCATCTGATCCCAAAAAAACCAACTAAAAAAACACACACCAAAAAACAGTTTTTGTGCAGCCAAGAAGCCACAGCCACAAACTACAAAGACTTTCTCTTTAATGACTGCTTGCCCTAACATACTCTCATGCCTTCCAGTAAACGTGTGGTATCCGTCTCCGTCCTGAGCGTCGTTCTGAAAGAAAAAGAGGAGGCTGGGTAATCTTGCTTTGCATTCACACACACCCCTTTGCACGGAGCCATTCTGGATAGGATTTCTGCAGAATGTAATGAGCCACAAAATCAAAGAGAGCGATATGTTGGGGAAGAATCTCCTCTGTGCTGCTCCAAGGAACGGAGGTTGTGTGTGTGTGTGCGTGCGTGCGTGCGTGCGTGCGTGCATGCGTGCGTGTCTTTTTTGCCTCGCTCCATAACAAGACACTCAGAAATGGTTTCATGGTTAAAATCTTGGCCAAGCTCAGCATATATTTCAGATTTCTATTTTTAAGAGGATTACGAATATTAACATAGAATCGGCAAATATCATTTTGGTTCATGTTGCTCTCAAGTAGACATATTGTTATATGCAAATGAAAACTGAAATTTGTTTTCCGATGGTTTCTCATGAAGTTGTCATTTTAAAGTTACTGACTGATTATTTCCTGTGACATAATAATCTGGCCAAAATGAAATAATTTCTTATGCTATAATAAGGCATTAATACCTTTATGCCAGAAGCGTAGGTCGCCTGTTAGGCCGGCTATGGTCCCGCTATTGTGAATGCTGGCTCGCTGTCACACTGTCTTGACTTACTGGTAAGATTAACAATGTCTTCATTATATTCAAGTGTTTGTCTTTTGTGAAAAAGGCCTATTCTGAGAAATCTAGATTACTATCATTTTAATTCTTTTGACTCACCCTTCACATGCAGCTATTAAAACTAAAAAGAAAACTGTGCCTTTGGAAGGTTTTGCTCAAAAGAGAGGCTTTAATTGGCCCTTTCTTCTTATTAACAGGAATTCACATATGCAGAGGAAGAGAACTCACCAGGATCTGTGGACGAGGCAGTCGGCCCGCCATTATCTGTGCTACCTGTGTGCTGCTGAGAGTTTTATCTGCTGCGGCTTCTAATTTACCAAGAGACAATGAAATCAAGCTCCTCTCTCTCACTGGCCAGTTATCACAATTATCAAGTCTATATATGATGGCTCTAATTTTAGCTCTAAATATTAAAGCAGTTGTTTTGTAAAAAATCGTTATATGTGTATGTACTCATATTAGCAAGGCTCCAGTGTTTTCCACACATTACATGAAATGTAATATTACTTTCGACTTATGTTAGTTTACATAGATTGCGGGTCAATGGGGATTGGACTGAGTTGGACAGGGATCTCTGCTGCCACATTGGGAGTAACAGAACGCTGGTTTAAAATCGACAAATTTGCACTTTAATACCGCTGTCACATGACCAAAATTTTAACGTCTCATTTTAAGATTATAGTTCATGCTTTTCATTTTGGCCTCGCTGACGCATAAAGCCAAGGATGAGAGAGACCGTGGTCCCTTTCCTTTGCAACTGAGAGGCAATTATGTTCAGAGAGCTTGTTTAGTGTCGGAGTATTTCTAACTCGGCTGCTTATCAGCAAATTGTGGATTTTTCATTTTCTCCGTTTCTGTTCGCCTTCTTCACAGGGAATTCAGCCCAGCACACACGGCACTAATGGTGTCTCCAGAACACAGAGCCCCGCTGTCGATAAGTTGTGTTGTCACAGTTTCACAACTGATTAAGCAAGTCTCTAAATTTCGTTTTAGGTAGACTATGCATATAGGAGTGTTGACATGATTCTGGTTTCTTGTTTACCTCCTCTGTGCCTGAAATTCTTTTCTCCCTTATTCCCACAGCTGCAGGGAAAGTGACATTTATTTTGTAACTTGAGAGGTTGGGCCTTGCCCATGGGCGACTTGTCAAGTTAATTCTGAGTGGGAGATTCAGTGCTGACGATACGAATGTTTCAGAGTTCAGACGCCCGGGCTTTGCAGCTCGAGATCACAACGGGACGGTTCGCGCTTGTGTGGCCTTGAACTCGGGTTCCTCTGTTCCCCCTCGTGTTGCTCTCCGTGTTCTCCTTCTGTTCACGCTGAGTCCCATTGTGCTCCAAGGTTGATGTTCCTTTACTGTGTGTGTGTGTGTGTGTGTGTGTGTGTGTGTGTGTGTGTGTGCCTGTCTGTTTTTTTTTGGGTTGCTTGTAATAACCCCCCCCCCCCCAACTAAAAACTGCAGTAATCCCTTGGGCCTAAAAAAGGAAATCCCTGCACTGTGCCCCAGCCTCTTCTTCTTGACTGTAACAGCTCTTACAGTCCGCCTCGGCAGGCCCTCTCCAGCCAGTTTACAATAGCTTCAAATATGCACCACATGTACACGTCCCGTCAGTAACGAGGCAAAGCATGAGTGCCCCTATTCTGACCCTACTTCTAGCATTAGTAATTTTTAGCCTGATCGACGGGTATAGCCGGCGGTTCTGCATCAGCGCAGACAATTTGAGAAAATACCCCCCCGTTTTACGCTTAGCTTTCCCCCTTAGAAAATGCAAACACGTGGTGCTCGCTCGCTCAAGCACACAGTTTCTCCACTTCCCCCCTTCACTTCCCACCGTGCGAGAAGACTCGAGAGTGCGAGGCCTGTTGTGCAGTTAAACTTCAGTGACAACACATTTCTCATCTGTAAGCATAATTCCAGCCATTGGCAAAAAGCAAAGCAAAGCTGTCAGTCCATCTCTGAGTGAGGCCAGATCCTTACAGCGTAATGAGGATTGGCAGTCAGGAAACCCGTGCAGTTAACCTCACTTCATCTACTCCAACGTAGTTACTTCCTGACTTCCTGGAGTCTCGGCTAGTTGCCTGGCAACCTCAGGTGACGTCAAAGACGACAAGACCAGCATTGTTGTTAGAAGGTGAATGGGCACATTTCCCAAAATGGCGAACTATTCCTTTAAAAGACATTTAAGTCAATTTCAGTATCAATTATATCTCAAATTTTCTACTCTTTCTGGCTTCCTTCAAACAATTAGTAGTCCCGTAAAAAATACATAATTAAGGCAAAGAAACTGTAAAATGCTGTGAACTGTCTTCATGTACATGATGACGTGGAAAAGACTGCTCCAAGTTTGTCTTGACTACCCATGGTCACGGTTAATTCTTGAGATGAAGGATGCAATTCGTCTGAAAGGGGAAGATCGAATTCAGACACATGGATCAGATGGTTCGCAGTTCAAACGCGCTGGATCCGATTGTCCTCTCTGCATGCTTTGAGGATTATCGACCACGAAAAGAGCAACACGTGATTTTTATTTATCACACCATGGACTAACACGAATTTAGGTTATACTATATACGGCTTGACTAGTTTACCCAGACAGACATCCAGCACCCAGGAGGTGTTTGGTTTCTCCTAGCATAGGGACATGTGTCCAAGGACCTTGACCTGTTCTATGACATACGTGAACCTAACATGTCCAAACTTGGATCACGCTATGATACATTAGTCAATGTAAAATCTTAATAACAAATACCAAGATTAGTGGCAGTGAGGTTTCAGTATTAAATTCAAATTCGGATGGAGGGTATCGTGGTGAAAATCCATCAGAATCCTTTGTCAGAAACCCAGTGAGAAATCTGTGTCTGCCTCGTCTCATGGTACGTAGAGGCAAGTCTTTGAAAATCCACAGTACAAGACTTGGTTCTGTCGTAAAGCCTATGTCCTTTACGTTTGATTATTTAAGCTTTTCGTGTGTCAGAGAGGCTTACTGACTCCATAGGAGGAGAAAAGAATCTTATTGTATCTGTGGGAATTTCCCTTAAGACCTAATGTCACTTAATTTGTTAAATCCACATGATTTAGTGGTAAAGGTATTTCTGGCTGTGTGTCACTTCAAGTGGCGTTTCAATCTTGGCTCGTCTTTAAGTGGATCTGTGCTTAAATGTATTTGCAGCAAATCAAATTGTTCGGCAAAAAAATCCCCAGAGCATAATTTTGTGCTCTACGTTGACGATAATCATGTTTGATTTGACAGAAGAAGGCGGATCAGGCGGAGGAAAACATATTTGAATAAACTGAGGCTAATAAGTAAAACAAAAACCACTAATACATGCTCTGTTTTTCGGACAGTAGGATTTTCCTTCACTTTCTGTATCAGTGGTTTATAAGCAGCCTTTTGTTTTGTTTTTTCCTGTGAAATCCAGTTTTTTTTCCCCCTTTGTGTGGGCTTGAGTCGACATGCATGGACTTGCATGTTCCGGCACAGGGTGGTCTGTGTTGCAGCTCAGCATTCTGTGGCTTTTATGCATTGAGCTGTTAAATGAGCTTCTATCACATCCATCTGTTGTTACAGAACACATTGTTCTGAGTAGTTGATTTTTTACTGGCCAGAGCGTGGCCCTGTTTTCCTGAGGACATGTATATTGTTCTTTAGGAACAGTCAACAGCTCAGTGGCCGCTCAACCCATCCCATGTCCCACCATGTAGCCAATGACGTCATGGTGAAAAATTCAAAAATCTTCTTTGTGTGTTCTTCTTTCTTCTTTTCCACGGTAGAGTAGAAAAGTGGTGTGAAAATCAGGAGTCAAACATCTTTCACGCACCCCCTCCCCTCCTGTTTCCACAGCTACCCCGAGAACGGCGTGGTAGCGATGCGGTTGAGGGATGTGCGGCCCCGTGCCAGGACCCTTCTGCGGTGGGACCAGCTCCAGGTGGGCATGCATGTGATGGTCAACTACAATATGGAGACACCAGATGAGAGGGGCTTCTGGTTCGACGCCGAGATTCAAACCCTCAACCAATCCTCCCGCACCAACAAGGAGCTCCGGGTCAAGATCCTCCTCGGGTGAGGATCTTCCTCCTTGGTTGGGAGGGTGGTGTTGGGCAGAGGGAAGGGCAACTGCTTTTTTGAAATTTTTTGTTTTCTTCATTACAATATCTGCTTGGACAAGATGTGTGACTTCTTTTCTGTAAATCTGTCTGTAATAACACATCTTCACATCTTCCTCTTTGGTTTTCTATTCTTGTGCTTTCATCTCTCTCTGTCGCTCTCTCTCTCTCTCTCTTTGTCTTTCTGTCTTTCGCTCTCTGTGTCTCTCGCCCTATTGTCCAGGGGTCCTGGGGATGTGATTGGAGATTGTAAGGTTCAGTTTCTGGATGAAATCTACCAGATGGAGAAACCAGGAGCTCGTGCACTCTCAGCTGCAGACGGACAATTTAAACGTATGCACCGGACTGCACACAATCATATACACGTAGTGCAACTAGTGGCAAAACTTGCCCATATCAGTTTTGAAGATATATTTCAGCACCGCTGTACCATAAGATAATCAACTCTGTTCACACCGTGTTTAGTGTGTGTATGAAGATTTCCTCGTTCTCGGCTGCAGGGAAGAGTGGGCCAGAGTGCAAGCACTGCAAGGCTGACCCCGAGACCGAGTGTCGCTTCTGCTCCTGCTGCGTGTGCGGCGGGAAGCAGGACGCTCACATGCAGCTGCTGTGTGACGAGTGCAACATGGCGTTTCACATCTACTGCCTCAACCCGCCGCTGGCCACCATCCCAGACGACGAGGACTGGTGAGGGAGAACGCGGCGGAGCAATTAGCCCCACGATCCAGTGATACGCAGTAGATTTAATACGGTTTATTAATGGTGTGAGCTGGAGTTCATTTATGCAGTAATTAAATGGTAAATGAGGTTAAAAGTCTGTATGAAATAATGACATAATGCAGTCACAGATGTGAGTTTATGTGATGCAGCGGCTTTCAAAGTCTCTCTGCCAAATAGAAATGAGGGTCTAGTAAATGTTTTTTTCTGACAGTTACTGCAGGAGCATCCTTCCAGCATCGTGTGTTGCTTTAAATAGCTAAAAGCGCAAAAAAGCTTATCACACGCAACATTCATAACTTGGGCAGTAACTTTTCAGAATATATTCAATTTAAGTTTTAGTTTAAAGTTCAAAGATCCACTCCACATGTTTTAGGGCATACGATTAATTTGCTGTGTGGAATGATCAACTCTGTGTGATGAAGCTTTTCTTCAAAAACAGCCCAGTTACAATCACACTTTCTCCTTCATTGAACAATCCAGAATAAAGAATAATACATCAGATATTGCAGCAATTAAGCTAACTTTCATATTCAGTGTTTAGTGTACAAAGGTTAACTGAGGCTTACTGTGATTTACAGACTGAGGAACAAAAACTCTATATCTTCAAAAGCTGATACTTTTCAACTCAAATATGAGAGACAGTTTGTCAGAATATGCTCATCAAAAGCACCAATCTCAAGAGAGTTTGTATTGAAATAATCGCACACAACGGTGGCCCTCCACTTTATTATGAATGGCTTACCTGTCATCCAACTCACCTACCTTCCCTCACCCTGCCAGGTACTGTCCCACCTGTAAAAATGACACCAGCGAGGTTGTGAAAGCAGGAGAGAAGCTCAAAGCCAGCAAGAAGAAAGCCAAGATGCCTTCGGCGACAACCGAGAGTCAAAGGGACTGGGGAAAGGTGAGACCCTCCAGCTGCTCTGTAATAATGAAAGTAAAACAGGAATCCCGAGAGAGGGCCCGTAGTTTATCCTAAACTGGGCAGAGTGGATGAATTTAGAAAAGAAAGAATTTACCAGCAATTTGAACTTTTTCCGGATTGTTTTTTAAAGGTCTGCCACCAGTGAAATGCCAAAATAATAAAGAAACGCTTCAGTGTCTTTTGCTGGGCACACAAGGGCCCAAGTGGCCTGCTCCGCACCAAACAGCTTTACACTGTGACACTTGCTGCAAAAGGCAATCAGTTTAAAAACTTGATACTTGATACTTGATTTTTATATTAGCTTTTTTTTAAATGTTTTTTTTTTTTTTTTGTAAATCGGAAAATGGCATTTTCCAAAGAATCAAGACATTAAATGACCATTTGTGTGTGATTCTTCAGTGTGGAACTACAAATAATCAAAAAGTCACCAAAGATGAGGCGCTCATTTCCTCCTCAGGGTTTGCATTCAGGCTTATACATTTAATTCCATGTACTTCCTGCAATGCACGTACGTGTTATATTGTGTAATATTTAGTTTAAGTTGTTGTCCACTCTGTGTATTGTGTTACACTTGATGTGTACCTCTTTCAGATATTTCCTAAACACACCACAGCTCGTCTTTGATCCAGTTAACATTACTTTATTTCGACTTCTAGTATGTTCGGGCTCCTGGAGCCAAGTAAAGATGGTAGCTTGAGCACCAGACCCCTTTCCTTGGTCCCAGAGGGCAAGGGCCTGGAAAATTACATTCAGACTTTAGTACTGTAAGCTGATAAAAAGCTAAATTATCTTATTCTAGTCACTGAGGCAGAAAATAACACGAACAGCTGACACATATTAAAATTTGTTTTTGTTTTTTTTAAAGCATCTGTTTTAAGTATACTCAAAAATCTCCTCCCAAGTTATCTCAAGGCAACGCTTTGAAAACTGCGTGGCTCATTTCCACCCGGTCCTGGCTGTCTCCCTGACGCTCTGCTCCGTGGTGTAATGTGAACAATGCCATTAAGCATTGACTTGGCCACTTCCCTGGAACTGCCAACGGAAAATAACTCCTTCCTTTTTACCAGAATGCTCTCTTTCTCTGTGGACTAATTGAAAACAGGCCGGCTTATGTGTTCGGGCACCATTTAAGTGCCGTGAGTCACACAAGCATTTATGCTTGACTTTTACATTATCGCAATTTAACGCTTAAAATGTTTTTCGTGTCCTGTGCACCACCTAAATGGAACGCTCATCATTTCTGAAAGTACAACCTAATCTCAAGAGTCATTCATATGTGTATGGATGCATATGGACCGTTTAATGTTATTTGTGTGCAATATCTAAAATTGTCTTCTTTCTTGATGTGACCGCAGGGTATGGCTTGTGTGGGCCGTACTAAAGAATGTACAATTGTTCCTTCAAACCACTACGGACCCATACCTGGGGTTCCTGTTGGAACCACCTGGAAATTCAGAGTGCAGGTTAGCAAAATCAATAGATTAAACCGTTTCCCATCCTGTACTTTACGTACTATCAATATTATGAATTATATATGTGATGCCATTTTATGTTATCAGCATAATCTAAAATCCTTTTATCCCTTCAGGTGAGCGAAGCAGGTGTTCACAGGCCACATGTCGGCGGTATCCACGGGCGCAGTAACGATGGCTCCTATTCACTGGTGTTGGCTGGGGGCTTCGAGGATGAAGTGGTGGGTTGTCTGTGTGGGTTTGTTTGGGGCTGTATAGATATGTAGGGGGCCGTTTCCTTCTCTTACATCTGTGTGATTTGTTGTAGGACCGGGGAGATGAGTTCACCTACACGGGCAGCGGGGGTCGGGACCTCTCGGGAAACAAACGGATCGGAGAGCACTCTTTTGACCAGACACTGACGCACATGAACAGGTACGACACTCGCCTTCCAACTGTATATGTTTGGTCCCATAGTGCAAGTCATAATATATAATATTATAACATACAATATCATCCCGTGGACCTGGAGTTCAGGCTGTATTTCTTCTTTAATCTCTGTCAGTGTAATCAAATTTAGATGGTTAATCTTATGCCATTAAAAATAAATACTGCAGTATCTTATTTAAACCATCATATCCCAGAGCAGGAATTCAAATGGGCCTTAGCCAGTCTATTTTTTGTTCTTTTGAAGAAGTTATTTTTAAAAGGCAAAGCTTTTTTCCCCCCTCTAAACAAACAAGCTTAAGGGATTAACTTCTAAATAGCAATTGATAACTTATTCATTAACATCCCTAATCCTTAGACAGACTTGGTGAACACAAAGCTCTTTTCCTTTGGATCCTGACTCCTGCAGGGCATTGGCCTTAAACTGTGATGCACCTCTGAACGACAAAGACGGGGCAGAGTCGAGGAACTGGCGGGCAGGAAAGCCGGTGAGGGTCGTGCGCAGCTCCAAGGGCCGACGCATCAGCAAATACGCTCCCGAGGAGGGAAACCGCTATGATGGTATTTATAAGGTACATGAAAAAAAATATCTGGAGGTTATAAACCAAGATCTGCTTAATCCAAGTGAAGACGAGACAAATATGGACCGGAAATGTACGGAATACTAGAACTTGAATTAACCTTTGCGCTCTCAAAACCTGCTTTCGAACCTAGCTGAAACAACTCTCTGGTTCTGAATTTGATGTGGTGTTTAATGCTCGGGTTGCGTGTGAATTTCAGGTGGTAAAGTACTGGCCAGAGATCGGAAAGTGTGGCTACTTGGTGTGGCGGTACCTGCTGAGACGGGATGACCTGGAACCAGCACCGTGGACGCCTGAAGGACAAGAGAGGATCAAGAAACTGGGCCTTGCTGTTCAGGTTAGACCGCGAATGTGCCTGCATTTGTGTGTGTGTGATCTTCCCTGATAGTCGACGGAAAACTGCAACAAGTTAAGGCTACTGTGGAAAGCACTCGCAATTTCCTGTTAGGTAGATTTGCATCTTTTGCATTTGTACATCTCCAGTTTTCAGAATGAAAAGAAGAAAGCTGTCCACTTAGTCCCTGTGTGCACTCCCCTGTGTCTGCAGTACCCGCCAGGCTACTTGTCGGCCATGGCTAACAAAACAAAGAAGGAGGCCTGTGCCAGACCTGGTCGCGGCGGCCGGGGGAAGCACTATCCCGGAAGGGGGAGACCACGGAGACAACGCAAGATCAAGGAGAAGGAGGAGATCGACGAGGACGAGGAGGACATGCAGCCGGTGGCCAGCGTGGAAGAGGAGGAGGAGCCACCGAGTAACGGAGAGCAGAAGACGACCAGAGACAGGGGTGGGTGCTTTCACAGTCGATGTGAGAGGAGCAGCACGAGCAGGGAAACTTCCTCTACGATAGTTTTATATTTGTGCGCTGATTTTCCCAGGGCATGCATCACTGTAAACGTTGTTTTTTTAATTTGAAATTGTCATTATTACGTGTGTGTTTACCAGAATCGTCACCAGCAGCAGAGCCTCCGTCTAAACGGGTGAAGATAGAGGAGACCTTCCAGCTGTCAGAGCAGCAGCAGCAGTTGATCCGCGAGGACACGGCCAACAAGAAACTCTGGGATGAAGCCATGGAAAACCTTAAAGAGGGGCCGGTATGACTCTGAGCACACTCTTGACACACTAACATCTCAAACACATCTCAGGCTCCTCAACAAAGTGTTTGCAAAGCATCTCACACTCCACACTCTTGGTTCTGACATGCTGCATGTTTCCATTTTTTGTTTGTTTTTCTTCCCTCTTAATTATCTCCCTCTCTCTCTCTCTGTCTCTCTCTGTCATTTTACATACGAAGAATTTCCTTCGCAAGATGGAGCAGATCTTCATGTGCGTGTGCTGCCAGGAGCTGGCCTTCCAACCGGTCACCACCGTCTGCTCACACAACGTTTGCAAGGTGCGTACTGAATGGATGCAGTGTTTCCCCATCAATTATCCCGCCGCACAAGGCTGCATACGCTTTGAGCGTCCAGTCCCCCGACTCGGCCGGCTGGACCATTTGTCTCTCCCCTACTTTCTTACCCCGTTACCTGGCTATCGTTCACTGTGCCTATCAAAATAAAGGAAAAAGTAGAAAACATACTAAAATGAATAAATAAATGAATGTATTTGTGTGGGGAATTTCTCCCGCCGTCCTCTCTCTTCCCCAGACTTGTCTCCAGCGGTCGTTTCGAGCGCAGGTGTACAGCTGCCCCGCCTGCCGCCACGACCTGGGCAAGGACTACGCCATGACCCAAAACAAGATGCTCCAGATGCTGCTTGACCAGTTCTTTCCCGGCTACAGCAAGGGCCGATGAGGTTCCGAACGCCAGTTAGACGTAGAATACGCACACCGACGAACACGCAAGCATCCGTTCTTTGCACTTGTGTGTACCGTCAACGTACCTAGAGCTCCACTTTAAAAAATGCATTACGCACACATACTGTACTTACCCACGGGCAAATGTATATTGCATATATACAACCATTCATGTATACAATCAGTCATACACAAACCACCTCAGTAGGGGACTGACCCTCATCTGTTGAACTTGGACCGTCTCCATTAACATCACCAGCCTGAAATTCAACCGGGACATTTTTGACCTCCCCACTCTGCTGCCACATAAACGCACAAAAGGAGCCCCGAACTCTCGCACCCACTCGTCATCCAAATTCCCCTTAGTTCATTTTGTAGTTTCTTGTCCACATTGTGAGAGTGCACACGTCTCCCCAGCAATATCACGAAACCAGCCGTTAGATACCTGCCAACCTGTGCGCATTTTTTTGTACCACTTATGCAGTTGCGCGCCAAAATTAGTGTTTTACTCAGCTGGCAAATAAATACAGGTTACACAAGGTTACTGAAGACACACATATCAGGTAACATCTGTAGGTCAGCCTCAGAGTTGGCCTTTTGTACTAAGTAAAACTTATCACAATAACGAATTAACATTCATTTCTACATACGAAACAAAGCACATAGTTCTTTTGTGACCTTGGAGCACTTTATTACCGTTTTGTAGGTTAATCAGGAGCATTCCTTAACTTCTCATGTCACTTGGAATGATGCCATTTTCATGCGTTTGAGCTAATACGATTAGCAAATGTCTCTCCGGGGTTAATTTTCAGAGAACAGGAATTGGCACTTGTCCAGTTTGTTTGGAGTGTTGGGAGATTTCTGGCTCCAGTAGAGCCACAACTTTTATATCCTTTGTGGAATGCAAAAATGATGACAACCCTCTCCCCTTAGATTTAAATGTGGAATGAAATCACGGCATGTATATATAATAATCATACCAAAGACATTGGGCTCTAGAACAGATAGGAGCAAAAAAAAAAATTGCGATTTCAGATTGAAACCTCTAACACTGCTGGAATATTTTATTTACCCATGAAGGAAATCCTCACATACTTGTACTCTTAGATTCACATTTCAGTCTTATATTCACATTTCAGTCAAAAAAATGTGACTAAACTGTTCTTGAGCATTGATATGCTGTAATGATGCAATGGAAATCAAAGATTTACATTAGATCACTCGAAGACTTGGTGCTCTAAAAAAAAAAAATGCTCGAAAAGCGTGACGTGCGCTCTTCTTGCACATTCCTTTCAATCACTCTGTGGTCATCCCCGGTGTTACCAAGCAACCACAATCAAGCAAGACTCACAACGATGTTTAGCATAGATATTAATCTGCTTGTTGTTCTTCCTATTAGACTCTGAGTATTTGGCATGATCCGCCTCTCCGTTCATTAAAAACAAAGTAATCCAGTGAGTGATCGCAGGATGGTGGGAGTTACATCCAGGACGTGGATGTACAGATCTCTCAGTTTGTCGTGATTGAGCCTGAAAATAAGACCACTGATTTCTGTTCCGTTACAAAGAGCGTTCAGATGAACATGGTGGCTCAGGGACACATTGTGCAGTGTTCACACACACACACACACACACACACACACACACACACACACACACACAAACATACAGTACTGTATATAATACCCTACAGTTTCCTAATGTTAATCATTTATTATATAATCAGGAATTTACTGATTTAAAATTATAAAAAATGTCAAACATTCCAGAACTTTCTGGAGGTTTTCAACAGCACTTACGATATGCTATTGAATGTTTCAATAGGTAAGGTGTTCAAAACATTGAAAATATATATATATATATATATATATATATACTGTATATATATATATATAATAGGAAAATGTGTGAGGAGTGAAATAAAGAGATGGATAGATGTCGGCCCAGGTTGATCATTTAATGTCCGTGTCCCTTTCAGCCAGTTAATAGGCCATTAGATGAGATAGATTTGTTGGACAGAGGTGAAAGTTTTATAACGTTTTAGGCAACAGTGTCCACTTTTTTTTAATAGGTTGTTATCCAGTGGATTCAGCCTGGCCAGCGAAAATTGCCCCATCATCGTAACCTTGCACTTACTTAAACGATTGCCTTCTTTTAACCATTACATAAGAAATACCTCGACCACAGGAGGGACGAGCTGCCTATACGTGCTGAATACAGAGGCCTCTGTAGTGTTGCATGTATTATACAGCCCAACTCCATTTTGTCAGAGTTACAAATGTTTTTGTTTCTATCTTAAAGCTGCAAACAGTGATTTGCATCCTTCATGGTGCTGAAGTGGTACTTGAAATATGTCCAGGGTTGGCAGGTCTGACGGGGAACTAAAACAAAAAAAAAAACATCCCATGGAGAGCACATGGCCGACAGCAGAGCCCTTACACTCACCTGTGACCTCGAGTGCTGAGGTTCACATGAAATCCGAAATCGTTTCAACAAATCGTTTATTTTTTAAATGCTACAAAATGTGGCCCTCGTTCACTGACACCATCACGTTCACCTGTAACGGCCTTTTCAAGGCAAAGCCATGGTTGTTGTTTTTTATTCCTGCAGAGCCGGCGGCGGCTTCGACCGAGTCGGTGGGCCGTTTTGTTTTTATGGTGACGTCCTCGTTTCTGTTCAATCATTCAGGATTTTTTCTCTGTTGTCGACAACATGCAAGTACAAATGCTACTATGGTCTTTGAAGCTAACTGTGATGTGCATTACTTCCTCTGTTGCTTAATCTTGTTCAAAAAGGTTATTTTCTCCCTGCATTGACTGGCAAAGCTAATAGACCCTCCTTTCTTTCTCTGCCGTGACCTTCGACCCCCCCTCCCTTTCCGCTGTCTTCTGCTCTCCGTGAAACCTACAGTACTAACAATTTTTAGACGTCTTGTGGACGCTTGGCTTCAGTGCTGTGTTGTTTTTGTTTTTTTCTATGGCACTCTTGAAGAAAAAAAAATGTTTGAGAAGTCACATTTCATTTTTCTTAGAATGCTTACTATTATCTATGTCTGTGCGCCAATATTTTTTTCTCTCTACAATTTAGTTGCTTCTCTCTTCTATTTTAATCATTAGACATCTTTGTGGCAACTTCAAACATTGCAGCATATGCCGATCTGAGGAGTTCCATTGCTTCATATTGTGATCTGAAATTTTATACATGTCATAATAATACTTGATATGTACCTATTAAATATTTCGATTCCAGAAAAAAAAGAAAATGCTTCTCTTCTTTTTGTCTTATATTTAAATTTTAAAGGATTCTTGAGGGTTATGACAATTGAACATTTCCACTCCCACTCAATGTTACACGCTATCGTTGTTGCTATGTTTTTGTTCTTTTTTTAAATAGATTAATAAAATCCCCCCATATCTTGAGATATACTGAATATTTTAAGATTGTTACCTTCCTGAAGAATTTAGGATGAAGCTCTTTCTACATTATGTTCTCCATTTCTGGTGGAACAAGCATCTGAATGTCAGTGAGAAAAATATTTTGGCCCAAAACATAAATAAAATTACTCACAAGGTTAAGAAACACATTTGTTTTTGGAATAACTGTTACACAGGATCATAGACGCAACTGTAAAGACAGCTGTCCAATGGTCCTGTGGAGCCCCCTGGTGGTATCACCATGCTCTGGACGTTTGCCCAGCTGCTCTTTTGTAACTGACCTGATTTTCTTCACCGGGCACTAGGTTACATTTTGGTGGATAGAAGTCATATTATCATTATTACAAAGAGCTGTTAGAAAAAATAAATTCACACTCCAGGATACTTTGTTTCAAGCGGAAACATAAGTACATACACAAGACAACTTGTTTTTGTAAGTTTAATTATCACAGACGCACAACAGGTACCACTATGCAGGTGAACAACAAAACTCCTTATGGAAAAAAAAAAAGTTGAAAAGGAATGCTAATTCAAATATGAAAAAGACAAAACAATTCATTCACAGCAACATTTTTAAACCTCCAAATAAAAACACTACAATAACGTCAGATATACATGGCAGAAAGAAGCAAAAAGCACTTTGGATTATTCACTTTCCTTTCGCTTTGTACCAACACTCATCATTGGATCTTGAAACTTGAAACCAACACATGCAACAGCGTTTATCTTTTCACTCCACCTCTAGTCTATATGCATTCACTATTCAGCTATGAAGTACCAATTATTGGGGCTGTCGCGCAAAACGTCAAGCGTAAAAAAAAAAATACTAATACTTTTTAGAAGGATATCAGTGCTACAAAATAAAACTGGTCCCGCTGAAATGTATTTGTATGTATTTGGACAAAAATTCAAAGTCATTATTAAGCCAATCAAAAAAAAGAAAAAGCTGGAGTACCCGAGTGTAAACCTGATGACCTTGAGTTGTACATTCAAGAAATGAAGATTTCTCCTTCTTACTCGATCATAATCAAAGTAAATAAACAAAACAAAGACTTTACAAGAAATGGAAATAATTTTTCTTACTTACAGCTATGACAACTGCAATATGATCATAATTCCCCCCAAAAACAAATGTTCCCTCCTTTTTAGGTGACGACACCGATCAATCATGAAAACATTGTATTAAAATGCACAAAGATAGATGGTGGAAACAGGAGATGCACATTTTATATATTCCCTTGGATAAAAAGCGTGGGAGGGGGGGATGAAGACTTGCATACAGAGACCTACCGCCGGGGGTTAAACACTGACGGTGGTGCATATGGGTAAGCTGGGACGGGATGGGCAAACATATAATGGGAGGGAAAGGGGAAGAGAGGATGGGGGAGGAGGGGCTATCCAGAGGGCTACTCCTCGTCCGAGGAGTCCCGCTCAAAGTTGTAGGCCATGAAGAAAACGTCGGGTCGAGGTGGGACGAGGGCATGGCCCGGTTTCACAATCTCAAAGCCCAGGAAACTGAAGGTACGCACCAGTTTAGCTAGAAGAATGAGGCAAGGACAACAGACGTCAAAACACAGTATAACAACAAAGAAACTTGGATAAATTCTGACTGTTGTGTGTGTGTCATGAATGGCAAAATGTGTGCGGTGGTCTGCACGTACCGCGATCATCTCTGTTCTTGTAAAAGCAGACAAACACACTAACGACTTTCAGATGTTCTTCGGCATACTCCAGGAGAGACGCAAAACTGGAGGGGAAACAGAAGAAAATGGAAGTTTAACACAACAACATTGACTGCATGTCAGACTAAATGTCTAGTTAATGCTTGAATAATTAGATGTGGGTTTTTTTACTGATCACTGAGCTGCTAAAAATTGCAAATGACGGGAAATCGAGAGGTCTAAAGACAGGCCAGGTCCAAAAACCTTCCCAACACCGCTTTGTGATTTAATCTACCTTTAAATTGTCTCTACAAAAGCTCAAGTGTGCCATTGTAAAGATCATAATCAATATATATTTTTCCTCACCTCTCCTTGCTGCCTTCAGGAAGCGGGTCAAGGGGTATCTCCACATAAAGGGCGCTGCTGCTCAGCACTGCATCCCACTGTATTGTCTTGGTAACGGTGGGGTGAGTTTGAAAGTGGAGTATCCCAGGGCGACCATTCCCTGCTGGGTCCTCCGTTACAGTCAACTTTCGGTCCTGGAAAATGAACGCAAACAAATGCATGTGAAAACGGCAGCGGACAACGTTCTTGTGTGCGTCACTTCTGATCACACGTGTCCAATTACGACTCAGCCAGGATGGAAATGTGAACAAGATAATGACATGCACAAAATAACGAAAAGAAAATTGACTGTGCTTTTACTTGTCAGTGTAGTAAAAAGTGAATTGGGTAAAACCCTGGTGTGCTTTCACCTCGCTATATAAACAAACACATGATCACCAGACAGGAAGTGGTTGCAGTGAAACATGAGGCTCTTATTCTTCTTCTGAAAGTGAGAGTTAACCGCTGTTTCTGCACCTTTGCTCCTCTGACTACATTTGTGCAGTGGCGTGTGTGTGTGTGTTTCAAGACTTACTGAGTAGACCGGCCGAGCTGAAGGAGTGTGATCCCGTGTGCCATTCCCTCGCCCACCTGGGATCTTCAGGGGTGGGAGAGGGGCATCAGGAGCACCACAGAGGCCCTGGGTGGCGGGTACTACTACAGTGCAGGGACAAACTGGAGAGGGGAGGGACAGAGAGATGACACAGTCACAACACTGACAGGAAATGTTTTTATTTTCTATCATTCGACAGGTACCATATGGGTGTCAAATGCATATTCATGATTTTATACTATCTAACATAACTATTATCTAAAAACACCAACATGTCAAAATAATTTTCACTTCAAAAACACTGCGCTCAGGAGATAAAAACAATATATTACCATCATTTCTGTTTGGCTTTATTAGCAATAAAATTTTATATCATACACCGTTTACAAAAATAACTTCTTCAAAGCAGAACAACTAAGTGCTTAATCCACAGCATGTGTTACACCTGAAGGCTCAATAAAACCGCTCACAGTGTATGTTCCCCGAAAACAACGGCGCTGTGTTTACTCAACGGTCGACAGACCTTCCAAGTGGTGCACTAACCAACCGGTCGGTTGTGGTGGCCGGCAACCAACCCAAAATATTTGCTGCCAACAGCTCTCCAATTCTTAAACCTAAATTTTCTGTGGTCAGTTGAAACAATCAGTGTACACATATGCTGTTTCAGAGCAAGTGTCTACTATCTGAATCCAAAAACATTATCTTATATTGTTATGCCGAAAACTGTTGGGTTGGTATTACGTATCTTGTGACGAACAGCGGAGGAGCCACTTTTAAGTAATTTCCATCAAACAATACAGACGATTGTCTCAGCCGATTCATATTTGAGTCACAACATATTGTTTATAATTTGGAATTTGTTTTCTTGTTCTATTCTTTATTTGTCAATAATAAATAAAATAACAGGACATTTTTAAGACAAAAAAGGTGACCAACCCCTTTAGATACTCATTTCTAAAAGCATCATAAGAGAAAGTAAAGCAGTAAATGATGATTGATTATCAAATTTGTTGATCATTTTTAACCATTCATTTTTTCCCAAATAAATGTCTGACAATAGTAAAATATTTCCAGCATATTTTGTTTCAGAACAAGTTCAACCAACACCAGCAGACAGACAGTCTACTGTCGTACATGAAAAAGGAACACAGCAAATCCACATGCCAGTAAAAATTTGGAATTTCTGCTTTGAAAATAACGTTTATTCACAATTATCCAATTCGATCACTTTTCAATCAAATACTGAGAAAAAATAAATAATTTCTAACTTCTCAAATGGCAGGATTTGTTGATTTTCTAAATTTGATATCATAAGTGAACCAAGTTTTATGTTTTGGACTTTTGGTCAGGCAAAAAAAATAATTATTTCCTGACATTTTGTAGACAAAATGGATGACCAAAAATTAACTAAGTACACAAAATTGATTATACATTATGGCCTAGTTAATTCTTCAAATTCCTTTTTTTTAGATCCTGAGTCAATACATTCAACGTCAGAAGAACATCGACTCTTTTCTTCCTCGGTTGTGTGATGGTGACATGGCGACGAACCACTAGCACATGGAAATGAAAACAAACGTAACATCCATTTTTAATGGATTATTGAATCGTTTCTAACCGCACGTGCGACCATTGCGTCTTCCCGTCGCGTGGTTGTGACGCAGTGAACTGTCAGTTGCGTAATAATAAACTTGACTCAGCTGTCGGCTCACGAGACCTACGTGGCCAGAGATACACCTGGAGACTTGACTGGAATTTAAAAAAATAAAATCTAGTGTCGTATTCTCCTACATTACCGGAAGTCACCAGATGTTTACATTAACATAAGCACATGCTATGATTAAAAGTGTCTCCTTATGAACAGCCTGCTATGAACATACACTGTTTACGCTGGGGGGTCGACAAAAAAAAGTTGCCGACTTTTGTGGTTCACGTTTATGCAGGTAAACCGAGTCTTTTTCCAAAACACACAAGTCTGTTGGGTTTTTTTTTGCAATCGGCTTCAAGGCGAGAAACTATTTAAATCCCTTCTCCGTCAGTCTGTGTTTTTCCGTGCTTGACGTGACGTAACAAGTCCGACGACGTCCATAAGCTAACGTCAGCTAATTTAAGGCTTTTACACGTCGCCCACGAAAGTCCCCGCATACCGTGACACTTGACAAAACAATGTTACGCGTTAAAATCGTGTCAAAATGCAACACTGGTGGTATGAGTGACTCCGCGAACACAAATTAAGTCTACCTTTAAAAGCGTTCTACTTCCGCTTTTCCGTGACTGCTAGCTGGGCTAGCTGGGCTAGCTTAGCCACCCCTCCCCCACAGCACGGTTAGCAAACAGCTAGGTGAGGTATTTTTCCGTCGTTTACTTACTTCCCGATCATGTCACAGATACCGCTACTCAAATCCGCCATTGTGATAGTAGACTGCTGTTTTCCTTCTTTCTCGCGAGCAAAGCAATGACTGTTTAGGATCCGCTGGAGGTTGGATTTTACCATCCGGCCTCGGGTAGAGACACGACGGGTTGACTGCTCTCTGCTATGCTCGGCTAGGAAGTGATCGGTCAGATAGTTGGAGCTGGTGGAAAAGGAAAGTGTCAAGTTACTTGCAGTGACACTGACACACACTTCATCTCTGGCTTCAAAATAAGACTAGGGTGGGTATTAAAAATGCCTTTATTTTCGTAAATAGCTTATATACATACATTGATAGTATATGTTAATATAATACTTAATTCCCCAAAACCATCACAATGGGACCAAAGCAAACATTTTAGAACACAGATCACAGTGGCTGTGAAATGATGTTGAAAGAAAAAAACTAGTGCAGTGGTTTTTAGTCAAGATGTTTCGTTTAATTAGGTCGAGAATGTACACACACAAACACACAGTTTTTTGCTTACTCACCACTTACAGGTTTCTCTAGACAGCATAATCAATATTATGTAGATTTATGCTGAGATTGCTGTACAGTACACATTTTACAGCATGCACTGTAGATAGATATTATTATTATTATTTATGTATAAGATTTGGTCCCTCTGTATTTTATTTCAGACATTGGATGTGAACAGTATTAAAATGCAGTAGCCTAGCCTGGGACCCAGACGGATTCTGGGAGCTCATTTAAATTTGCTCTGCCAGAATATGTATTTGAGTATTGTACTGTACTGTGACCTCAAATAATGTAACACAAAACGAATTCCTGACCAAGCATTTTCTGGCCTGGTATGTTCTAAACCCACGACCCCTCTGTTTAATCTCGATTTAATTACTGATAAATCAAAATACAAGATGAACAAAAACGAGAGATTTATTTTGAAAGCGGAAAACACACCTTTAGCAACGCCCCAAATTAGATAACATCCAGCTTCACACTTATGCTAACAAGCTAACGCTAACCAGGAAAGCGTAAGATGCTAAAGAACAGATAGCTTGTCACGTTAGCTACAGTTGGCCTAGCGGCTGTGTGTTTACAAGGGGGCGTCTAATGGAAAAGTACCAAGGACAAGGGCTGAGGAAGAAAAAAAAAACTCACAACAAAGATACGAAAGTCTCATGATTTATTAATAATTACTGAACTCTCCCTGTCGCTGGCTTTCATCTCATGTTGCAGCTTGTTCATAAGTTAATTAGTCAATGTGTGCGCATTAAGTATATTTAATCCATCACAATTTATTACATCTATTTGACAAATTTACTTTACGTTCAACACACACACACACGCACACACACACACACACACACACACACACACACATAAATATATATATATATATATATATATATATATATATATATATATATATATATATATATATATATATATATATTATTTGTTATAAATTAGTGTACCCACCATTATTTACAGCAATTCAACATAGCTTTAGCTTGATCAACTACAGCGTTAAAATAACTCCCTGCATGTTATTGCAGCACAGAAAATATGCAATAATGTGATTATATAACACTGACAGGTGCAATTCTGCACATCGAGTACTTCTATATTTTATATTTCAGTACTACAGCCCTTGGAGGCACAGCTTTAAATCATAATGTAGTATTCACCCTGTAGTACTGCTTCTTTTACTTTACGAATATTTACAATAGTTTTTTCTTGTTACGGAAGATTTGTAGTGTGGCACTACTACTTTTATCAGAATAATAATATCGTGAATACTATCTCCTCTCCTGGGTTAATGTGTCCTACATGACAGTGCAATTGTTGACAACATATATCAGATTAAAAGATTTACTACTGAATATTTTCAATAATCCTATCTGAATAACAGAAAGTAAGCTTTAAAATCTTCAAAAAATGTTTTTTTTAGCATGGACTAGTTTTTACTAACTGGTAATAAATACACTCTAGGTCTAATTAAAATCCACGAATTTACTGGTGAAGACAATAAAGTTGATTCTGGGCTCAACTTTGTAAAATGAGCTTTGAATATGATAACATTTAAACGTGATTAAAAAAAAGAAAATCACATGCAGTGACTTAACCCACCACACGATGCCGACAAAGTAGCAGTAAATCGCTCCCACGTTTCTTCCACATTTTTCAAGCGCTTTCTGCCAGACCTTCAATTTTGTCCCTCAGCGCGACCCGTGGGTTGTCCAGCGCTGGGAGGGAGCGAAGGAAGTGGGGAGGCGAAGCCGAAGCCACAGAACGAAGCCCCTGCAGCTGATGCACTGCTGGCTCAAAGATGGAGAGCGACACCACGGTCAGGAGAATAAAGCCCTCCACCGGCACGCAGAACTACGCGTCGCAAGGCAACGACGGTCCGCGGGAGCGGTGCGGGGACAACGGCTACAGCGGCGACCCGAAGAGGAAGCCCGACGTGAGCCTCTACCTGCTGCGGGAAGGGCTGGCGACGTCCCTGGTGTGTGTGTTCATCTTGGCGCTGTGGGCGCTGGTTCATTTGTCGCTTCAGCAGCTCGTCATTGGGAAACCGTCCGGCGACTTCAACGCGGCGAGAGCCAGGTGAGATTTCTGTAACTCGCGTCTCCTGTGACTTGTATACGTTGTTTGGCTAATAGCGGCAGAGCACCGGTCGGCTAACCTTTCCTCTAGTTCGACAACAGACCCGCCTAGAAACCGCGACCTGTGTTACCTCCACCTGCAGCCCCGAGGTAACCTGCGGGACACGCAGGTGCGTTAAACGAGCTGTAACGGCCAGAGGAGGCTGGAGCAGGGGTAGGAGGGATCCATCAACCGCGTAGCCTCCTACAAGCCTGTTCAAACCACCCTGATATTCACAGCATAACAAGAATATGAATATGTTTAAGTGCGATTCATATGTTGACTACATGGATACTTGACTTAAAGGATGACTGGTTTATCGTGAAATGAGTCATAACTGCACTTAAAGTATTTTTCACATTAACCGGGAGTTGAATTAAGTTTTCTACTCGTACTCTCTATTTGTGTCATAAATGGTTGCTTTGAAAATTTGCAAGGATCAATGTAATGCTAGTGTTAGTCATTTCATTTTTTAACTCCAAATCTAAAACTCTCAAAAAATAGCAGACGTTTTTGTTGTTGTTAACCCAACACAACGCACTTCATACAGGCAATATGGAAATACAGCCAAGATGGAAATAGATAGCAATAAAATACATGGTAGATCAGCCTCTTTTATTCTTAATCTGTATAGTTCAAATACCCTTTGGACTGTGTAAGAAAGAAGTCATGGATTCAGGGAAGGTACAGTGAGATTATATAGATTTAACTAGTTCAATTTTTATTTAACAGATTGAAAAGAAGAAAATAATCACGAGCCGCAACCCTACTGTGACAACTTTGAATATCCTCTACCGCGTAGTCGTCTACAGAATGAGGAAATTGAAGGTCGCAGATAGACAAACAAAACCAACAAGCTTGCCACTTCTGTATAAAACTATAATGATAAGAAAATCCCTTTCTAGTCCCACTGTGGGGAAATTTGCTGTAATACAGCAACAAAGGGGATTGTAAAAAAAAAAATAACGAAATGATTATTCATGTGATAAAACATAAGGAAATAAAGAAAAATAAACGATAATGTAAACTGAGCATGCACCCTGTAAACAGAATATATACACTCTAACAGATTGGACATCAAGATATTGAAATATACTATCATACTTTGTATATATATTGATACAAAGGCGTCCCAACACCCTACGGATATGAAGCATGAACATGAACCAAAAACAATGCAGCCTTCGCGACTATAGAAAACATGATCAGCAACATCCTGTTCGTTTAAAGAAGCTTTAAAATTCACCGTATCAACCGTTTAGCTTCTCTTCCGTATGTCAGTCTCTCTGAGAGTGGGAGACAAAGGGATTATGGCACTGACTCCGAGGGTCCTGCTCTTTTAAGTGCCGGGCAGTGGGATTTGGAGAAGTCGTGCTGCATATGAACTGATTAAGGCCTCTGAGCTTCTTTGGACACAATTATGGCTTTCATGAGTCCCAGCACCGCAAAATCCACATATGAATTGCAAGCATTGAACTGGTGTCTTGCTTTAGAAGTGGAGTGAAGGCAGCAGCAGTTCAGGCATCTTTTAATGTCACGTGGAACAAGTTGTTCACGGCAGAGAAACTACACACCGCACTGGTTTTTTCCGGATCTGGCGAAAAAGTGAAGAAGAGCTGTTTTTATTCTTCCCTTGTAAAAGCAGGAATACAACACGTGGCGTCTCCCACCGTGGTTTCATTTAACAAAGATGTTTTTTAAGTTTCTTTGCAAAAGGAATGAAAATATCCTGTGACTGGAAAGTTCCCATTTCTGTTTTTGCTAACTCAACCCGAGACCTCCCGTCTTTAACTTGTCATGTTGTGTGCAGCAGGGATGTGAGAGTTTTGGTTTAAATTGATAAATCATAATGTCAGAAAAAATGGTGCGATACGCCTTCGTCAATTTCTGAGACATAGTCTCTGTTCATATTTCCAAATAACTTGTTTGTCTGACCAAACAGTCCGAAACACTTAGATGTAATATTGTAGAAAACAACGAAAAGCCAGAGGAAGCGAGAGCCACGTCTTTTTGTTTCATTTTTACATGAAAAAGGAAATAGTTTCTTAATTGATTTTCTGTAACTAATCGACTAATATTTGTCAGCCATAGTTGATGGGCTGAAAGCAGACATTCCTCCATATGCAGTCTGTGGGTGACTGTTACATTAAACTGTATGTTCTACCTCTGCTAACTCATATTAAACCTTATTAAAAACCAACAGTTTGTCACAAATGAATGCATCTTATCATTAGTTTTCTTGCTTTAGGAAAGAGACATGCATCATTTTTTGCTTATGAACCATCTACGGCTAAACTGAAATACTGTCAAAGAGGCAGTAAGCGATTCTAAAGCAATACACGTTTTGTAAAAATTTGTGGGTTCTGTGTATGAGCTGGAAAAAAAAATCAAGGTTTCCGGCTCAGTCCAGGCTCTATAACCTGCAACCGGGTTTCATTTCTCAGACCATGCACATGCTCAAACTGTGTGTGTGTGTGTGTGTGTGTGTGTGTGTGTGTGTGTGTGTGTGTGTGTGTGTGTGTGTGTGTGTGTGTGTGTGTGTGTGTGTGTGTGTGTGTGTGTGTGTGTGTGTGGTGTGTGTGAGAGAGAGAGAGTGTGAGTGAGTGAGTGAGCAACCACATCAGCGAGATCACCCACATATTCAGGAAGTGTGTTTACTGTAGGTTAAGGTTTGAAAACTCAAGTTGACACAAGTCATGGAGTGTGACCACACGTGCCATTTTATACTTAAAACGATCCATTGTCTCTAACTAAAACATTGAACCGTGATGTTGTGATGGAAGAAGTAGGTTTCGTTTACTGCCTCTGCACAGTTTCACAACAGGGACACATCCCCTCTTCCTCTATTTCCCCCTCCTGCCTCACGTCATGATCCAGACGGCACTTGGAGCAGATCACCAGCGTCGGCCCGCGGCCGGTGGGCAGTCCGGAGAATGAGGTCCTGACAGTGGGCTACCTGCTGGAGCAGATCGAGAAGATCCGGCTGGAGACGGCAGCGGGCGCCCATCAGCTCAGGGCGGACGTGCAGCGTCCCACCGGCTCCTTCTCCATCGACTTCCTCGGAGGCTTCACCAGCTACTATGACCGCGTCACCAACATCGCCGTCAGGCTGGAGCCCAAGGGCGGCGCCAAGCACCTCATGCTCGCCAACTGCCACTTTGACACAGTGGCCAACAGTCCAGGTATGACAAACATTCATCTTTCTTTTTAACAAATCAACCTGTTACTTAAGCTGGAGGCACAGAGAGAGGGGGAACCCTCTGGTGCACGCAGCTGTAGGCACATGCAGAAAAAGCCAAATTTGAATTATCAGATGTTCCATTCACTCAATGAATGGAATATTTATTTTAACCGTAGCTCCTGTATATTTGATCAAATCTTACAATTTCAACTGAATTCAACTGCTCAAATTAGCTGTAACGATAATTAGATTATAAACTTATCGTACGACACATGAATATGAACTCAATCATTTTTATTGACCTCGATTATAGCCATCGTGTCTACATGCTTGTGTTTTGACACAAGAACGAATGTCAACAAACAGTCCAGCAAAGTCTCGCTGCTTCTGTCCTCTCATCTGCTCTCTTCGTATGATTAATAAATCACTGGTTTGGTCTATAAAATGTCAGAAAATATGGATTTCTTAGTATTTTTCTCAAATGTTGGATAACATTTCTCTCAGCAGCAACACAAATCGTGTAGGACTTGCACACGCAGCAACCAAGCTCACATGATTCAGTATCCAAAAAATGGTCTTAAAAGGACGATAATATTGTTTGTCACAATAATTTCCGGGACAATGTATCGTGCAACAAAAAGTAGTTACCATGATTGGCCTAGTTGCGGCACTTCAATTACCATTTTGTACAGTTTAAATCTGTGGAATCTGTGGTTTTAAAGTTGGTTTTAATTGTTCCTGAAAAAGTGATTGGAGATCTAGAGAGGACAGAAGTGGAGCAGCGTTTTGAAGAACATTTTTACAGCCATTCTTCTATGGGTTTTTTCTCTTTGTTCCTTTCAGTTGGTGGTTGTTTTGTGTCCGTGGTGATAATACCCTCATCAGTGTCCCCTGTCATGAACTGTAGTCATGTAGGTCAGGCTCAGTGAAATTTAAACTGCCCAAGCAAGTCGAGCCACAATATTTGGACCCGCAGTAACTTCTTGTAAATTATTACAGAAGGTCACACAGTGCTTACAAACAGGGAGCGGCTTAAAGGGGAATTCCACTGTTTTTCAACCGGGAGCCCTATGTTTATAAATGTGGGTGTGTAAATGAATGTGTCAGGTGATACAGGTGATACCTCGGACACTACACACAACACTGTGTGACAACGTCGGAGGAGACGTATGTAATGTTGCAAGACTCGTAGCGAAGACCCAGAATAAGTATTTGAGCCTTTTATTGGCGAAAAACCCTAAAACAGTTTTAGTGGACATTTTGTGGACTGACACAGTTTTGTCCCATGAGATCACATTGTAGCCACTGTCGCCATGTCTGCTGCTGGCTCAGGCGATCCACTGGATCAGATCCGAAAAGTTTTTGTTTACACAACCACATTTATTAACATAGGGTGCAGGTTGAAAAACACCAGAATTCCCCTTTACAGCAATCTTCAGGGAATCATATCTAGGCTTCAGAGTAATAACTGTTTGTTGATGACAGGTAGTATATTGTGGTGTAGTCAAGTCATCATTTCTTTGTCTTGTTTATAATTGAGGAACTTCTCGCTGTGTAACATCACATGGTTTCCAGTTCTTACTCACACATACACGTGCACAAACAGCCTCACTGCCGAAGGGGAAATTGATCCAAGAGGTGTGGACCAGGTAGATACACATCCTTTTTTTTTTCCAACTCCCAAAAAAGCTCTCGCAGAGCTTTTCGGGGACACAGCCTGAAAAGCAATAAAAAGGTAACTTGCACGATTCGACAAGGATTAATACGTCGCTGACATGAAGTGGCAGCGACAGGAACATGAATGGTGCCTGGACAGACAGTGGAACGGGCTCCCACCTCACGAAAGCTGGAGCACATGATGTCTCAGTTCGGCTCTCTGATCTTTCTGTCTTTGCATTAATTCTCACTTTTTCACATTTCTGCATCACATGCCCCATTCACACACTCTATTCTCTTACCTCTCGCTGTCACCCCTTTTTTGTGTTCTCGCCATCATAGAAGCAAGTGGAAGACGGCATTCTCATGTGTTTGAGAATTATCAGCTTCATCACCTTTAAAAAATAAAAAAAAATCTCACTTTGAGCCACTTGGTTAGGAAAACTGGTGATATGGGTGCAGGGTTGCACGTCTCTGTATGTTTACGCCAAGCTAAGCTTTTTTTTATTGACTGAGACAAAAGGCAAAAGGCTCACATTGCCCATACTTTGCAAGTTTTCAGGGTTCTTTTTCTGGCTTTGCTTGCCCGTCGTAGGTGCCAGTGACGACGCAGTGAGTTGTGCAGTGATGCTGGAAGTCCTCCATTCTCTGGCCAACCAGTCTGCTCCTCTTCATCATGGAGTTGTCTTCCTTTTTAATGGGGCAGAGGAAAATATCCTGCAGGTAAAATGAAGTGACAAGGGCACACATTTTGCACACATCATTTCCTCTCTTACTGTCTTTTTAATTTCCTCTTTTACGTTCTTACTCTCTCCCTTTGCTTCCTCTCTGTCTCTTCCATCTGTCCATCAGGCCAGTCATGGATTCATCACCCAGCATCCGTGGGCCAAGCAGGTGCGAGCCTTTATCAACTTGGAGGCTGCAGGTGTCGGGGGCAAAGAGGTTGTTTTCCAGACAGGTAAATTCACCATTTGTGTTTTTAACAAAGTGATCTGGTTTCATCGTCGGCAGCATGATTTCTCTCTGGTTTGCTTAGTGTGTTTGTTTTACATGTGTTTGTGTGTGTGGGTTTTCCTGTAACTGTCTGTCTAAATTTGAGAGTTTTGCAGTCCTGAGAATCACTATCACATGTCATGTTCTATACCTGCTTCATCTGCCTGCCCTTATTCCCAACATAGACTCTCTGGTTCGACATGATCTATACATCTATATTACTAACGGCCCGATTATGCTACCTGAGCTGCTAGTAACATCGCGTCTGCATATTGCACATTATCTAATGCACTCACTTTACAAGTGGTAAAGACGGCAGAGGAGAAGACATAAAACAACACTGACGCGTCTCCACAATAATTACTCTATAGCTAATTTTCAAGTGTTTGCCTTTTCACATATGGTTCGAGTCCGACGCGTTCACATTGTTCGATTGTGAGGCAGGACGTGACAATAATTCTGCTGCGGAAAGTGTCACAGTGTTTTTGTTGACAGACATCAACATGGCCACTCACTCGCTGTGCCCAGACTCTGTCCATTAAATAAAATGTCCCACCAGATTTTCATCGCTTTCGTCCTCAAAGGTCCAGAGAACCCGTGGCTGGTCCAGGCCTATGTCCACGCAGCCAAACACCCTTTTGCCTCTGTAGTCGGCCAGGAAGTCTTTCAGAGCGGTATCATCCCCTCTGACACTGACTTCCGCATCTACAGGGACTTCGGTAACATCCCAGGTAAGTTCCCAACCATATTCATAGTAGGCTATCGAAATTAATATGGAAGTCTCAAAGTCCAAATCAAGAGCATATACGCCTTTATTTTGTCTTTTTTTCTCCTAACTTTTCGTCTTTTCTGGGGGGTTTTTCATTGTGTGTTTGTATTTAATTTACAGGCATTGATCTGGCTTTCATTGAAAACGGTTTCATCTACCACACCAAGTACGACACTGCTGACAGGATCCTGACAGACTCAATACAGAGAGCCGGTATGCATATAACCACACAACTACAGCCATACTTTAACAGGTGTTATGTTATGCTTTAATTTAATGCATTCTGTCTGTTTGTTGAGAGGAGAATGGCAACCGCAGCAGAGGACTGTTAACACCTTTGCTTTTTTTTTACGAAGCCATGCTTGTGTTTTTGTGCTTTATCCCCCAGTTTCAGAGGTCAGCATTCCGCTGATCCTCATTACTTCCCTCAGAACTAAGAAATGCCGACACACATACACGCGTTGCACTTGCCCTCGTTTACTTCATTTGTCAGAGCTTGTGTTGCTGAATTATTTTGCTTTACTTAGCACAGAATCCAGTCAGTCAGCACTAAAAACCTGAGACAGTTGGCATCGTTCCTCTCTTTCGTCGGCAGCTACCCCGGACAACTCCCGCATCTTCTGCGCACAGCAAGTCACCATGAAAGGCATGAATTATTCATGAGCGAAAGTGAGGTTTCAGAGAGAGAGAGAGAGAGAGAGAGGTAGGAAGGTATTTTTAGTTTGTGAATAAGGACGCAGATTTGCAAGGTGAAGGGCGGATACAGCGCGGGGAACGGTGGAGGAGGGAGATAGCACCAGTAGCTCTGCTTAGTTGATGCCTGGTGGTGGACAAAGCAGGTTTCTGATCAGAACCTGCTCTGAACCTCTTTAAAAATCTCCTACGTCACAGCTCTGTGGGCATGGTGTGAGGCCACCAATGGCTCAGATATATCCTGGATGATTTTGTTAAATATATGAAAAACACAATGGCAACATAACCACATTTTAAACGTCGCTTGCATACGAAATTCCCAAAGAAAAGTTGTGGATAGCCGACACGAACAAATAAGATGCTGTTTACACTTTTAGGTCACAGGGAGGGAGCCCACCATGCGAAAGAACAATGGGGCTTTGTTTTGCCTGTGTGTGTGTGTGTGTGTGTGTGTGTGTGTGTGTGTGTGTGTGTGTGTGTGTGTGTGTGTGTGTGTGTGTGTTTGTTAGTGTGTGTTTGTTAGTGTGTGGTTGTTAGTGTGTGTGTGTGCATGTGTGTTAGTGTGTGTGGGTCCTTTCAAAGTTATGCAACAGTTGCCCACCAGTGTATGGGGAGAAGCAGAGGACTTTCTGTGAAATTGGCTACAACAATCATGATGTTGGATGTAGATGAGAAATGTGGCAATATGGAGGATCTGTGTCCTGTGTAACAGACAGACCATGGTTGATGAGAAATAATTGATTTAAGATGTGTGTGTGTGAGCTTGTGCAACTTATCTTACATATCTTGTCATGGGGAATGCTATTATGTGAGTTTCATTGGACGTCTAAGAGGTTGTAGTAAGTGTGTATGTGCCACACCAAGATGCTGTTTGTGAGAGTATGATATATGCCCTAAATTATCTTCCATGCATCTTTCATGGAACTGTTTAAATACTGTAATTGACAATAAAATTAAACATTATTGAATTTCAAAAGATAAAGGACAGATTGTGAGGCCTCAACACACAGTAACAGACTGTCATATGTGAAGTATTTGATGTTTCCTGTTTGTTTTGTTTGTGTGTAATGCACATGGTTTTATTTCTACTGTCTGGGGGGCCATGAAGAGAGGACAAAGGCCTCAGTGCATTTGTTCTGCTGGTTCTTGTAGCCTGTGGCCGTTCATCTGATATAGCTGAGAGCAGTGCAAATAAATGCAGCAGCGTCACTATAAGTCAAATTCCAGCTTTGAACTGCTTCACCTCTAAACTCACTTCCCTCCGTGCAGGCGACAACATCCTGGCGGTCCTGAAGCACTTGGTGACGTCAGACACACTGGCCGACTCGTCCAAGTATCGTCACGGCAACATGGTGTTCTTCGACCTCCTCGGGGTGGTCGTGGTGGCGTACCCCGCTCGCGTCGGCACCATCCTCAACTACTTAGTAGCCGCGGCCACCTTCCTCTATCTGGCCAAGAAGGCATCTCTGCCTGGCAACGGGGGTAGGCCACAGTTTCCTTTGGTGGATGTCTTTTATGTCATTTCCTGTTCTACACGTGCGTGTTTTCCTCTTTTGTGGCCTTTTCGAGCGTTCTTCTTAAACATAGATAAGATAAGAACAGTCCAGTCCCAGTTTGTTGGGCTAAATTCAACTAATTTCTTTTTCCCGTAGAAGAGTTTTGATGAGCGGTTCCTGTGCGGTTTGCGCTTCATTCAACATCCCTCTCTCTCAGGTGGGCGCTATGTTCGAGATCTGGCCTACGCCACGGGCGTAGCAGTGCTGAGCTGGTTCGTCACCCTGCTGTCGGTGCTGATTGTCGCTCTGCTCGTCACGCTACTGGGCCGCTCCATGTTTTGGTACAACCACTTCTACGCCTCCATCTGCCTGTATGGGGCAGCGGCCTCTGGGAAAATGATCCTTATCCACACCCTCGCTAAGAACCTTTACTACGGGGTGAGTGATGGAGTTTTTCTTTTTTACTTTCAAAATACAAATATAGCAATTAATCTAATGTTTTTATTTTATTTTCGCACACATCTAAATATTAAGATGGCGTATGAGGGCCGTATTGAAGAAAAT